>NW_006399764.1:19543758-19562848 GCF_000299155.1 Elephantulus edwardii | reverse complement strand
GGAGTGAGATACCTCCTACCGTTCTTCTATTCTTAAGGAGTGCTTTGTTTATTCGGGGCTTTTTTCCATTCCATATGAAATTGGAGATTGCCTTTTCCATCTCGTTGAAGAATGGAGTGTTAAGATTTTAAGTTACATTAAGAATTCTTTTAACTTTACTGAAAGAAATTTGATACATTATATTTTACAGATATTTGATAGATTTTTCCATCCATTTTTTAACTGTTTCCCTAGCTATAAAATAAACAATGGCTAATGAATGTGAGCTGTACATTGAATCAGTAACTACCTGGTTCACAGCATTATTGCTTGGGTGGCTTCTATGATTATATGTAATCCATTGACAATCTTCTATTGCTCACGTTAATTAGAGATAAAGTAGAAGAAAATAACCAACTTGTGGCAAGTGAGCCTCCCTAGAAAAGCTTCCCAAGAAGTCTGTAAGAAAAAACTCACAGACATAAAATAACTAGAAGGCACTAGATTTTAACCACAGAATGATGCAAAAACAATGTGAAAACCTTGGGTGGTGCCATCAGTTTACATGGCTACCTACGAATCAGAAGGTTGGAGATTTGTGTACATTCAGATATACGTCATAAGAAAGGCCTGGAAATCTACTTTCAAAAATACTAGCTACTTAAGACCATAAGGAGCACAGTTCTACAGTGACATACACGGGGTCACTGTCAATCTGAGTCAGCTTGATGAAATCTGGTTAAAACCCTACATTAATGGGCATGGAACATTTTTTTATCATTATTTACTTAGACTACTCATCTGATACATACTGTTTTTTTCCTAAAAACCAAGTCCCTGTGAAGCTGCTACTGGTTTTTCATTACAGCTTCCTGTGGTCACTCTTTTTTTGTCTGTGTCTCACACTGTTAGCTTATATATGATAATATTTAACACCTAATATTAAACATATGTCATAATATTTGGTATACAATCTCCTTTTCAAACCTAGTAGTAAATCGCTTGAGTAGAGACCACGTGTAATCCCTTCTTGAGTCTCCAAAGCCAGATGCTCTATTCTACAATTGAAGAGCTACTAATACTTTGCCTGATTATCATGAATGATGGAAATGACAGAGTACGACGGCAACTTTAGTGGAGGAATCCCAGAACAGAGTGATGACAAAAGGCACACTCATGTGAGGTCTTCATGAGTCAAGCAGACTAGATTCCCCTGACTGAAGTCCTTGCGCATAAGAATAAAATCTTTGTCATGATAATGTCCTTTGTTTGTAAGCTAGAATAATGCCTGACACATAGCAGATAGGGCTATGTTTGAGGACTAGTCGGAAGTGAAAAATTGAAGAAGAATTAAGGGAAATACGGAGTATGTGGCCCTTAAAAAAAGAGATTAAAATATGAAAGCCACCACTGAGAAGTAGGCTTTGACTCATAGCAACCCTCCTTGAAGTTTCTGAGGTCGTAAATCTTTCTAGGAGAAGCCTGACCGTCTTTCTTCTTCTGGTAGATGCCAACTGCTCACCTTCCGGTAAGTAACCCAGCACATAGAGTGCCACTCCACCAAGGTTCCTTAGATTAAGAAAAGTGTTAGGAAATTCTAGACGAGAACAACAGAGAGAAGGAAACTATATGGAAACCGTTCTTATGGGAGCAAAAGATTTTTATTTTTTTCATGACGGCATTTTGCTGTAGAAATAAAACATATAGATCCACTTCATGCCATTGAGACCAGTCTATGAAAGTCAGAATGAATAATTCAGAATTTAAAGTGGGGACAATGGATCTCTCATAGGTTCTTAAATAATTAAATCAAGCCATGGTGTCATGAATTAAAGAAGCATGGAAAATAATTGGATGGGAAAATGACAAATTCTATTTCATACATAATTATTTGATAGAGTAGTACATAATTCAAAGGAAAACACACTATAGATTTTAAAAACAAAAGGAATGAAAGTGTAAAAACTGAGGGCACAGTGGGGAGTATGATGTATGGGAAATGGCCTTTTTTAGAGAGAAAATAATCAAGCTGTTGGTTCTGTGCAGACTGTGAAGAAGGCACTTAAGATGTTGAATTACTGTTTTCATTAAGTGACTTAACATTTCTGGATATTTATGCTTCCTGAAATAGTAAAAGCCCTTATTAATTCCTGCTGTATTTTCTACATCGTGAGACTAAAATAAAATAGTGATTGTTAGAATTCTTTAGTATTCTTAAACTTGTGTAGTTTTTATTAGGAAAAACACAAGTCAATCTTAGAATTGACTTTTTCTGATTGAAGAGGGGAAAATAGAGAGGGAAGAACCCTGAAAGGACAAGGGTGTGAAGGAGGATGAGAGAAATAAGGAGAAAAAGAAGAGAGAAAGAAAAGAAGACAGGAGTAAGGCAAGGTAGCAGCTATTGGTGTCAATGCCATCAAGTCAACTATGACTCACACACCCTACAAACATCAGGTCTGAACCTTGTCCTATCCTGTACCATTCTCATGTCACACTCATGGCTTTTGTCATAGTCAATGAATCCATCCATCTTCTCGGGGTCTTTTTCTCTTTTGCTGACCCTCTGCCTTTCACAGCCTGACGTCTTTCTCTAAGGATTGGTTCCTCCTAAAAATATACCCTAACTGAGATGAAGTTTCTCCATCTTTCTTATAAGGAACATTCTGGTTGAACTACCTTCAAGACAGGCTTGTTTGTTGTTCCTGGCAGTTCCTGGAAGAGTCAATACACTATGCCAACATTACAATTCAAAGACTTAAGCTCTTTCTTGGTCTTCCTTTCAGATGCATAGGAAGCAATTGCAAATACCAAGGCCTGAATCAGGAGCACCTTAATCTTTACATTTAAACCAAAGACAGCAGCTTGCTGTTGTTGTTAGGTGCCATGGAGTTGAGAACAACTGATCACAATCCTATGAACAACAGATCTGAGGGAGAATCAAAGAAGTGACAAGAACAGTTTGAGATTAGCAATAATAAAAGGCAAGAAAAAGAGGACTTTCTAATGAATACACATAGGTTGACATTCACACTGATTGGCTTTGTCTTTCAAGTAGAAACAGAACTAAATGAAATCAATTCCTGGACAAAGCTGGACAACTCGTTGGAAGCTTGGCTGGAGAGCATATGAAAAGGGAGGGGAGGCCTTTGACACTGAACATATGGGAATCGAAAGAAAGAGTGAAATACGGCTTTGTCTAATTCCTTTGAGTGTCTTCATTTCATATCAACTTAGCTATAAAAATACTTGTTTAAATAATGTGCAATACAAGTCTTCCTAGTCAAATATAATTTGGCCTTTATATTCTGTTTTCCATGAAGTATACTTATGCCATTAGGAATGTTGCCCAAATCAAGCCCGCTATCATGGTCACCCTGTAGGATAGAGTTGAGATACCCACAGGATTTTCAAGGCCCTAAATCTTTATGGAAGCAGATTGCCTCATCTCTCTCCTGTGGTGCAGCTGGCTCTAACCGCTGACCTTTCTGTCTGCAGCTTAGAGTTTAAATTCTGCACCACCCAGACTCCCTAATGGTGCTATAATACCGATATAAAAGCAAAGCTATTACATTGCACCAGGAAACTTAAATTCTATAAACAGAGGATACATTCCAGCTAGTAAGCAAACCTTTTTCTTTTTTTTTAAATCCCTATTCATACAAAACTCAGAATGATGTAATGTCAGGTTACGTATTAACTAGATCATTCTTTTCATGAATCTTTGACCCAAATGCCTTAGGAATCCGTCTACAGTTTACAGTGTGTTGAAAAAATTCATAAACTCAGTGGTCTGACTGTCTATTTAAAGTGCTAATGTTCTCACACAAGAACCAAAGATAATTTAATAGAGGATGCTCACATTACTCTTAAAAGAAAGTTAATATCAATGAACAACACAAGTTCAGTGAGTTAGGACTTAATTTGCTTTTCTTGAAATTGAGAAATCCTTTACTACATACTGAGATTTACAGATTCAATAACCAAGGGACTTTTGCAAACTCTTACTTTGTGATATATGTGCATTCAGGGTTGGCCACAGGCAAAATTGTGACTTTCTTGTGGTTACATATGAATACCTACCACTTCTCAGTCAGTCCTCAGTCCTATCCAAAAACTCAACACAGACAAGCATAACTCAATTATCAGTAACAGTAATTGTGTCGGTACTTCTCATTGAAGGTCCTTTACTTTTCCTCTTTTCCTAGCATGATGTCTTTTTCCAAGGACTCAACCCTCCTAACAATATGCCCAAAGTATGTCAGACGAATTTTCCCTATCCTTGCTTCCAAAGATGCTTTGCTGCACCTATATCAAGACAAGCTTGCTTGTCCTTTCGGCAGTAAATAGGATATTTAGCACTCTCTTTCAACACAACTCAAAGGAATCAATTCTTGTTCTATTATCCTATTTATTTTCCACCTTTCAGATCCATAGCAAGTGATTGAAAAGTCCACGGGCTAAATCAGACTCACCTTAGTCTTCAAACTGACATCTTTGCTCATCAGTATCTTGGAGAAGTCTCTGACAACGGATTTTCCCAAAGCAATACATCTTTTGATAACCTGGCTACTGGTGCCAAGAGACTTGACTGTGGAGCCAAGCAAGATGAGGTTACTAACAATTCCAACTGTTTCTTCATCTATCATGATGTTGTCTATTTGCCTAGGGATGAGAACTTTTGTATTCTTGATGTTAAGATGTAGCCCATATTGAAAAATGGGAGTCCAATAACCATGTTCGTCAATAACTACACTGAAAAACAGCAATCCCAGAATACTTCATTGTGTTATGGATGTGAAACCTATACCCACACCAAGAAGCTGTGCTAAGAACAGAGCAAGCAAAGGCTACATGGTTTCATGTCAGCAAAGGCGGGCATCAGGGCTGTACCCTTTCTCCATACCTATTCTATCTAAATGTAGAATATATTATTCAAGAAAATAGAATATATATGTAAATATATACAAAAAAAAAAGACAGCTCATCAGCAACCTACATTATGCAGATGACACAGATGACACTACTTTGCTTGCTAAAAGTGAGGAGGACTTGAAATGTTTGTTGCAGAAGATCAAAGACTGCAGCCTTTAATTTGAATTACATCTTAACATCAAGAAAAGATATAGTAAGGGACAATATTCTGGGATCATTTTCTGAAAAACACATTCATGAAAGCGGCTTGCTTTCTATTTTTTAAAAAGGAAATTTTCTTTTTGTCATTGTTGTCTACAATATACACAGCAGAACATACACCAGTTCAGATTTTTTCATGAACTTCTATGACCTTGATTATACTGTTAAATTAGACAGCCCCTCCTGCCTCCTTTATCGAGCTATCCCTTTACATATTAGAATAAATCCATTGACATCCGGAGATTTCTTTCTAACTGTTAAACTTATTGTCAGTTTGGTCCCAAGTACATAGATCGTAGAAGAGCATGAAGAGTTTGGTGCTGTAGTACATGTTATTGTTCATTGTCTTTGAGTTGAAATAAACTCCTAGCTGAGCCTCTAGAGGCTTTTCAGAGACTGTAAATTGCACAGGAGATTTTCTCTCTTTCTCCCTGGAGTATCTGTGGATTAGAAACATTTGCCTTCAGATTTTATAAAAAAGAGCAAGGGCTTCAGGAGGATGGTCGTATTTGTCTTTTATCAGCTTCACAAAGGGGAACTGTCCCTGTCCACAGCAGAAGTGATATAAAACCAATTCCCATGAGGTTTGGCATGTCCCACACAACTTCCATACCAACATCTCATCACACTTTCATCTCAACACTAATCTCACTGCTTTGATGGGTCCCAAATCCAATGGGATAGCTCAAAAACAACAGAGAGCCATATTGGGGAAGTCAAAAGATTATAATTCAGATTAAGAACAAAATACAGTTAAGACAGCTCCTGAAATGTGCACATAGGCCCTTCAGCTTTAAGCCTCATAGCTCTAAGTGTTCCCAAGTTCTCAGTCCTGTCAATATTGGCTTTTTACTCAATTGTCCAACAAAGTTTTCAGTCCTGCCAATGTTGGCCTCCCCCAAGAACTCGTCTCATGGCAAGTCTTCAGTTTGACCATGGGTGCTGCTGCTACTATCTCCAAGCATGTCCTTCATTTTTCTGCTTTTTTTTTTCCATTGGGTTGCAGGAGGTCTCTTTCCTCCTCTGATGAGGGTTGTTCCCTTTTCTACAACTAGAGCTGTTCAATTTATTGGCAAGACTAGCCAGTCCTCTTGTAGATGGTTGAGGCTGACCAGTCCTCTTGTGGAATGGTAGATAGGCAGTCCCTTTGTGGATAAGCCAATTTGTCCCATTCACATAGTCCTGCCCACCCACGTGGTCAGTCATCCACATTCAAATACTGCTGGAAAAGCCATTTTGAAAGACAAGCTCCATAGGTTGGCAGTGCAAGTCCTTATCACTAAGCCATGACAAAGTTCACAGGAAGTTATAACTGCTAACCAAATGTCACATGCCTCCAGAGGTTCGATTCCTTTAATGTATCCCTGGGAGAAAGATGGGCAGATCTCTCTTATTTACAGCCTTAGAAACCTATTGGAGGGTCACTTTGAGTTGGAAACCACTTGACTGCAGTGTGTTTTATTAAGATCATTATCAGAAGGCAAGATAGCAGCTTTTTTTTAAAAAAAAAAGAGTTGTATGTATGAATTTTTCCCCAATTTTTAATACTTTTTTAAAAAATCTGAAGGTGGTTTTTATTCTTCCATTCACATTGTGCTTCACATGATCATTCTCATACATTTTGTCTTATACAATTAATCACTAATGTTCCATGTCCACTATTAACACATCTTTTCAGATCCCCACTGGATCTTTCCTAATTCCTTCACCCCCTCCCTCTAAGCATTTACTGAAGACGCTCAAAGACCACACATTTCATTATGGATTACATCTCAATATTAAGCTGTGCTGCCACCCCAAAGGCATCCAGTTCAAATCCACCATCTTCTCCGTGGCAGAAAGATGGGCAATCTCCTGTGTGACTTATTGTCTCTGAAAATCCATTGGAGGGTCAGCTATTAATGGGTTCTGACTTGATGGTACACAATAACAACAAAAACCTAATAAGCAAAATCATGATAAATGGAGAAAAGATTCATGTTGTCAAGGAATTAATTTTCTTTTGATTAATAATCAACATCTATGGAAGCAACAATTACAAACCCAAAAGATGTGCTGCTTTAGGCAAATCAGAAGTCAAGGACTTCTTTAAAGTGTTTTAAAGAGCAAGAATACCAATTCAAAAATGAAAGACTAAGGTGTGCCTGACAAACCCATGATTTTTCAATTTCTTCATAAGCATGTGAAAGTTGAATAATAAGTAAAGAAGAGGAAAGAAAACTTAATACCTTTCACCTGTGGTATTAGTGAAGAGTATTGAATATCCCACAGACTGGAAAAACAACAAACATACTAATCTTGGAGCAAGTGCAACAAGATTACTTCTTAGAGGGGAGACTGATACTTCATTCATCTCACATCCTTTGGCCATGTTTTCAGGATGCTCAGGAAGTTAAAGGGTGAGCAAAGTAGAAGAAGACACGGAAGGAGATGGATTGACCCAGGGACTGAAAGAAGAGTCTTAAACCCAGGATATTGTGAGGATGGTGCAGGATTGCTCATGGTTTCAATGTGCTGTACGTAGGATACGGTATATCAGAGTGGATGACTTTGTCAGTTTGCTATACTGTGGTATGTTTGTGTGTTGCTGTGATGTTGGAAGCGGTGCCAACAGTACTTCAAATACCAGCAGCTTCACTTATCATGGACAGGTTTTGGCAGAACAGACTAAAACAGACTAAGAAACAGTACTAGCTACCACTTCTGAAATAAGAGGCCATTGAAAATCCTATAGATAGCATCTGAAAAAATGATGTTGTTATTATGTGCCGTCGAGTCATTTGCAACTCATAGCGACCCTATGTACAACAGCCCTAAACCCTGCTCTAGCCTGTACCAATCGCATTGCCTCTGACACACCCATCCCGAGTGCCCCAGTCACTGAATCAATCCACCTCATAGAGGGTCTTCCCCTCCTGCCCTGTCCCTCCACCCTACCCAGCATGATGTCCCTCTCCAAGGACCTGTCTCTCCTTACAACATGTCCAAAGTATGTCAGACAAAGCCCCAGAATCCTTGCCTCCAAGGAGTAGCCTGGTTTAACCCTCTCTAGGCCGAATCTGTTTGTTTTCTTGGCAGATAGTTCCCCAAAAATCTCCTAGTCACCATTGTTTATGTGAATGGTTCCAAGGGTCAAAAGGACACCACCCCTCTAGATTCAAACATGTTCTATAGAGACTTTTGTTAAGAGATTAACAGGACAAAGAGAAGACAGACAGATGATTTCAGACTAAGAGAAGTGATCAGCATGGTACTAAAGGCATGCCACTGAAACTTGGCCATAGTAACCATTTCTAAGATTCAGAGCACTGTAGCAGCCAGGTCTACCAAACAGGACAAACATATCATGACCAGGATATGGACATATTTTCAAATGAAAAAGCTTAGTGAATTGATTGGCAATTTGAAACCAATTAAAGAAAAATTGGAGCACTCTCTCCCATAAAGATTTACAGCCTCAGAAACCCAATAGAGGGTCATCGTGAGTCAGAACCGGCTCAGCAGGAATGGGATTTAGGTTAGACAACTCTGGTCACAGAAATCAGCCTTCTTCTAAACTCTCCCCAAGGGCACAGCCTGAAGTTGAGTTTATTGACCAGAAAGAATTTGAATGGAATCTGAACCCAAGACAAGAATGTACGTAAATTTCAGGCTCAGTTTCAGACTTGAGCAATCACAGAGCAACGGCTTCAGATCTTAACCTCTGATACAACCTCCCCGTTGCTCTTGCTACATTCACTGGAGTTCAATTTCTAATGAGCATTGTTTTCTTTTTGGTACAATCAATGTTTCAAGGAAAATATTATGAAGATTTTAGAAATGAAGTTTATAGAATTACATCAGAGTTAGGGTATAGAATCAGGATATTCCTTTGTGGAATAAAACATGGCTATAGACTTTGGTATGTTTATTTTAATATAGCATAGAGTGGAGACACACCTCAAATCTAACTTTTTTAAAAAATTATCAAAAAATCTGGAAAAAGACATCAAATGTCAGTTATATGGTAAATTACTTCAGTGGTCATGTCAAGTCCTCTTGCTGAGTGTAAAATCAGTAGGTCTGAATATCAGATGAGAATGTCACTGTGAATAAAATTTGGCAGCCTATGAAAATACAGGAAAAGGAAAATATTACTTGTTATTAGTAACACATCAGACTCAAACTCATTGTGGTCAAGTCAGGACTGACTTAAAACTGACCTTCCAATGAGTTTTCAGAGGCTGTAAATCACATACAAGAAGACTGTTAAAGCAAAACCAAAAACCAGCAAACAAACAAACTACAAAATAACAACAACATAAAGATTGTTCATCTTTCTTCTTCAGGGCTACAGTAAATTTGAACTGTCAGAGACATAGGTGATTATAAGCAGTTTAGCAAGGCTATCAGTTTTATGTTTGGGAATGGTTGGCTTGGGGGTGGGGGAGTTTTGTATACGTAGTTACTAGGGGAAAAGTCTAAATACTTATTTCTTTCCTGTGGCTTTAAGTTTTCAGAGCTATTTCTTCCGCTCATGACACATTTTCAAGAAGATAAAATGAAGATTGCACTCTCTTGTGTCACTCAAGCCTTTTGTGTGAAGTGCGCACCAAACACCATTTCATTGTTCTAGGAGGGTCCCTTCTTCCTGATTTCTGGCATCTCCCAGTGCTGGTTTTGTATAAGTCTTAGACCTAAAACTCTGAATACTTCATTGGACTTTATGGGGTTTTATATCTATCATAACCTTAATGATCATCGTGAATTCATTTCATTCATTGATTTCATTTAATGAAATCTGTGAATGAGTCTGTAAATCACTCATTTCTATGTGTTGGGGAGGGCAAAGTTTTTTTAATTTTAAGCTTTTTTTTTAAGTTGTTGTTAAATGCAGCTGTTATGGTGTAATAAGTTGTACAGACTTTACACTAGGTAGAATATTTTAAAGGCAATGATTAACAACAACCAGCTCCTAATTAGTTGAGTTGTTTGTTGTTATTGTGTCAGAATCGACCCAAAGCTGGCCCTCCAGAGAGTTTTCAGAGGCAGTTAATTGCATGGGTGGAGATTGCCCACCTCTCTCCCCTGGATAAGTTGGTGGATTCAACCATGTGCCTTCGGGATAGCAGTACAGCTTCTTACATTTTATTATTATGTATCTTCTTGAGATTATTCTGGAAATTGCATCTGTTTAGTGAAAATCCTGCGTAATGATATATCACAGAAGTGTTATGAGTGTATTATATATGCTTTGTCGTCTCTCTCATACCCAGCTCATGTCAGCAGCTTGCAACCAGCCATGGTGGGAGTGTTTAGACTGTCAAAATGATCAAAAGCTGCAAATCAGTTTTGGCAATTTTCCCCCCAGGTAATTGTAAATATTTATCAGCACATCAATGAAATAAAAACCTGTTAAGTCCATTCCATAAGATAAAGAGGTTTGTATCCTGAGGAGCAGAGCCAAATTAACACCTTCATTGAAGAAATCTCTTCTCTAGGCCCCTCACTACACCCTTCAAAACAAGTCAGAGCTCAGGGAAGCAAATAAAGGACTCTCTGACAAGTACTGTAATCAAGGTAGTGAGATTTGATAGGCATTGTGAAGAGGCGATAAGGGAGATTTAGCTACTGTTGACCTACTTTTAGTAAAGGCTACCAAATCTCCCAGGGAAGACTTCAGCTCTGATTATAAATATTAATTAGATTTCAATCAGAGTTCTATTTAAAGATCTGTCTGTGTTCTTAGGGGAAGAAGACATTTCAAGCAGTCAGATGGGTAAACAGATACATAGATATTCTGGATATGCATGTTCACATTGACCATAGGTTAATTTCTAGCTAGCACAACAGTCTCAACCCAGCTACAAAGTTGTAGATGAGTTAACGGATTATAAACATGTATGGCAAAACTTTGGTGCCATTGTTGTTAGGTGTTCCCCACACATCTCCGACTTGTCGTGATCCTGTGTCCAACAGAACAAAGCAAGTTCCTATCCTGTGTTGTCTTCAGAGTATCTTTTGTGCTCAAGCCAACGGCTGCAGACAGTCCATGATGCCGAAGATCTTTTTTGTTGACCTACTTTGCCATGCATGACGTCCCACCCAGAGCCTACCCCTGTCCCCAATCCTAGGATGCCAAATGTAGGCATGTACAGTAAACTCCTTCCAGCCTTGCATCTAAGGAGCTTTCTGCTTTCCAAGACAGATTTGCTTATTCTTTTGTCAGGACATGGTCTACACAATATTCTTAGCCCATATAGTATCGATTCTTCTTCTGCCTAGGTGGCATTGTAGGTTAAGTGCTGGGCAAGCCACAAACCAAAAGATCTGTGGTTTGAATTCATCAGTCACTCTTTTGGGCAAATAATGATGGACAGTCTCTTCTTGTTAACAGTTACAGCTTCAGAAAACAGTCACCATGAGTTAGCGTAGACTCAACAGCAGTGAACATGGTGCTTTTAAAAGAGCAG
Organism: Elephantulus edwardii; assembly: GCF_000299155.1. NCBI lineage: Eukaryota > Metazoa > Chordata > Mammalia > Macroscelidea > Macroscelididae > Elephantulus > Elephantulus edwardii. Next base: position 19,551,284 of record NW_006399764.1, on the reverse strand, counting down.
AGAGTACCAGACTATTTATATCTGCTTTGTTGACAATGGAAAGGCATTTGACAGTGTAGATCACAGTAAATTGTGGCTAACATTGAGAAGAATGGAAATTCCAGCATACTTGACTATACTCACACAAAACCTATTACCTAGACCAAGAAGCAGTTGTCTGTATAGAGTAAGAGAATACTGCATGGTACAAAATCAAGAAAGAAGTGTGTCAGGGATGTGTCCTTTCTCTGTTCCTTTTCAATCTATAGGTGGAACAAAACATTCTATTTAGTCCATTTTATGGACTTTATGAAGAAGAATGTGGCATTAAGATTGGAGGAAGACTCATCAATAGCCTGCATTATGCAGATGACACCACCTTGTTCCCTGAAACTGGGAAAGACTTGAGGTGTTTGCTACAGAGATCAAGGACTGGAGCCTTCAATGTAGATTACATCTCAACATCAAGGAAACAAAGATCTCCACTGCAGAGCCAATAGGCAGGAACAAGATAGATGGAGAAAAGATTGAGATTGTTAATTATTTCATCTTGCTTATATCCACAACACCTTTGGCACTAGCAGTCAGAAAATTAAAAGAAGAGTTGCATTAGGGAAATCTGCTATCAAGAAACTCTCCAGAATGCTAAAGAGCAACAATGTCAGTGTCTAGAGATTAAGAAGCACCTGATCCAGGCTATGGTCTTCTCAATTGCTTGATATCAGCATCTGAGAGCTGAATAGTGAGTAAGGATGATAGTAAAAGAATTGATGCCTTTGAGTAGTGGTGGTGGAGGAGCATGTTAAACACACCATGGACTACCGAGAGAACAAACAGGTCAACCTCGGAGAAGGTAAAACCAGGTTGTTCCTTGGAGGCAAGGCTTTTCAAACTCCATCTCACATATTTTGGACATGTCAGGAGAGGCCAATCCTTTGAGAATAACATTGTGTTTGGAAGAGTGGAGGGTTAATGGAGCAGAGGAAGACCTTGGATGAGACGGAGTGGCACAGTGACAGTGGCAATGGGGGCAGGTGTGTCAGGGACAGGGAGGATGGCTCAGGATAGGGCAAGGCTCAGAGCTGTTGTTTATAGGATCGTTATGATTTCTAACCTACGTGTATAACAACAATATAACAATAGTGGGATCCCTCATGGCATAATGCTAAAAGCGAGAGGTTTGAACCCATTGGCAACTTCTCAGGAAAATGACAGAAAATCCCCTCCCGTGTGATTTACAGCCTCTGAAGATCTGTTAGAGGGTCAGCTATGAATCCAGTGCCAACTCGACGGTACACAACAACAACATTTATCAGTAGGGTCAGCTCTGTGCTTACTTCTGCTATGAATTCTTCCTTGGTAAGCAAATCATGAACTGAACGAGAGTATTTATAGGAATGGCAGCTCTACATATTTAAAACAAAGATTCAAGAGACTCAATTCCTATTAAATGGTTACTTTCATACATTTTTGTGGGTAATTTGAGGCTGTTGGCTGCCAGCTGCTTTTCTGTGCTTTAAAGAGGAGAGTCTCAGGTTAGGGACTCTGCCCTAGTCCTTGAACTCCACGCCAGCAGACCTTGGGAATGCTGCAAACTCGCAGCCAGTGCCAGAGAGAAGGTGGAAAGCCTTTCTTGTTTTAACCACAACGCCAGCAGCAGACTGAGGCGTGGCATCACCCTCTCCACAAACAGTCTTGTTGAGATTACTTTTACAGTAAGTATTGCATCTCCTACCAGGAAATGTTCTAGGAGAGGAATGTGTGAAGTGTGCATCACATCATGCTGTGTTTGTGGCTGAAGCATTCTCGAAAAACCCGTCATCTGAGCCCAACAACGTTCCTATGTAACTAGGCACTGGGTTTCTTAGGATAAATAAAGAGGTGCCTTTCTCTCTGTACGGTCACAGACTAACTGAGAAAGAATCAACCTCTTAATGTTCTTCATAGTAAACTACTTATTGTTTCTTTGGTTATTTTGTTGTGCTGTACGTAAAACTTTGTTGTTGTTGTTGTTGTTGTTGTTAAGTGCCGTTGAGTCTTAGGCGACTCAAAGCGACCCTATGAAGGAGAGTCCTCAACACTTGGGTGCCTTTTATCCTCTCTCCAGGTTCATAGGGTTTCCGGAGGCAAGCTATTATGGAAGTGGATACCATTCCTGGTTCCAAGCCTGTTTTAACTTGGGAGCTCCACCAATGTAAAACTTGACAGTAACAACTTAGTTCTCCAATAATTCATACACAAATTGCTCTTTGATATTGATTGCCCTCCTCCCAATGTGACAACACGCTTCCCATTACCCTCTGGGCTTCCTGATTTTCCTTTCCCTTTCCTGCCTTCACATCTTTGGTTTGGAACAAATTGCTCTCTTATAGTTGATGGTTCTAAGAATGCCATTTTCCAAGTGTTATTGATGATTATTTTATAGAATATTATTGTTTATTATATAATCTATTAACTGACTGAAAAAGGGCTTAGGATATATTTTCTGTTTCAAGTTGTTGTTGTTACTGTTGTTGTTGTATGCTGTCCAGTCGGAGCCAACTCATAGTTGACCCTCCAGCTGGTTTTCGGAGGCAGTAAATCGAGGAGATTGTCCATCCTCTCCTGTACAGTAGCTGATGGATTCTAACCACGTGTCTTTGGGATTGCAGCACAGCTTCTTACCACTAGGCTGCCGGAGCTTCAAGTCAGAAGATCGCATTAAGATGATAACCACAGGGGTTCAGTAAGTTTACTCTTGAGTTTGTGTCTGTGTGTGAATTAGTATCTTGTTCTATATCTTTAACTCACTCAAATTAGGACCTTCTATCCAGTCTTGGTCAGGAGGATTGAAAATTGTAGTCTAGGACCAGCTAGTTCTTCTTAACTCAGGGTGGTGGACATTCTCGTTTATGTGGAGTGGACAGTAAGGCTTTTGGACTAATTGCATCCTTGGTATTTAAGAGTTTTAATCTCTTCACAGCCTCCCCATCATTTGTTGTTCTCTGTTCCATGTCTTTGTTCATTCATTTATGCATTTATTGCCAGCCAGCATCACTATTATCAGGACTAGGTAATATCTCGTTGTAGTTTTTATTTGCATGGTTTTAAATAGGAAGGCTGTGTATCAGAGATGTCTCCTTTCTCTATAACTATTCGATCTGTATGCTGAGCAAATCGTTAGGAAAAATGAATCGTATGAAGAAGAATGTGGCATCAAGATCAAAGGAAGACTCATCAACAACCTGCGTAATGCAGATTATATAGTGTTACTTGCTCAAAGTGAGGAGGACCTGTATGGTTGCTGAAGAAGATCAAAGACCACAGCCTCCAACATGGATTGTCTCTCAACATCACCACTGGGAGAGGACTGAAGTCCATTCTTTGATTTTGCTTGGGTCAATAATCAACAGCCTTGGTACCAGCAATCAGGAGATCAGGAAACATATTGCATTGGGCAAGTCCACTCTCAGGGATCTTTCAAAAATACTGAAGAGCAATAATGTCAGTCTGAAATTTAAGGTAAGCCTCGTTCAAGCTATGTTCTTTTGAATCCCTTGCTGCACATCGAAGAGATGGACAATAGGTCAGGATGATAGAAGAAGGATTAATGCCCCGGAGTTGTGGTGCTGGAGAAGAGTACTGAATAGCCCACAGACTGCCAAAAGAACAAACAGGTATGTCTTAGAAAAAGTGCAGCCAGAGTGCTCCTGGGAGGCAAAGATGAAACGAAGCTTCAAGCTTCATGTCTCAATCGCTGGGCATGTTGCTAGAAAAAGCTCTTTGGAAAGAGACAGCATGCTTGGAAAGGTAGGGTTAGCAAGGGAAAGGAGAACTCCCAAGAAGATGAACTGATACAGTGACTGCAGCAATGGGCTCGAGCGTGTCAGTGATAAACAGGATGGCACAGGATTCAGGTTGGTTGTTCGTAGAGTCACTGTAGATCTTCCTTGTTTCAACAGCACCTAACAACAACAGCGCATCAGGGAGCACTGGCGGCTTAGTGGTAAGGAGTTGTGCCGTCAACCCAAATGCAATGGGTTTGGATCTACCAGCTCTTCTTTGGGAGAAAGTTGAGCAGTCACCTCTCCTGTGATTGAATGTCTCTGAAAACTCACTGGAGAGTCACCTATGAGTCCGTTTCACCTCAGTGGTACACAACAACAATGGCTAATAATGTTGTCATTGTTAGGTACCATGAAGTTGGCTCAGACTACTAACAACCATTTTGGATTGTCTGTTTTTTATTTGTGTGTGTGTGTGTGTGTGTGTGTGTGTGTGATCAAATCGGGTCTGACTGGTGCAGGAGGAGATTGTCCCTCCTTCTCCAGCAGAGCATCTAGTGGATTTGAACTGTGCACCTCTGAGACTGCAGTGCAGCTTCCTGCCACTAGGCCACCAGAGCTCCCTTAATAACAACCAAGTTTTCAACAGAAATTAAGCCCTGTCCAGTTCTTCACAGTCCTCATAAGATCTTCTCTACGTAAGGCCCTTGTTAGTCATTGTGTCAATCCCTCTTTTTGAGAGTCTAAGGATGCTGTCCCTCTCCAGGGATTGGCCTCTTTGATAACAAGCCCAAAGTATGTGAGATGAAGTCTTATCAGCTCTGCTCCTAAGAACTCTGGTTGCTTTTCTTCCAAGACTGATCTGCTCACTCTTTCAGAAATCCACTGGATATTCAGTACTTTTCAAGTGTTTGTTACCTCCTTGAGTGTCTTTTTTTGGTGATTTTTCGATTCTTAGCTTTTATTCATCTTAAAAAATAAATCGTTTGTCTTTTTATATTGAAGTTATCAATAAATTTTGCGAATTACATCTTAGTCAGGTAGCTCATCGTGAAAAAAATGTTCTCAGCCTACAAGTTCATTTTTTGGTTAAGTTTTTTTACGGTGAGTACAATAATTTAATTTCTAGTCGGCTTCTTTTATCTACTTTACCTTCTGGTTGTTGTGCATTTTTTGTTATGCTTGGTAGTCTACATGCCTTAAGTCTACCAGGATTGTCACTTGGAGAGCTCTGGTGGGTAGTCCATAGCCAGTTCCCTTGCTATCCCAAAGACTGATGTCTCATGTTTCTGGAATCCACCTGAGGCCCTGAGGGAGAAAGGTGGGCAGCCTCCTTCCATTACAATTTACAACCTCAGAAACTTGATGGGAGCGGTCTGAAGGAGAAGAAGCAGCCTGACAGCAGGAAAGGGAGGATTGCCTCTGAGTTGTCTCCCTTTAAGTTTATGGTTGTGAGCTAATTTAGATCTTTTATCCATTCTTTTTATTTCTTTTTTCTTCTATCTGTTCTGAGTTAGCTTTTGTGTGTTTGGTTCAGAACTGCTTTATCTACAGATTACTTTGGGCAGTATTAGTATTTTCACGATATCAAGACTGCCAATCCATAAACATTTTCATGATGATATTTTCACAATATTAAGACCTCTCATCTATTCAGTTTAGTCTATTTTGTCTCCTTGACACACAGTTTTCTTTCAGTCTCTGTATCTATTACTCTGTTTTCCAGTGATTTGTGACTCAAGGTGACCCCACCACATAAAGCACTACTGCTTCTGGGCTTTCTTAGAGTCTACAGGTTATCGTTTAGCTAATACTTTTTTTAAAGTTAGCTAACTTGGTATTTGAAAATGTCTCTAAAGTAACGTGTCATAAAACATTAAACTAAGAAAATTTTTTTTAAGGTCTATGGTGCCCTTGTTTTAAGTTTAAATTTGCTTTGAGTTGCACATAAAGCATTGCTTCACACACAGGTTACCTTTTTCCTCTTCTTTCCCCCCTCACTGCTGTGGCATTGGAGCCGTGGAGCCGTCGTAGCAGATCAGCCACTGGTTCCCAGGTGATACACTGCAAGGGAGGAGATTGTCTGCCTTTCTGCAGAGGAGCTGTTGCTGGGCTGGAACCAGCAGAGAGGAGTGGTCCTTTGTGTTAGCGGTGTAGCTCCCTACGGACTACATTGGCAGAGATTTTCTGCAGACTTAATTATGAGGCAAAATAACTTTTTATTTTTAAAGGTATTGCTTTCAATATTAAATACTAACTTTATTGTCTTTTACATTTTTGAATAGTGATGTTAAAAGTAGTCTGACCTAAATAAGTAAGTAAGTAAGTAAGTTCCAGTTAGTGTATTTGCAAGGTGTTCTTCTCAGATGTCATTATGCTGAATGTTGTGAGAGTTTTGTAATAACATAGTTTGTTAACAGAAAGTCTTTAATAATTACATGTCACTGTTTAGGTCTTATCCAATGAGCTGTGGTTTTCCGGTATAGGACAAAGCATAGTGTTTCCTCAGTGAGTGTGTGTTTAGTATTGATCTCCTTCGATTCTGTAAATGGTGGTTGCATCTGTAAAATAAAGCACTTACAGGTATTTATCCATTTTTTTGTGTGCTGTGGAGTCATCAGAACTGAGCTGTAGCTGACCTTTCAGTGACTGTTGAGAGGCAGTAAACCCCAGGGGAGGAGACTCCTGCAGAGCAGCTGGTGGATTCGAACTCTGTGCCTTTGGGATTGTAGCACAGCTCCTTACCTCTATGCCAGCAGAGAGCGTATGTCTCCATTTTTTTTTAAGAGTGGGGAAATAGTATACAAAGTTCTGTCAAGATAACAGAAGAATGTCAGAAATGCTCCCTGATGTGAAATATTTCATTCATACAGTTCATGCTGTCTTTCCTTATGAGATTTCCCAGACAAGGCTTCAATAAAAACAAATTACATTTGCTTATGTTTATAAATTTATAAACTTGAATGATAATTTTGGAAATGGAGCCCAGAAATGATTACGATCCAAAATGTGTACTTGAAGCCCTAGAAATACTTTGAAATTGTTGTTATTCTGTGTCATTCAGTCAGAATCAACGCATAGCTTACAGTGGGTTTTACGAGATGGTAAATTACAGCAGAAGAAAATGTCCACCCTCCTGCCACTGACCAGCTGGCAGCTGCTTCTCACTGTTGTCATGTATGTGCTGTTGAGTAGAGTTAGTGGCCCTATGAACAGCAGCTGTGAAACTTACCCTCTTCCGATCCAAACTCACCATCTCCAACATACCTGACCTCATTGCCATTGTCACTGTTAATCCATCTCATCCAGTGGCTTTCTCTCCTGTGTTGATTCTTCACCCTTCCAAGCATGATGTCCTTCTTCAATGACTGATCCTTCCTAACAACATGCCCAAAGTATGTGTCATGAAGTTTCAAAAGCCTTGCCGCCTCCAAGGAACAACCTGGTTATAGCCTCTCCAAGGCAGAACTGCTTGTTCTCTTGGTAATCTATGGTATGTATATTTAATACTCTTCTCCAACACCACAACCCAAAGACATCAATTCTTCTGCCCTCTTTATTCCTTGTCCATTTATCAGATACACTGCTAGCAAATGAGATGACTAGGTTCTGGATCAAGGACACCTTAGTCTCAACTGACATCATTGCTCTTTAGCACTCTGGAGACATTTTTTATTTTCCCAAGAGGCAGTCCTCAGAACAGAGCAGGGCAACACTGCATGGTTCAAAATTGGGAAGGGTGTACGCCAGGGATGTGTCCTGTCTCCATACCTTTTCAACCTG
>NW_006399764.1:19538977-19543080 GCF_000299155.1 Elephantulus edwardii | reverse complement strand
CGCAGGAGGGGAAGACCCTCTATGAGGTGGATTGATTCAGTGACTGGGGTAATCAGGATGGGTGTGTCAGAGGCAATGAGATTGGCACGGGATAGAACAGGGTTTAGGGCTGTTGTACATAGGGTCGCTATGAGTCGCAAACAACTCGATGGCACATAATAGCAACAACAATGTAATTAATTCTTTGATTTTCTGACTGCTCATGTCAAGGGTGTTGATTGTGGTTCTGAGCAAGATGAAATCATTAACAACTTCATGCTGCCTATTGGCCTGATGTAAGAATTTTTGTTTATCACTAGGCCACCTAAATAGCCTCATGGATAGCAAACTAGCGGTTTACTGTAGTGAAAATAGTATTCTCCATCTTGAAGATAGCTGGCACACAATGAGGAATGAAATCTCTTATTCGTGTAGCTCATAGCAGCCTTTTGGGTAGAAATAGGTTAATGCACATGGATTTTTCCTAAGTAGTTTGATAAGAATTATTGAAAATCATCAAAGAAGATATCCTTTTTACTAGTTAAGATTAGTATTATTTTTTCCATAACTATACTAAAATTAACTGAGCTGCCTTCTAATAAAAAGTCTGAATATTCATATAAGCTATTCTTACTTTTTCTTCCCTTCTATGACAGTGACATAACACAACTTTGGTAAAGAAATTAGCAGTGGGCGTGCATTTCTGTTGAACTTTGGATGAGATTGTTTTCCTCTTAGTATAAACTCATTAGTAAAGTTTTCTATAGCTAAAACTTTTTTTTTTTTAAAGGACTATAAGTAATGAGAAATGGCACAAATTTAAAGTCATTTGGCTTCTAAATTGTGTTAACAGTTTGAAAGTCAATTTCACGGGGGAAAAGGGGAAGGGGACGCGGAGGAAAAGAGCAGTTTTGGATAATCTCAATTCAGTCTCCCACTATCAGGAAGTTCATTCTATTTCACAGTCCTCCATTGGTTTCTGATGTTGCAAATCTTCACAGGAGAAGACCGCCAGACTTTTTCAGGACTGAGTAGCTGATGGCTTCAAAGGGCTAACCTCTAGGTTTGTGGCAACACTTAATGCACCACACACACCACCAGCAGAAAGTTTCCAATTTACTAGGAACAGCTGGGCGGAGACAATCCTTTTGACCTCCTTTTCGGCGATATACGGTAGAAGGGTTGTCCCGGGTTTGGTCCACCTGCCAGAGGAGTTTAAAGTTTCCGAGGCTCCGAGGAACACCCCGGCTTGGATCAGGCAGCCTCCGTGGGCCGCCGGGCAGCGCGCTGCGTCGAGGAAGCTGGTCAGCTCCCGCTAAGCCAAATCTTTCTCTCGCCTCGTCATGCCCGTGGACGGCCGCCTTTCTCACTGAGCAGAGATTATTTCTGACAATCCAGGGGATCCGAAAAGCTTGGAGACATATGGCTGGACAATGAGCGGACCCGGGGCGAGTTGGCCACATCCTCATTCTGTCGCCGGAAGGTGCCGGCCGGCCAGTCCGGAGAGGGTGCAGAGATGCGAAGGAGCACTTTGACCACGTGAAGCAAAGGCAGATCGCATTTTCTTCCGGGCTCTGAGATTTACGCCCCCACCCCCACCCCTGCCACCCTGCAATATCGATTAACTCAACTTTGCAGTGGGGTGGCCCAAAAGGGGGAGCATGAGGGGTTCTCCAGCCGCCTAGCTGGTGTGGGAGGCGCAGTGCCGGCTCTGGGAGCTGCGGCTGTGACCGTGTCGGGTGCGGATTCCGGCTGACGCTGTTATGAAGCTGCAGGCGCGCTCGATCCGCCAAAGGTAGAGACCCCGGCCCGCAGCGCTGGGAGGGCTCTGCCCGCTCCCACAGCCCCCAGAGGCCCTGCTGCTCTCGTCCCCTGCCTTGGATTGCCCTTCCCACCTTTCTGGGGAAGCCATGGAAGACGGCCCGCTGCCAGACCTCAGGGACATCGAGCTGAAGCTGGGGCGCAAAGTGCCCGAGAGCCTGGTGCGCTCGCTCCGCGGGGAGGAACCGCTCCCCCGGGAAGGGGACGCGGACCTCTGCGGGGGGAGCTGCGGCGGTGGAGGTGGCGGCGGCTGCAGCACCAGCAGCAGCAGCAGCTGCAGCTTCCCCCCCTCTGTGTCGTCCTCCTCTTCGTCCTCGCCCACCTCTGGCTCCCCACGACGTGGTCACTCCAGCACTCTTGAGAGGCTAGAAACCAAGCTTCACCTCCTCAGGCAAGAGATGGTGAGTGGTAGGTGGCAAGGTCGCCGGGTGGAGCAGGGTGGGGTGGGGGGGGGGGCAATCAGAGCCTGGGGCCTGGCCAGAGGGTGGCAGGGGCTGGAGGAGCTGCAGGGCGCATAGCTGAGCGCCACCCTCGTGGGAAATGCGGGTGGAGTCGCGCGTGAGGGTGCGTGCGTGCCCCGGAGGCTTGTTTACCCGGGACTTTGCTCACTTAGGGTTTGCTACAACTGCAGGGCCAGCTCTGCCCTGCGACTGCAGACAGTTTGCAGTCTCCGCACCTTTGGGGCCTGCAGGGAGACGTCTGCGTTTTCCCAGAGGTTCAAAAGGTGGCCGGGTTCCTTGCGCTTCCAGCGAAGGTCCTTCCAGGTTCGCCCAGAGGTGGCGCTGCAGAGCCCCACTGCGCCGTTCGCTCCCCGGGCGCGCAGCACCGCCCTCGCTCTGTCTGCAGGCGTCTCAACTGCTCCAGGCCACTGTTGAACTCAGCTCAGCAGCTGCCTCTGAAAACAAAGGCCCGCTCGTCCCTGATGTCCTTATGAATGGCTTGTCTCAGTGTTTTGATCCTGGCGAGCAGGTGATCCCAAGGCTCTGGAGTTTACTAATGACCACTTCCTCCCCTTGCCGCTCGGTATGGCATATGCAATTGTTTTCCTTGCTGTTTGCAGCCCTGAGCTTGAGACTAAGACAATGGGGCCAGGACGAGAGCTGAGGATATTTGTTATTCCGGATGTACTTAGGTTGAGATAATTATTTGCTATGAGCTCAGAGGAGTCACTTCGCCTCTGTGGCCCTCAGCCTATTTATATAATAATCTGGTTGGAGGAAGCCATCTCTTCCCAAAACCTTTGAAGAAAATGAACATAAAATGAGAGAATTTCCTACCAGCCTGGGGAGGAGGAAAGTTGCAGTAACTTGGTGGGAGATGACTGAATCAGGTTGCCATCCAAAATAACCAGGTGGAGCTGGGGAGTTTTGGGATGTCACCAGAGGTGTCAACCTGATCCCTAGTTTTCTGCAGTTGAAAGACTAGCGGGCATGGGTTCCAGTGCATGAAGCTACCTTGACAAATATGTTAGAGCTAAAAGTCAATCCTCAGAGGTCGTGTCGTGTCCCAGAAATATCACTACAAAATCAACATAAAGACTCTCAAAACCTCTGAAAAACGGCCTTAAGGTTAGGGATCTCTGGTGGTCTGGTGTTAAGAACCTTCCCTGCAAACTTACAGGCAGACAGTTAGAATCCACTAATTAGTTGCTCCGCAGAAGAGAGGTGGGCAAGTCTCCTCCCGTGGGATTTACTGCCTCTGAAAACCTGCTGGCAGTCAGCTGTCAGTCAATTCCGACTCGTGGGCACGCAGAAACAGTAACACTGAAAGGCTTTCGGGGTGTGTGTGTGTGTGTGTGTGTGTGTGTGTGTGTGTGTGTGTGTGTGTGTTTGGGTGTGTCCTCTCAAGTATCCATTTTCTTCCCTTGTAAAATATTCCAGATATTTAAGTTAGATACACACACATACATACTTGCATGTTCAGTACAAGTTTTTTATGTTTATTTTTTTACTACTTAATACACATGCATACCTTCTACATATTAGCCATTCACCATGTATTTGTGAAACATTTACTATATCCTGAATATATAACTGATTATGGGGAGGGGGAAAGTCAAATGGCTTGTCCCTAAGGACTTTCAATCCCTTCCAACCATTTGCCACTTTCTAATTTATAATCTATCCAGCCTAATTCACTGAAACCTCTCTAAGTTTCCAAACCAAACAAAAAGTTAATTAGCTGTTCTTTTCAGTAAAACAAAGCTCCTGTAGTCTAGTGAGTGCTAAGAATCTGGGCTGTAATGCCGAAGGCACACAGTTCAAATCCACCAGCTGCTCCAAGGGAGAAGGATGGGCAGTCTC
>NW_006399764.1:19487154-19538827 GCF_000299155.1 Elephantulus edwardii | reverse complement strand
AGAGCTCAAACAAAAATACTCAACAACAGTGGCAGCAGGTTGCTGAACTCTTTGTTACACATGGAGCATCAGTAAGTATCTATCGACGTAGAGTATTTATTGGGAGAGCAGACATTTATATGTTAGGTGTCATACTTTAATAAAAGTCTCTAATGAGTCCTTGGAGAAAGATATCATGTTTGGAATGATGGAGGGCCAGCACAAGTGAGGAAGACGTAGGAGGAGATGGATTCACACAGAACAGGTGTAGGTGTGTCATATCCGTGAGCTTGGCTCTGGATAGGGCAAGGTTCAGAGCAGGTCATAGTAAGTCACAAGGGACTCGAGGGCTCATAACAACGTTGAGCAAACAGGGAGCTTAGTGGTAAGGAGTTGCATTGTTGAGCCAAAGACACACAGTTTTCTCCCACCAGTGGCTCTAAAGGAAACAGACAGTCTCCTCTCGTGCAATTTACTGCCTCTGAAAATCCACTGGAGCGTCTCCTCTGAGTTGCCTCTGACTCCATGATACATAACAACTACTGAGCAAATAATAGCATTAGCTATGGGACCTTCAAGGGAGGAAGTTAGAACACATAGTTCTTTGTCAATAAAAGTGTTTCCCCCATTCTGCATAACTTTTGTGGGTTCTAAAAACCTCAGCTTCATCACAAATGCAAACCAACAGATTTGTTTTTATGTAGACTTGGCAGTTTGGTTATAAACATTGAACAGATGCAGTTCGGCACACTTCTTCCATCTCCTCCTAGCATTCTCAGTTATAGATGTTAGAGAAATGGAGTTGAATAATAACCTCGTCATCATTGTTCTTTTAGTCTCTCCTTCTGTACATAATCTCCTTGAGATTATACATGATCACACACACTGCTTGATTATTCTTTTGGAGCTCTTCACCGTGTTTTCTAGAAGTTAAGACTCCCTTCTTTTTCTATTAAAATGGGTGTGGGTATCCTTGATACAATAAAGCATAGACTCACAGAGAGCTATTCTTGACATTTAAGGTTCTTCACAGAAGTGATTTCATCATTGCCTGTCATTTCTTTGTATGCATTTATTAATCATTTCCTTCATTCTTACCTGCAATTATTACAATCACAGCCCTTATACATCCAGGAAACTCAGCTGTAGAGGAGACAAGTTAAGGAGAAAAGTGGAAGAGGAAGCAATTGAAATTTGTGGGCACACTTCTACAGGTTGAGTTATTTGTTGTCATTATGTGCCAGAACCACTCATAGCTGATGCTTCAACAGGTTTTCAGCGTCTGTAAATCTCACTGAAGAGATTGTCCATCTTTCTCCCATAGAGCAGGTAGTGGATTGGAACTATGCACCTTTGGGTTGGCAATGTAACACTTTACCACTAGGACACAAGGGCTTGCCAAATTATTTATTAACAACAGAAATAGCACCATTTGCTATTAAGTACATGAATATAATAAGGAGACACATTGCACTGGGAAAATCTGCAGTTAGGGACCTCTCTAAATCATTGAAGAGTAATGATGTCAGTTTGAGGACTAAAGTGCATCTGACTCAGGCCATAGTCTTTCCGATCACTTGCTATGCATCTGAAAGCTGGACAATGAATAGGGATGACAGAATTAATGTCTTTGAGCTGTGGTGCTGGAGAAGAGCATTGAACATCCCATGGATGGCAGGAGAACAAATGGATATGTGTTAGAGACAGGTGTGCAGCTGGAGGGCTCTTTGGAGGCAACAAAGATGAGGCTTCACCTCACATAGCTTAGGCTTATTCCTAGGAGGGGTTAGTCCTTGGAGAGAGACATGATGGTGGGAAGGACAGAGGAGCGGGAGACCCTCGACCAAGTTGGCTGGCACTGTGACTGCTGTAATGGGCTCTTGTGTGTCAGGAAGGGTGAGGATGGCACAGGACAGAACAAGGTTCAGATATTGTGTTTGTGGGTTTGCAATGAGTCATACTCGACTCAACGACGCCTAACAGCAACATATGGATTTAAGAGAGGCTAAAGAAAATGTTGAAAAGGCGGGAGCTCTGGTGGAGCATCTGTAATGAGTGGTACCACTAACCCAAAGGTTAATGGGTCTCCAGCAGTTCGCATCTATCAGTGATTTTATGAAGAAAGATGAGAAGTCTCCTCCCCTTGGAATTTACAGTCTTGGAATTCCACGGGAGAGTCCTAGATGTTGGAACCGGCCCAACAGCTGTGAGTGAATGAGTGCAATTGAAAATTTGCAGGCACATGTTTGGAACAGTAAGGAACGCTGAGATAATAATCAGGATGATTTGAGGAGTGAGCCAATTTTCCCAGTGTTTTGAGTTGAGAGATAAAGAAATTTGGCAGTGAACTAAACCAATGAAGAGGTGCGCCTAAGAAATTTATGATGAAATGGGAAAGAGGTCTCAGACTTCTGGTACAAAATATTTATTTGCTACTTTATTATTCACAGTGTTTTAAAGTTTATGGTATTATTTGAGCCTAAGATCAAAGTATGAAAGAAGAAGTCATTCCATGTGCATTTTGACAATGACATCATTGAAAAAGACGGTGATACCACATGGCCAGTTAGTGAACAGAAACTCTGTGTGGAGTTATATTGTCTTCTCTGTGTTTGGGTTCTGTGCTTTCACCCTATTCTAACCTACTGCCTACAATTTTCTTTCAAAAGGCAAAAGAGTTCCTATAATCTGCATTGCTTTCTCAGCACATCCTAGAGTACTAACCTCCTCCCACTCCACCATCACTACCACCAACACACACATACGTGCACGCAGAGCTATTCACTATTGAGTAGATTTGGATTCATAACCTCATGTCCACCAAGATAGAATCCTTTGCAGTTTTCAGTGGCCGGTTTCAGTAGTTCTCCAAACCTTTCTTACTGGTGCCTCTGAGTTGGTTTAAACTGGAAGCTTTTCTGTTTACCACCAAGCGATTAGCCATTTGCATTAGTTTTCAGAAACTAAAAGTTTAGTTTGGAATTATCTACCACTTATTGATGCTACATCTGTGTTCTACTGCATTCTGTATTATCTAAGGATAGTTTGGTGATCTTTAGGGAATGCAGTGATACTATGACTACTATGACTACAGGTTTAAAAATATGATTTCTATGATTTGGGCAAGCAATCATCTCTCTCTCTATGTATCTCTCTATCTCTATCTCTATCTATCTCATCTCTCTCTCATTGCCTTTGAGTCAGAACCAATTTGTGGCAGACCTAGATTGGGTTTCTGAAGCTGTAAATCCCATGGAAGGAGTTGTCCATCTTTTTTCTTTCTCTGTGATTGGTGGCTTTCAACCACTGGACACTTGAAGCTTCTGCGTTAGCAGTGCACATTGCTATGGACTCCATGACCAGATTCTCTATAGTTTGCCTAACACCGTGTAATAGTGAAACACAACATTTTATGCTAATTTTTAAATATTTGCTTTAATAACCTTTTTAAGGCATGCATTGTTGTTATGTGCCATCCAGTCACCTGCAACTCATAGTAACTCTCTGTACAGCAGCTCTGAATCCTGTTCTATCTTGAGCCAATTTTGTTGTCTCTGACACACCTACCCCTATTACCCCAGTCACTGAGTCAATCCATCTCAACCAGGGTCTTACTCTCTTGTGTTGTCCCTCTACCCTTCCAAGCATGATGTGCCTCTCCAAGGACTAGCCCTTCTGGCAACTTGCACAAAGTATGTGTGATGGAGCTTCAAAATACATGCCTCCAAGGAGCAGTGTGGTTTCATCCTCTCTAGGACAAATCTATTTGTTCTTCTAGCAGTCTATGGTATGCTCAATACTCTTCTCCAGCACCACAGCTCAAAGGTATTCAGTCTTCTTCGATCATTTTTAGTCATTGTCCAGGTTTTCTGATGTATAGCAAGTGATTGTGAAGACCATGGTCTTGACCAGGTGCACTGATTTCTCTAGACTGAAATCATTGATATTCAGTACTCTGGAGAGGTCTCTGACAGTAGATTTTCCCAATGCAAAACAAGCACATATATAGATATAAATAATACTAAAAGAACATATCAAAATGTAAAAAATGTTGAAAAGAATTGATCTAGAGTTAATTTTAATTGATTTTTCATTTTAATCTTTTCCATGTTTCCCCCCATTGTAAGTCATTTGCTTACTTTTGTAATAAAGAAAAAATAATGAACATTAATCATTAAATTGCCTTGGAAAAGAATAATTCAATTAACTCTGTGTTTGCTTTGACAGACTTCACAGTGGGTTATGTGATTTCTATGTTCTTTCATTTATTTTCACTACATTGGACAAAAATGAAGGATAACCTTCATGTTAATAATTGAAAAAAATAAAGTGGAATTCACCATCTGTAGTGAGTCACATGATGGATAAAAAGATTAAATAGAATGACAGTTTAACCAAAGAAAAATTACAGATCGCCAGGTGAGTGTGGGGCACCACAGCAGAGATTGTATATATGTTGACATTAACAGATAAAGTGAAGGAGGAGGAAATGTCTTACAGGAAATGTGCTGGTACAAAGCAGAAAAAGCTCTGATAACTATACACACTGAAGGCATTATATTAGAGATTAAACTGTCAAGGAAAAGAGGAAATGTAATCCCTATCAGTGTTTCTCCTATCATTTGGTCCATTTAATTCAATAAATATTGTTGGAACAGGTTTACTTACAAATGATCTACAGATTGATGGCAGTGCAGGCGGCAGACTATGTTTAAGAGGTTGAATTGTAGTTCCTAATAAGATGAGCTGAAGTTAACACAGATGTAATCATGTTTAGAAATAGGGTATTTGCAGATATAATTAACATGACATTGTATTTGTTGTTGTTGTTTTAGGTGCTATCAAGTTTAGTATAACTTATAGTGACTCCATGAACAAAATATCTGAACCCTGTTCTATCCTGTGCCATCCTCACATTTCCTGACACACAAGAGCCCACTGCAACAATCATCATGTCAGTCCACCTGGTTGAGGATCTTCCTCTCCTTTGCTGACACTTCACCCTTCCCAGCATCATGTCCTTCTCCAAGGAATAGCCTCTCCTAGCAACATGCCCAAAGTACGTGAGGTGAAGCCTCATCATTCTTGCCTCCAAAGAGCACTCTTGCTATACATCCTCTCTAAGACATATCCTGTTCATAGGGTTTTGAAAGACCTGTTATTTAGGAAGTAGATGGCCCATCCTACTTCCTAGTCTGTCTTAGTCAGGGAGCTCCACCAAAGCCTATCCACCATGAATAACTCAAACAGCATTTGACACACCAGTGACACAGATTTCAGATTTCATTAACAATCATCTGTGGGCTGGAAGCCTCTTGTTTAAGCAATCAGGACCTGGTGGGTGGGCCTTTGTATATCAAAGTTTGTGGGTCATACCTGATGGTGAGTCTCCAGCTTGGAGCAGTTGAATTCTGGTGGGTGTTTTTTTATTTATTTGGAAGAGAAACTGTTTGGGCATTTTTAAATTTTGTTAACAAAATTGATTGGCTTTTTCTGGTTTCGGAAGAGATCATATAGGAGTAGAAAATCCCTAATTCATTATGAATAATGTCTTCATAAAAGAGGAGAGAAGAAATAGAATGCAGAATACCTTGTGAAAACACACCAAGAGGGAAGGTGGTCATGTGGGAATGGCAGAAATTGGATTCATGCTATTACTAGCTAAGAAATGCCTGGGGCCACTGAAAGCTAAAAGAGGCGAGGAAGAATGCCTACCATACAGCCTCAGAGAAGGCATTGCCCCGACAACACCCTGGCAATGGCCTCCAGAACTGTTAAAAAAATAAAATTGTGTGGTTTTAAGCCACCCGTTTTGTGGTCCAATATTTTCAAAGGCTTTTGGAAAAAATAAAGTTAATAATGTTACTTTGCTAAAAATTATATTGGCACATTTCAAAGGACTTATATAAAGCAAGCAAACAAAAATATTCAAAATTATTACCGTCAAGGTGATTCTAATTCATAGCAACCCTGCAGGACAAAATGGAACTACATCACTTGGTTTCCGAGTCTGAATGTGGATGGAAACTGACTGCTGCAACTTTCCCCCGTGGACCAGCTGATAGGTTTTTCCCAGGCCTCTAGGCTGGCAATTTAGCACTTTAAACACCAGCGTGGGTAAAGGATTTAAAGGCAACTTGAAATCAGTGACATTTCCAAATAGTGGTGAACTAGTTGGTATTTACCTATCACTTGTTAGTCAGTTTGTTGTTTTGTGGTAGTTTCCATACTGTTGTGATACTAGAAGCTAAATCATCAGTATTTCAAATATCAGCAGGGTCACTCATAGTGGACAATTGTCAGCAAAGTTTCACAGAATCTCTGTACTAAAAAAATCCTTGATACCCAACCATTTCAGGGAGTAGTAGATTATCAAAAACCAGTGGTATTTAAGGAAGAAGTTGAAGCTTCCTTTTGACAAACTGAAGAAGACTGGTAAAAATAAGCCTTCAGGAATTGAAAGAATATCACTTGAGATATTTCAGCAAAAAAGATGCTGTCCTGAACATGATTACCTACCAAAAAATTGGAAAGATGTCTATCTGGCCAATTGACTGGAACAAATCAATTATTATGTCCCATTCCAAAAAAAGATGGTCATCTGTATATGCATAAATCACTGAACAACATTATTAATATAATATACAAGAGTATAGAAAAATTGGCTGTAGCAGTATCTCCACAGAAAACAGCCAAAAAATGCAGGAGAAATTCAGAAGATGCCATAGAACAAGGGTTGTCTGTGTGAATATGAGATTGATCTTGACTGAAAGCAGAGATTAATAGAAAGAGGATTTCTTAATTATGTATGTATAGACAATGACTGTCTATCGTAGTTTCTTGTGGGCAATATTAATGTAATGGGGATCTGAGAACACTTAATTGTCCTTATAAGGAACCTGTACATAGACCTGGTTTTCTAAACAGAATAAGAAGATACTATTATTGTTACAGTTGTTAGGGCCAATCAAGTTTATCAAAACTCTCAGCAACCTGATGAACAACAGATTGAAATCTTGCCTTATATCCTTTGCCACTTTCACAATCTCTGCCCATTACTGCACTCATAATTGCAATCTATCTCTATATGAGATGGATTGATATACAAGGGGACACTACATGGCTTAAAATCAAGAAAGATGTCTATCAAGGCTGTACCTTTTCACTGTAGCTGTTCAATTTATGTATTGATCAGATAATCTGAGAAGCTGAGTTATATGAAGAAATGCATGCTTGATTATCAGGTTTGGAGGAAGACTAATCAACAACCTGCAATATGGAGATGACACAACCTTTCTTGAAAGAGTTATTACTGATTAAAGACTACAACCTTCACTATGGATTATACCTCAACATCAGGAAAACAACAATCCTCATAACTTGACCAATAAACAAAATCATAGTAAATGGATAAATGGATGAAATTCTCAAGGATTTCATTTTACTTGGGTTCACAATCAACATTCATGGAAGCAACGGTCAAGAAATAAAAAATTGTGTTGCACTGGGAAAATCTGCTGTCATGGATCTCTCCAAAGTGTTGAAGAATAGTGATGTCAGTTTAAAGGCTAAGGTATACCTCATCCAAACCATGGTATTTTGTATAAATGTTGTTTTGTATAAATGTGAAAAGATGGACCATGAAAAAGAATGATCCAGGAAGAATTTACAACACTGGATTGTGGTGGTGGCGGAGAAGTGTACTGAACATATCATAGGACATCAGTTTCTCTTAAAGGAAGTGAAGCCAGTGTGCTTCTTAGAGGAGAGGCTGTTGAGACTTCATCTCACAAACTTGGGGCATGTTGACAGGAGAAAAGAAAGTGCTTGGAAAGTTGTAGAGTCCCTGAAAGTGAGGAAAACCCTTGTTGTCATCTTGTTGACCATATGGATTAACATGGTAACTATAGTGGGTTTAAGCACAGTGGAGATAATGTGCGGCATAATGTTAAGACAGGCAGATTTTCCATCTGTTTACAAGATCACTGATAAAATTAAACTTGATAGCACCTAACAACAGCGCGACATGCCTTCTTCTCCCTATGAGTAGAAATAGTGGTTTGAACTAGCCAATCAATCCACACGCTAAAGATGAGGCAGGGGGCGCCAGTAAAAATTTGCAAATGCAGAAACCTTGTGAGACAGGTAGCATACTGCACTGCTAATAGGAAGCCACATGCCAGGCATTTAAGTTCACCAAAATGGGCTGCTTTTGGTGGTATAGCACTGGTCTGTCCATTTGCTGTACAGAAGTAACCTGTGGTTACTGTGATGCTAAACACTATGACACTGGTGTGTCAAATGCGATAATGGTTGCCCATGGTGGACAGTGTTTGGTGGAGCTCACAGATTAAAACAAGCCTGGAAGCAGGAGTGGCACCCACTTCCGAAATGGCTTGCCTCTGGAAACTATGAACATGAAGAAACAATGAAAGTTGTACAAGTGTTTAGGTCTTTCTAGGTCTTTCGTTCATAGGGTCGCTATAAGTCATCTACGACTGGAAGGCACTTAAAAACAATGGCTCATTAAGATAGACTACTTAGAGAGGCATCAAACACACATACTTTGAGCATGATGCCAGGGAGAGAACAATCGTTGGAGAAGGACGTCATGCCTGGAAGGGTAGACCATCAGTGCAGGAGAAAAAGAACCTGGATGGACTGACACAGTGACTGTGGCAATGGGGGAAGGTGTACCAGAGATGGTGAGTTGGCTCAGGATAACGCAGTGTTCAGAGCCATTGTTCATAGAGTCACTATGAGTCATAGTAAACTTGATAGCACAAACAACAACTTTGAGAGGCAGGCCTTCCCAATCATGTTTAGAGTGTCTTCTACTCTCAGGGACTTGCCCTTCAGCATTATAACTGACGATATTCTGCTATCCGTAAGATTTCCACGGGCCGACTTTTTCAGAAGTAGATTGTCAGGTTACTCTTCCTAGTCTGTCTAAATCTGGAAGCTCCACGGAATCTTGTCCACCATGAGGGACTCTACTGGTATTTTGAATACCAGTGTCCCAGCTTCTAGCATCCAAGTCACCACATGCAAGTCACACAGAATGACAAACTGGCAGATGAGTGGTGAAAGACATGCTTACTCATCTTGCCTTTGAAAGCTACTGCTCCTAAATAATATAGTTTTAATATAATATTCTTGAGGTTTTTTTCCTAATGATAATAATGTCAAAGAAACCAGACTCATTCATCAGCTTTAGATTAGAAAGCTAACTTAAGGGGAGCTCTGGTGGCCTAGTGGCAAGGAACTGCAACTACAATCCCAGAGGCGCACGGTTCGAATCCACCAGATGCTCTGCTGGGGAAGGAGGGGACAATCTCCTCCTGTACCAGTCAGATCTGATTTGACGGTACACGCACACAAAAATAAAAAAAAAATAAAAGAAAGCTAACTTAACACACGTTAATACATGTCAATCAAGAAGGCAGGACTTACCACTTCCCATTTGTGTCTTCAGTCTTCATGGCTGAAAAAGAGTTTAGATTTGTTTCGATTTGGGGACGTTCCCAGTAACATACATTCTTTTTTATAGAAAGCACATATAATTAGAACATTTGATATAAGAAAATTGTGACTTATTAAGGCTAAGTTACTTTATAAGGTAACTACAAGTGACTTCATTTGCCTTCTCAGTTGAAAGAATAATTAATATCTTTTAAATAAGAAGAGTAAAACCACGCTGATGGTCCAGGCATCCCCCAGAGAAATCACAGGTTTGGCTCCAGACGACCACAGTAAACTGAATATTGAAATAACTCATGTGAATTTTTTTTTGTTCTCAATACATACAAAAGTTGTATGTGTACTGTACCAAATCTATGGTGTATGCAGTCACACCATGAAAAAGTTTTCAGTCTTGTGAAGATTATTAAAATATGACATGAAGACAGCACATGCCATTGGACAAATGGACTGTTAGATTTGTTTGATGTGGGGCTGCTGCAAACCTTCATTTGTTAAAAAAAAAAAAAGTAATGTCTATAAAGTAAAATAAGGCAACTCAGTCTATTACTGACTGGTGAGGGCTCTCTCAGAAGACTCATTTCATGGAAAAGCAGAAGTCTAGGGAAGCTTTAATTCCAGTTACTGGGGAGAGAGGAAGCAAGGTAGGACTTTGATAGTCTTCTGGCACTGTCAGGCCCAGCACTTGGTTTGGCACACTGGGCAGCACATCCCCTTGGCTGTCTCTCTGGCTCTGCTGGCGTGGGCATTACAGTTCTACCACTACTGCGATTATTTTCCTCTTCTTTGGAATGTTCGTCTCATTGAACAAGTCTTCGTGATATTGGACAGCCTTTAAGGAATAAGTGTTTATTTCTGCATTTTGATGCTCTAGGACTTGATTTCAGATATTCAGAGTATTATCATTTTCCAGACTTCTAAGCTCTCCTGTGCCTGTGTCTGTCTGCTGTTGGTCGCAAATGACTTCTGTGGACTAGTTCATGTAAAACTTTTAGGATGTTAGGTGAAGGCATGATTAGAATTGTGTATTTAAATAAACTTGTGGAATGCTCTTTTTCTCCCTATATTTTAAGTCAAGACACCTGGAGTCAACTAGAATGTGTCTTCTGCTTGACTATTTGGTGAGCTGAGTAAAAGTGTTGCTGTGGTAATATCATCTTCACATGCTCATTCATTGATTGCCCTAAAGTCTAGACTGACAGAGAGCTGACCCTCCAGCAGGTTCTGTGAAGCTGTAAATCATACAAGAGATTGTCCAGCTTTCTCTTTCAGAGCTGCTGATGGATTTGAACTCCTACAGAGCTGCCTTTGAGGTAACAATATGACTCCCTATGGATGAGGCCACCAGAGCTCCCTTAACCCTTCCTTCATTAAACTCAATACATTTTTGTTGCCAGCATCCCAAACAGTGAGAAGTCTGTTACTACTTGCTGATCAGCTGGTATTCTAACTTTTTCTAAGTGTGTGTGTGTGTGTGTGTGTGCGCGCGCGCACACGTGCTTGTTGACTAAACTAAATAGAAACACATTGATTTGTTGTTTGGGTGCCAACCACACAAAGCTTGAGACTAAACTTGAGAAGGAAAGTCCCCTACATGGTAAGAGAGTTCTTCCAAAACTGACTGATACTGAGAACTGTGTGTTCTTCCAAATCTGGGAGCTAAATCGTAAGTAGCCACCACTGACTTTTTACTAACCAAGAAATAAAGCCATTTCATCCAGTTCTCCTTTCACAAATATTAGGCTTAAAATTATTCTTGAAATGATATATATGTGCTGTTACTAAGACATGCAAGCAGTCTACAAGGGCATACAGTAGAAATTGGAAGCTACCCACATAATTACTATGAAAAATATTTTATAGATTCTCCTAGACATTTTCTAACTATGCAGCCACAGCAGAAGTTGTTTTCTGTATCGTTAACTATCATTTTGAGAGGATGCATGCACATGTGATTTTAAAATTGAGATTCTGAGATTCTCTTGATGCAGCTATTTCTCTGGATTCAGCAAGTACTATGCTATTGATTCTTTCATTTTTAATTTATAATTAAATTTGTGTATTTTGCTTTGAAGCAAAACTTAAAGTACCCTGACCTTGAATAAACCGCTGGCAAAGGACACCATTCAAGGAGAGTCATTCTGTTCACACAGAATACATTTGCACTGAGGAGGTTGAGAGACAGAATCAAGAATCCCTGGAAACAGAAAGAAGCATAGAATTGGAGCTTGGGGAGAGTCTCTAGCAGTCTTCTAATCTACTTCCCGTTCTAACCAGGAGATCTGTCATCCAGTGTGTGATCTTCTTTAGCATTGGAGACTTTACTGATTCCCAGGGCAGGCCTTATCAACCACCACTATTTATTTTCTTTGCTTATTGGTAATTCCAGACGTTCATCAAAAGGCAAACTCCATTCTCAGGGACCACGTGAAGTGGGGAAATGTCACCTTTTTGCCTGTAACCATGTATTCCTAACAGAAGATAGAAAATCCAGCAGCTATAAAACACAAAACTTAGTGATTTTGTCAAATGTGTGTATGTGTGTGTGTGTAACTAAAATAAAAAACCTTTTTGTTTTTCTTGCAAGTTGAAAAACAAATAAATAAAAGCCAGTCCGCTGCATTGGCAAAATTAGATGTGAGTAATCTTCTTTACTGCTGCTGAATGTGTGCATTAAAAGGCACATTTCAAGGCTCCTGACCACCCGAGAAATTCCTTCTCTTAGAATCATGAACAGTGCATCTCAGTCTCTTTAATTGAGCTTCTAGAATTGCTGTAGGCAGATTTATGTACCCCTGAAAGATAATCTCGAGATTCTAATCCTGTACACCTGTGAATGTGGTCCTCTTTGGAAAGAGGGTCTTTGCAGATGTAATGACATGAATATGAGATTCTATTAGATTAATTCAACCAAACCTAATCCATAGTAATCCCAATCCATTTAAGACCCACCATTAGGTTGCTGTTGTTTTTGTTAGGGGTTGTCAAGTATTACTCATAGCAACTTTATGAACAACAGACCCAAGCCCTGCCCTATCTTGTGCCAACCTCACAATCTCCAACACACATGAGCCCATTGCTGCAGTAACTGGGTCACTCCACCTGGTGGAGGGTCTTCCTCTCTTTCACCATCCCCCTTCCTTTCCAAGCTTGATGTCCTTCTCCAAAGAATAGCTTTCCCTAGCAACTTCCTAAAGGAAGTGAGGCAAAGCGTCCTTGCCTCAAAGGAGCACTGTGACTGCACTTTCTCCAAGACATACATGTTTGTTCAGGCTATGGGATATTTAGCACTTTTCTCCAACACCACAGCGCAAAGACATCAATTCTTGTTCTGTCATCTTTATCCACTGTCCAGTTCTCAGCAGCATAGTAAGTGATTGAAAAGACTAGTTTCTGAGACTGTATATATTTATGAAAAGAGACTGCCTTATCTTTCTCCCATGGAACAGTTGGTGAATTTGACTATCGATCTTTAGGTTAGCAGTTAATACATAATGGACTGGTGTCCTGATGAGGAGAAGGAGACTTGGAGGCACAAAAATAGACAAAGAAGAAGATAATGTGAAGACAGAGGCAGAGAGTACAATATGGTTACAAGCCAAGGATTCCCAAAGATTGTCAGAAACCAGTAAAAACTAGTAAAAGATAAGGAAGAACTATCTTTCTGAGAACATGACTTTGCCAAGCCCTTGAAGTGCTGAAGAGCAAAGATGTCAGTTTGAAGACTAAGATGTACCTGATTCAATCCATAGTCTTTTAATCACTTGGTATGTATCTGGAAGTTAGACAATTAATAATAAAGAAGACCGAAGAATGATTCATGTCTTTGAGTTGTGATGCTAGAGAAGAGTTCTGAATATCCCATGAACTGCCAAAAGGACATGCAAGTACTTTTTGGTAAAGGTGCAGCCAGGGTGCTCCTTGGAGGCAAGGATAGTAGAACTTCATCTGACATATTTGGGGCATGTTATTAGGACAGGTCAGTCCTTGGAGGAGGACATTATGCTTGGGAAGGTGGAAGGTCTGTGAAGGAGAGGAAGACCCTCAAGTAGGTGTTGACACAGTGACTATAATGGTAGGCTAAACGTGTCAGATAAAGACGACAGATAGGTCAGGGTTCAGATCACTATTCATAGGTCACTATGAGTCGTAGTTAACGTGATGGCTACGACTTAGTGACAACAACAATAACAACCTCCCGAATTGTGAGAGAGTAAATGCCTGTGGCTTAACGTGGACCAGGTGGTAGTTATTTGTTATGCTAGCTATAATCTAGTCTTTGGTTAGTAACTGGAGAGTATTATGCTGAGTGAATTAATTCAGTCCCACAAGGATAAATATTGTATAAAACTGTTATTGTAGAATAAGTATAAGGATCCAGGTGGAGTGGGAGAGGCTGGAGGCAGAGGGATGTGGATGTGCAGGGGGAAGGGGGGATTAAGCATTGGATTGTACAATTTGATGAGTAGGGGCATGAGGGAAATTGAAAGAATTTGTTCAAATTTGTATTTGAATTTTGTAAACAAATTTGCATTTCAAGGAAATAATTCACAAGGCACTATCAAGACAAAAACCAAGTTTGTCATCTAAACAAGTCAGTGGACTAAGTTAAATGATAAAAGAAATTATTTACTAGTCAACAACATGCTCTGCATTAACAAATAAGTATATTGATACATGTACAGTGTGCAATATGTGATATCATATAGTCTGTGTGGCATCAGTTGGAATAAATTAATTTGACAAATGACTTCTGTGCCTGGGTAGCTCTGAGCCTTACAGCAGGAATGCATTGACCAGCCTCAGCTCTCTGGTCAGTAGAGACTTGGGGATTCATGATTACAGTGTGACTAAGATATTTTATCTGAGGTGTGAGAGGCAGTTAGCAAACTTCCATGGAGCATCACACGAGGAGTAGCCACGTGGATAAGCTGGATGGACAAAACGAGAGAGATTCGATTTCTTCAGCTTTTCATACAGAATTCCGGAATTCTTACAGAATTCTGGAATTCAGGAAGGGCCTCAAGAACTGAAGCCATTGTTTTGGTTTAAATTTATATCCAAAGATAAAGTGACTACCAAATAGTCCAGGATTGTTACTAAGCCAGGAGCTGCGTGGTTTTCTTTTCTAGAATACATGTCCTCAAGTGAACTTTTGAAATACTCACTTTTTTCATCTTTTTAGTTTTCACAAGAAACCAAAGGCCCCACCGCCTTCCTAGAAACTGCACGGCATGGATGCTGTTTTAATCCCAGTTTTCCTGTTGCTTTTTCTCATAGGAAGAATGGCCTATCTCTGCTGGGCACTTTGGTTTGTTTTTTTTTTTTTGTTACACTCTAATTTGCTCTGAAATCATATCAGACTTCACAGAAAAATTGTACATTATAAAAAAAAATCCCTAACATACACTTCGTTTTTTAATATTTTATATTTGCCTTCTTAGCGACTCATTCTTTTCTTCATCTCTCTATGTCTGAACACAGCACAGATACTTTTTTCTTTAAAAGTATTCAACTTTTCCCAAGTCACAAACATAATATCTTTTCCTCTGAATACATGCATGAACATTTTGCAAAGGCTACATTATTATGGGACATGCATGCTGCCCTTTCTTCTGGTGTATGTTGCAGTTAGAACTAATGACTGACATAATTTTTTTTCCTACTGAGAAAAGAATTGCTGTGACTCAAAGAATGTTCTTACACAGATCACAGCAGCTGGCTACCGCTAATCAATCAGCATCGGAATTCTGGTTGAAACTACTGAAGCCGCCCTCCCGCTTTCTCCACCTGAGGCAATTTGAAGACCATGTGAATGGCTCATGAAACATGAATGGCTTGTGTTTCCACTGGCTTTAATGCTAGAACCTCTGTACTGGCTAAGACATCTTTCCAAACCCAGAGCTTCTGATGCAAATGAGACTATGAAATGGTAACATTGAGATTATAGGTAGTATTCAGTAAGTGTATTTTGAATGTTGAGCAAGGCTTCTGAGTGCACTTTCTTAGGCATTGGAAGAGATGAAACGACAGTGACTGAGAAAGTAATTCTTTTTGAAACAATCTGTCTGCAGTCAGGTTTCGCTGTTCCCTGAATTGCATGGCCCATCACACAGCGCTCACAGCTCACCAAGCATTTTCATGTGTGCTTCCTTCTTTCCTTCAGTCCTAAGGTCGTGGTGTTGTTAGATGTCAACAAATCAGCGTGGACTCACAGTGATCCTTATGTCTAACACAGCGAAACCCTTCCGGATCCTGTGCCAATCTCTGCTGTGCTTAAGCCTATTGTTAAATACACTATGTCAGTCTACCTCATGAAAGGTCTTCCTCTCCTTCATTGACCTTCGGCTTTTTCCTCTCATGATGTCTTTTTCTAGGGATGGGCCCTCCTGATGATGTGCCCGAAGTATGTGAGATGAGGTCTCTCCGTCCTCCCCTCTGGCAACCTGGCCACATTTCTTTAAGAACAGAGTAGCTTGTTGGCTGGCAGGCCATGGCATAGTCCTTATTTTTCACCAGCACTGCCATTCAATTTCACCTAAAGTTATGAGCTTACAGCAATTAGAGATGATGCATAGAACATGTGCTGCATATAATTTCAGTATAATGTTGATAGTAATATAATAGATGAATCTAGATTTGCCTGATAAATGAGGCCAATCATAAAAAAATAGCCTTCTGCTTGGGAGATGATAGTTACATGACCAAGGGAGTCAGGAATCAAGTCGTTATTATCACATGTGGTTCATAAAATTTAGCTTTTAAAACCAAGATAAAACACCTTTTGGGAGCTATAATTAACATTAAAATTCTTATTATGTTGCATTAAGTTTTCAAAAATACTTGCTTTGAGTTTTCAAAAATGTTTGCTTTCATTCCAAATTGCCTGGGACCAGTGTTTGCCAAGATACATGGTCCTGACTGTCAATTCTAAATTACAGGGATTCTATAGGACAGAGTAAGAAAACCCAGTAAGGTTTCT
This sequence comes from Elephantulus edwardii, assembly GCF_000299155.1. Lineage (NCBI taxonomy): Eukaryota > Metazoa > Chordata > Mammalia > Macroscelidea > Macroscelididae > Elephantulus > Elephantulus edwardii. The sequence continues at coordinate 19,522,386 of NW_006399764.1, read as the reverse complement.
AGGCTATAAAGATCTATTGAATCTTAAGGACTGGCTGGTGAGTTTGAACCACTGACATTTTGGTTAGTGGCTGGTCATTTAACCATTGTACCAACCGGGCTCCTACCCCACTGACAGCCCTGTTGAAGTGATAAGGGATTTGGAACTCGTGTTTCATACTTGGCTTGTAGTTCATAACTGCATGTTTTGGTTTTGTTTTTGCTTTGTAGTGTGGTGCCTGTTCAACTCTTCCTTATTTGGAAGTTTTTAAAAATGAGTTGGAAAATGCCAGAATAAATATTTGAGAAGAAAGTCAGGATAATGAAGAGATTTATGGTTGTCTCTACTTGTGCGTTTTTGTGAGTGGGGAGAGTGAAATAGAAAATGACAAGGGTTATTTTAGCCCAAGTTGTGTATTATTTTAAATGGGACCCAACTTAAATAAAGACTTAGCAGTGGATCTCGAAATCTGCCCCCATTCACTCCATTCTCCTTTGCTCCAGTCACCATCCTTCAATAGCCTAGAAAATGATATCAATTTCCACCATATCAATATGCTTTCTGCATCAGAGTAATCTCATGCCAGCAGGAAATAAAACATGGATCCTCCACATTCACATAAATATCATGCAAACAGAACTATTGTGTAAGATGTTCATAGTGGTATGTTATCTTTTGGCTACCAGTGAAGTTGATTTGTATTTATTACCTTGACCTTGAATAGTACTTTGTGTATAGAGTTGTACTGTTGTACATCCTGTAGCTCCTGCTAAGTGTATTTTCAGTGTTTAGTCACTCATTGGTGTTTCATTGTTGCCCTTTCCAACAATGGTAAGATTTATGTACCCAGGTTGAGTTAAAAGTAACCAATTTCTCAGTAGATGGGAACTTAAAACTTACTCTGCAATAATTCGCTGTTTCTATTCTCTTCACGTTTAAATCTTTGATTCATGTACAGTATTGTCAGGAATTTTGAGGGGGGTCTTAACCTACATCATATATCTACTGTGTGGATGCATAAGGTGTAAGAACACTTCAAAAGATGCCCTGTAAAAGCTGCTTGGGTGTTTTTTTCTGTCACAGTGAAAAGGCATCTCTTTACTGAACCATAACTTCATTTGGCAACAGCCCATGAAAATCAACATGCCTTGAACAGTGGCGCCAGCAAATGAAACAGCTCCCAAATTTTTATTTAAACAGTGAATAAAATGAATGCAGAATATGTCATTAGCAGTCAATAAATGGCAAGGTCAAAGTCACAAATGGAAGCGACCTTCTGCGTTGAGGACTTTTAACTAATCATAGCCAAACAAGCTCATCTTCTTGGCATTAATTGCCAAGTGGGCAGAAAGGATTATTGTTGAAACCAGTAACATTGTTTCATTTAAAACCATCAACCATTAATTAAGCCTCTTAGGAGCACTGTCAAGGGCTCAGAGTGCTGAGTTACAAGTGGAGATGCAGACACAGTGATTCACAGGAGATAAAGACCAGGCCAAGTTTCCCACTTTCCAAACTGGTTGTTCTGCTGCTGTGGAGCAGCCAATGTAAATAGAGGAAGTGCATTTTCATTTACACTTTCATTCCAAAAGTCCATCATGACTGGGAATGCTCAGTCATTTCCTAACATTGCATGTTGGCTCATTTTTATTTGCTTTCAAATTTCACCCAATTCCGTAAAGAGCAATGCACAATAACATTTTTTTAAATCATGAGTTGATTTTACATGAACACTACCAAATAACTTGTATATGTGTCAAATGCATGAAATATCTCCAATACTTTTTTAAATAAACAGAATTCTGGACTACTCAAGAATGTTAGCTCTTTTGAGAGCAAACAAAATTAACTAAGTATAAACTAAAAAAAAAAGGTTAATTCATACCATTGAAAATTCCTCCAACAAATAATTCTTTGCTCTCTAAACAACTTTGAAATCAACTTTGCCAATTTGTGGTTCTTCTGATAAAATAAATACAAATCAAGAGTGTATATATATATATATATATATATATATATATATACATACACACACACATTTCCAATCTTCACCCTTGTAGGGCCCTGGAGAGAGATCCTTACCACTTAACAAATAAAGACTCATCCTGTGTATTGTTTCAGTCTCCGTTTTAAGAAAGCTTTCTGTAATAGCCCTGGCATTCATGCAATACATATTTTTAAGCCATATTTTCTAACCCTGCTCCTGTGATAAGTTCCAGAAGAAATACAAATGAAGTTGAAGATATGGATTTTAAGCTGCAAATCAATCAGCTAGACAAAGCATAAGATTGCTACTAACACAGTAGAGATATTTAACCCATGCTATTGAAATTCCAAAGATCCATGATGTATATCCATTAGTGGAATTTTGACGAGAACCAAATTACATCATAGCTACATACTGCTGTATCCAAGAGCTGGCCAATTAAATCTTAACTATAAACCTACTGTGATCTCTTGTTTCTGAACAGGCTGTTTGTCCGCACTGTTCTTTCTTACCTCATTCCCTACACTTCAGCTAGTTCTCACTGCAACAATGGACACAAATCAGAGGTTGTAAGGACAGTACAGGATAGGATAGGATTCAGATCTTTAGTTCATAGGGTCACTATGAGTTATACTCAACTCCATGGCACCTAACAACAACAACAAATTATACATAAGACGGTATCACCAATTATATTTTTTACCTACTCCTTTTTTTTGGTTTTTGTTTTTGTTTTGTGCCACTCGCTAAACCATTCTTCTTTCATAGTTGAAACTATGCTATGATCTTTGGGATAGAGCAGAGGATTGCATGTCAGAATTGGAGATACAAATGAATGGTTGTTATTGTTGTTATTATTCTTTGCTGTTGAGTCGCCTGCTACTTATAGTGACCCTATGTACAACAGCCCTAAAACCTGACCTATCCCGTGCAAATCTTACAGTCTCCGACACACCTATCCCCATTGCCCCAGTCACTGGATCAATCCACCTCATATCTAAACGGTAATATCTAAAATATGACCTTCAAAGTGATTAGAGAGGATGGCGGTAGTAGGTAAAAGTAAATTTGGGAATAGTGTTAAGCATAGATCGCCTGTTGTTATGTGTCTTCCAGTCTAAACAACTCAGAGTTGACCTCTGTAGAGGGTTTTCCCTGAGGCTGTAAATAGCTCTGAAGGAGACTGTCCCTCCTTCACCTTCAGGGCAGCATACCTCTGGGTTGGAAGCACAGTTCCTTGCCGCTAGGCCACCAGAGCCCCCTCCTAGATTGCCTAGGCCACTGTGAAGCGGATGACTAAGAGTGGAAACTTACATTGGAGATTAAAAAAAAAAAATTAACTGAAAGGGTAAAATGATCATAATTAAGAGAAAATACTGAATACTAGGCTAAAAGATTTGAGTATGACTTGATAGTTTGAATATGTTCTTGATAAAGAACAATAGTTGTTTTTAATTTTTAGGGAAATTATAATGAAAGCTGAATCTAATTTGGCCTTTATTTAATATTTTTTCCTAAAATTATGCTCTTGAGAACTAAGCAGCTGCCACATGTTGTATATTATGGAGTCCTTAAAGTATGTTCTGCTTTTGAAAGTGTCGTTAACAACAGTGTGCACTGTTGATTTTTGAGAAATAAAAATATGTAAGAAAATGAAAAATAGCAGAAAAATATTTTCGGAGCAAAGGAAGAGAGTATGATTATATTTAAATATGTAAACAGGTTTTTAAATGTTTGTTATTATTTGTCTTAACAAATAATAACACAGGTTTTATAATTTCTCTGTATGCTCTCAGCAAATTGATCAAAATTGCCTTTTTTGGTTGAATTCTCTAAACACAAAATATAAACAGATTTTAATTATTGAAATGGCATCTACTTATGATTCTCCATTTATATAATTCTGTGTATATGATTGTTTTATTTATGTCACAATTATTTTTTATTTCTTGTTAGAATGTAATATGCGTGCTTAATAGATATTTTGACCCTCTATGAGATGGATTGATTCGGTGACTGGGGTAATCGGGATGGGTGTGTCAGAGGCAGTGCGGTTGGCTCAGGATAGAGCAGGATTTAGGGCTGTTGTGCACAGGGTCGCTATGAGTCGCAAACGACTCGACGGCACATAACGACAACAACAACAACAACAAAGAAATTATAAGGAAGCAGAGAGGAAGAAAAGCATCATATGACCAAGAGCCAGCCATCACTGTTAACATTTTTGTTCCAGTCTTCAAGTCTTTTTCTTTGCATTGTTGAAATTATAAACCTCACATCTCTTTGAAAAAAAAGTCTATCTTTTTTTCACTTCACTTTATATCATGAACCTTTTCCTAGGTGACTTTCCTCAGCCCACTTGTTACTGTTTGAATAATATTCCATGTACATGTTTTTTTTCATAGTCACTATTTTAATGATTTCTTGTATTTTTCTAGTGATGCATATCTTTGCCATATTTCAAATTGTTTTCTTAACAATTTGAGGTCTAGAGTTATTAGTGAAACATAACCTTCTAATTCTTGACTGACTTCTCTTTTCTCCAAGTGAATGAATATTCCAGCACTTTAACAAGAGAATGCTATTCCCTGAGCTCTTGAACTTGGAAAAGGAACCAAATTGGCCATGGATTTCAGAACCAGATCTATCTAGACATGAATCTGGACCCCATTACTTTACATATGCGTGGCTCAACCAAGTTATACATCCCGTCTGGGTTGCAATTTGAACATAATCATATCTCCCTCTTAGGGTGCACATAAAGCTGAGACGGGAAAAAAAGGATGTGAAAGAATTGCAATAAAGTTTGTTAAACACCAGCTGGGACTGCTAGTCATATTATTGTTAGGACTCTGTATTGTCATTATGGAAGTCCACTGGGCAGTTAAAAGCTTTCCTGAGGAATACCAAAAAGAAAGAAAATAAGTAAACTGTTGACAGCAAAATCTCTAGGACCTTAAGATAAATCCCTTACCCAAACCCTTCTTATTCCTGCCAAAAATGGGGCTTTCCACCATAGTGTAGAGAACAATAGAAGGATAGAGAACTATACTTCCCAGACTTCAGTGCATTAGCTCCAGCTGCTCCTCACCCCACTGTCTGAGCTGTATAGATTCTGATCATTCCAATTCCATTCTAGAAGATGCTACTGATACTGCTGTGGAAAGGCAGTGGTGGTTGTTGGTGGTAGGTGTGGCGAACCTAGCAACACTCACAGTGGCCCATGCATGACAGATCTGAACCTGGCATATCTTGTGCCATCCTCACAATCTCCCACATGCTCCTGCCCATGGCTGCAGACACTGTGTCTGTCCATCTTCTTCAGAGTCTTCCTCTCTTTACTGGCATGATGTGGGGTCCCCCCCCCATTTATTTAAAGACATCTCCATCACCAGTGGTAACTAATCTGCCTTAAAACCCAAAACATAAAAAACAATCTAACATTTGTTTCTTATCAGTTGCAAAATATATATCTGAATCAAGAGGTAGACATGGAAGAAGAAAAAGTTGGCTTTCCAACTATTTTGGCAAAGTCTAGAGTTGTTGTTACGTGCCGTCGAGTCACCTGCGACTCATAGCGACCCTAAGCAGCATAAATTATTTTTCCCCCCTAACCTGCACCCATCCACCAGACTTTAATTAGTGCAAGCTTGGGCAAAAATTTGAGCTTTCGTTGCTAGAATTCTGCCTTAGTTTTTTGTGCAATAATTTAGAATCATTTTTTAAATTTTAAAAATTAATTAAGAATTTTCTTTGAGTAAGAATGATATATCTGCCTTAATAGGAAGCCATCTAGTTAACCAGAGGATTGTCTTACTTAGAAAATTGACGCTCAGGAAAAGCATGTGATTTAGCATCACCTTTTGCCACTTATGTGATGAACAATTACATCCAATGCTATCCAGACAATATTTAGTATGACATATGTGTGAATGCAAGTACTGGGGTTTGTGGGGATTTGGGGTTTGTTTTTTCCCCTCCTCTGAGTTTATGTATTGCATTTTAGGAACCAACTGTAAATGGATAATGGAGTATCCCTTAAAAACTGAACTGCCATTAATTATAAATGCTGTCATCGTTAAGTGGGCAAATATCTCATTTTAGGGTATCCCTGCTCTCTGCATTGCAGCAGTGAGTCAAAGTTTTATCTCTGCAAAATTCTTTTTTCTAATTTATAAGGAAACACATTTGTAATTGCAATATAAAATTATAAGTGCTTCATAGGTGTAATCTCAGTGTAATGTAAGGCTTGAGTGTCATCTGAGCGAGAGCAGTAAAACTTGTGATTACTGTGGACTGGGTGTCTGGACATGTCCTAATGATTTCATCTTGTGCTGTCTGCTCCAATAATTCTTGCCACCAGCAGCCATATTTTATTTTGCTAGTGGGTATTGTCAGATGCTGCCTAGTTTTGCCTGGTTGTTGCCATTATGAGTTTTGTTACCTGCTTAGGATTTTTACAGAGACGTGAAACTCTCAAAGAAGTCCTATATCTTAATAAAACACTTTAAAGTTAAAGGATAATGATAATGAGGACCAATCAAGGCTCCCTTGCTTGATAAGTTCCTTCTCCACATTTCACCTTTAGTAATAATAGACTTTAGAAGTGGACCAGCCTATTCCCAGTAGCTCTTTTTCAATTCAGCGAGTGACCCATATGTTGCCATATGCCAGGCATCCACTTTTATCACCCTCGTTTGTAGTCCTTCAAAGTCCTTCAAAGCTAAGAGTGATGAAAATTAACATTTAATGTATGCTAATTTTTAGCATGGGAGAACAGCTACTTGCTAATCATTTAACCTGGCAGCGATTGTTTTAAAGATACAGGGAATACAGAGGATAAGATACAAACAAGTCTGTCCTAGAAAAGGTGAAACCAGCTTGCTCCCTGGAGGCAAGCAATTTTAAATCTTTTTTTTAAATTAGTTTGCTTACAGAGTTCATAGACATTTTGGTTTATGCTATTCTTCATTCACCTTGTGTTTCATACAATCATTCTCATGCATTAGGTTTTATAAAATTAATTACCATTAGACCTTGCCCACCATTAACCTACCTTTTCACTGGGGTTTCTCCCATTTACTTCCCCTGTGCCTCCACCCACCGTATGTGCAACCCTGTGGTTTCGCCCCTACACATTCTCAACCCTTTCCCCCTTGACTTCCTATACGTGTTTTACTAGTCATCTTTCTATTTTTACAACAGTGATCTTATGCAGTATTTGTTCTTAGGAGACTGCATTAGTTCACTCTAAATAATGCTCTCTAGCCTCTCTCAAATTATGTAATATTTTTTGAAAGTGTTGCTCCTGAGTGCTGCATAGTATTTCATTATGTGAATGTACCACAATTTCCCAATCTATTTGATTGTGGTTAGACATTTGGGCCACTTCCATATTCCTGTGATGGTGAATAATGCTGCTATGGACATGGGTGTACAAATCTCAATTTGTGTCTCAGTTTTCATTTCCTTGAGGTATATTCCTAGCAATGGAATACCTGGGTCACATGGAGTTTCTGTGGTCAACTTTTCTAGGAAATGCCAAACTGTCTTCCAGAGTGTTTTCACCATTTTATACTCCCACTAACAGTGTACGAGAGTTCCTACCTCTCCACATCCTCACCAACATTTATCGCTTGCTGCCCTACTAAACGTTGCCACTGCTATTGGGGTGAGATGGTATCTCGTGTGGCAAACATTTTGAAGCTCCATCTCACATACTTTGAGCATATTGCTAGAAGAGACCAGTCCTTGGAGAAGGACATCATGACTGGAGGAAGGGTAAAGGGACAGCACAGGAGAGAAAGACTCTGGATGAGATCAGCTGACACAGTGACTAGGATAATAGGGGCAGGTGTGTCTGAGACAGTGAGATTGATTCAGGATAAGACAGGGGTCAGAGCTATTGTGCATAGAGTCGCTATGAGTCTTAGGCAACTCAACGACACGTAACAACAACAAAGATAAAACTAGACATTGGAGTTGTCTTCTTATTCCCTGCCACCCTTATTGAATCTATACATGATTTGTAGATAATGATAATACCTCCAGAGCTGTTTATTTAACAGTGAAAAGTGAAGAGTGAGCCTTGCTTAGAAAATATGTGTTAAATTTTCATAGGGGGGAGGGGAGTGAACAAATAGCATAGAGTGGTTTGTAAATGCTTCTACAAGTCAGTGCTGTTTAATCCAAGCTGCAGCTTCCCTGCCTCTTTTCTTGGTAAAGATGATTCATTTTATCTACACTGAGCCTGTCATCAGAAGTATTTGAGCAACAATTAAAGTCCTATGCTGGTTATTGTTATTATGTGCTGTGGAGTCACCTGTGACTCAGGTATACCCTCAACACACAATAGCCCTGAACTCTGTCCTATACTGAGCCAATCTAATCATCTACCACACATCTGCCCCAACAATCCCAGTTACTCTGTCAATCCATCTCATCCAGAGTCTTGCTCTCCTGAGTTGTCCCTCCACCCTGCCAAACATGATGTCCTTCTCCAAGGACTAGTTCCTCCTGGGAACATGCTCAAAGTATGTGAGCCGAAGCTTCACAATCCTTAACTGCCAGGGGCAACTTGGTTTCACTCTCTCTAGGACAGACCTGTTTGCTCTTTTGACAGTCCTTGGCTTGTTCAATACTCTTCCCAAATATTCTGAGTCAAAAAGAGAAGCCCAAAAGATTTTCAATTGCTCGTTTGTTAAACTTGGGTCTTCAGGTGGCTTCTCGTTATAAAGTGGCATAATCATTGTGTGAATAAGAATTCGTGGAGGTCATGTGTATATGTCTGGCATCTTTGTAATTTTCACAGTCGAAAAGAAGGAGTGTTCATATGGTAATCTTTCTTGACAAGCTTCAACAGGGAATGAGACCTCTCAGAACTGCTTATTTTCATTTTAGCAAGGCATAAAGTTAATTATGACGCTTAGAGTGCAAAAGCAAATAAAATACTTAGGGCTTTTACTTAATGATAAGGATCAGAATTCTAATCCTTGGTGTCAAAATATTTTTTTCTAGTTATCATAAGCTTGGGAATGTGGTCTCATAATTATAATTATTACATTGCAATGCCTCATAACACCTTTCGTCCACAAGCATCTAACCACTCCATAGACTGTAGCTAATTGAGTCTAGCTTCATTCTCAGTGAAGTATCATCAAGATGCTATTTTAAAGATAGTTCATTATATTAAAGAGAGTTAAAGCAGTTAAGAAACATACTCCTGGTGAGTTTTTATTAGATTGATGTTACCGGAATTGGACATAAATCTTAAGAGTCTGTATCCCTGTTCTTTAGAATGGAAGCACATACTCATTTTAGTTGTGTCAGCATGAACTCATAGCTGACTCTGCATTGGGTTTCTGCAGCTGTAAATCTCCTTGGAAGAGATTGTTTCTTTCCTCCTACGAGTGACTGGTGGATTTGAACCACCAGGAAGGCATGACCTTGAGATTAACAGTGCCACTCTCTGTTGATTAGGCCATCAGAGCTCCTTTAGGATAAAGTACTTGGCCGTATTTTCCTTTCTGTTTTTCCCAAAGAAAAATGTGTGATTCTCAAATCTTTCATTTAAAAGAAAGTTATGACTCCTTAAACTACTATAAGAATAGACTTTTTAAGAGTAGTATTGTTCTAAGAAGATTTTTTAAGTGAACTGATTTACACAATGTGATTGTTGTTGTTATATGCTGTTGAGTCACCTGTGACTCATAGCGACCCTATGTACAACAGCCCTAAACCCTGCTCTGTCCTGTGCCAACTTCACTGTCTCCTACACACCCACCCTTATTACCCCAGTCACTGAATCAATCCACCTCATAAAGAGTCTTCCTCTCTTGCACTGTTCCTCAACCCTCCAAAGCATGACATACTTCTCCAAGGACTGGTCACTCCTTGCAACATGTCCAAAGTATATGTCAGATGAAGCCTCAGAATCCTTGCCTACAAGGAGCAACCTGGTTTAACCCTCTCCAGGATGAATCTGTTCATTTTCTTAGCAGTCCATAGTATATTCAATACTCTTCTCCAATACCACAACTCAAAGGCATCAATTCTCCTTCTGTCCTCCCTAGTCATTGTCTGGCTGTCTGGTGCATAGCATAGTAAATAAATTTGGGAGCACTAAGGTTTCTTTTATTATTATTATTATTATTATTATTATTTTTGTGTGCGTGTACCGTCAAATCAGATCTGACTGGTACAGGAGGAGATTGTCCCTCCTTCCCCAGCAGAGCATCTGGTGGATTTGAACCATTCGCCTCTGGAATTGTAGTTGCAGCTCCTTGTCACTAGGCCACCAGAGCTCCCCTGGGAGCACTAAGGTTTTGTGGCAAGGAGTCATGCTTTCAGCCCCAAGGCAGGTAGTTTGAATCTATGAACTGTACCACAGGAGAAAGTTGGACAATCTTTCCTGTGACTCACAAACCCTAGGAATTCACTGGAGGGTCAGTCATGAGTCACTTACAACTTGAAAGCACATGGCAACAGCAATAATTAAAATTGGGAACAATAAGTTATAGTGCAATTGAGTGTCATAAGACAAACTTCTGTTTGTGATTATTTTAAAAAAATAAATCACAAACATAAAATTTAGAGAAACTGCATCATTTTGTTCAAATAGGGTGACCAAGTCAAAACTCAAGAGGAAGAAAAACATGTTTGTAATGAGAATTTTAAGAACAATGAGGGTGGCTTATGAGGAGGAAATGGGAGATCAGAGTAAGAATTTGGTGTCAAAGCCTTTTATGTTTATGGCTCTGAGACACACACTTGAAAACACTTCACCTTCATCTTTGCCTCTGATTGAAAAATGGAATTGGGTCACACTTCACATGTAAAAATGAACTCTTTGAGTTCCCAGCCTGAATCTTCCCGAGAGGGAATATGTCACTGGATTCAGGCAAATGAAATAGTTACAGTTGAGCAGAACTAATTCTTAAAGATATTCATCCTTTTGCTTTGTTTTAGCATCTCACTGCTCTAGTGCAATATTCAGGGTCTCTTCTAAGATCCATTTTGGTGTGTTTGGGTTTTGGGGTGTTTTTTTTTCTTTTCTCCTCTTTCTTTGTAGTGTCTGTTTGCACCCTTCATAGATGGTATCTCACTACTTGCCTGATTTAAAATTGGGGGAAATGTGCATCAGAGTTGTAGCACTGAGCAAATTATTCGAGAAGCTGGACTCTATGAAGACGAACGTGACATCAGGATCAGGGGAAGACTCACCAATACCTTACTTTATGCAGATGACACAACCTTGCTCGCTGAAAGTAAGGTAGACTTGAAGCACTTGCTATAGAAGATTGGAGAATACAGTCTTCAGTATGGATTGCATTTCAACGTCAAGAAAACAAAATTTCTTGCCTCTGGACCAATTGGCAACATCATGATGAATGGAGAAATGGTTGAAACAATCAACAACTTTATCTTATTTGGATCCACAGTCAATATCCTTGGTACCAGCACTCAAGAGATCAGGAGATGTATTATTGCACTGGGAAAGCCTGTAGTCAGGAATGTCTCTGAATTATTGAGGAACAGTAATGTCAAGTTGAGAATGAAGACATGCCTGATTCAGGCCATGGGCTTTTCGGTTACTAGTTGACCAGTGAATAACGGTGACAAATGAAGAATTGATCCCGTAGACTGCCAAAAGACCAAACATGTTTTGGAGAAGGTGCAGCCAGAGTGCTCCTGGGGTGCAAACGCGAGAAAGCTTTGCTTCACAAACTTTGGACGTGTTGCTAGTAGAGGCTGTTCCTCAGAGAGGGACATCAAGAGAGGAAGACTTTCAACTCAATGGATTGACACATTGACTGTAACAAAGGGCTCGAGTATGTCAGAGTCTGCGAGGGTGGCACAGGGTAGGTCCGTTGTTCATAAGGTCACTGTAGGTCATACGCATCTGAACAGCACCAAGCGACAACAGCAATCCTGAAAAAAGGTCAAGTGCATTTCAGAAAGAGAGCTACAGGATGTGAGGTGCTGGGGCATTGCCTCCCAGGGCTTTTGAAGCTGCACGGAGCCAGTCACAGCAAAACTCAGCAATGAGTTCACGTTAGGATCCAGTTTGGGTGGACAATGTGATTAACATCTCTGTGGAACAGGCTGTCACTCCATTTCTCAGAATTTCCCATTGCTCAACAATCCAGATACGTTTAGACAGAGTGCCCCCAACCCCCATCCATTGCAGTCTAGATCTCTAACACCTTTGACTGGCCTGCAACTTTTTAAGGGCACATGCGCACGCACACACTAATAATAATAATAATAATAATAATTATTCTGTTTCTAGGCCTTTGTGCTTTTTCTCTCATTCTAACCTCAAATTGTGATGTTCTTTGCCATGGACTGCTCATATCTTCTTTATAAAAATCCATTTAGTCTTCCTTGCTCATCAGACATAACTCTTCATCCCCCCCCCAAAATCTATTTGTGTGTACTCTTTGCTTCATTACCATATATTGCATGTACCTATGTTGCCTTTCTCATCCAGTTACTAATAGTATAAAGCTATACTTAGCTTTGTTAAAGGGTCATGTATGCTAAAAAAGAGGAACAACATCATTGAGATGCACTGATTTAGTGGCTCAAACAATGGATTTCATTATGGTAACAAAAGTGAGCACACTGTGGGATCAGCCAGTGCTCTGTTGAATTATATATAGGATTGCTATGAGTAAGGCTGGTCCAATGGCTTCCAGCAGCAAGTGTGTTAGCAACTAGGATCCATGAGAAGGTTAGCACTATGCAATGGAGAAGTTCAGACCTGCCATGTCTTGTCATTTTTCTTTTTACTCAGTTGTGACCACTGTGTCTATCCCTTATCTTAAGAAAGTCCCTACCCTGAGTAATTTCTTTATTGAGGTATAAATCCTTCCTTCCACTGCGGTCATCTCACAGAATCCAACTTCCAGGATCATCCCAACGATACCCCATAGGACATGTGGAGGAGTCTTCACATTCCTTTGCAAAAGATAGTCCATGGGGAGCTGTAACTGTTTACCAAAGGTCTTGTCCCTCTAGTGATTCAAATCCACCAGTGACTTCATGGGAGAAATATGTCCATTTCTTCTTGTACAGTGATGAATAGTCTTGAAAACTCAATGGAATTCAGTTGTGAATTGGCTCAACCTCCGTAGAAATGAGAAAAAGAGAGAGATTAGAGAATTATGATTTTTTTTAAGGATAGAAGGAGCTTTTAAGTGATCTCCAGTATGCTCATCTGACAGGAAATCAAGTAAGGGAAGATGAGATGTCTTGTTACAGATGCAATCAAGACGATGACCAAAGTCTTACTAGGTTTTCTTTTCAGTCCCACTGAACTGTGCTAACCGTGGATGATTGAATCTTAAGTCATCAGTCATCATAAATCTGATAGTAAATGAGTCTAAAAATAAATAAGAAATCACTCAATACCTCTGTTTTTAAAGTTCTTTGAATATTACTCCTGTTGAAAATGGATCCATGTAGAAATAAGGATTAGGATTCTAAATAAATAGTAGAAACAAACATGACAGATAGCATGACTTTGAAAGGAGAGCAAACTATCATGTCCTGAGGAAACTGCGTTGAGGAGAATGACCTTCGAAGAGAATGACAGATGCACACAATGAATATAACTCTCCACCAAGGTTATGTCAATGAGTGGAAATAAAGAACTTCACTCAAAATAAAAATTAAATATGAATAATGGTAGATATGCAAAAAGAGCTTGAGCTGTTTTTAAGTTCAACCTGCTAAAGAGAACAGCAAATACATTTAGTTCTTGATCTGTGTTGCCATAACTATCAGCAAGCTAACGGAAATGAACAATAGAAATGGCAGAGTACGGTTGTGAGCGCTGAATCATCGTGATTCTTGGCATCTACTGAATAACAGATAATCTGGTTTTTTCAAACAGAATGAGAAATTAAAAGCAAATTTATTCCTTGCTCATAGAACTTGTTGTGTCTCATATTGTAAATATAAAGCTTAGTTTAGTCATATTCAAACTATTACATTTGATATATGAATGTTCTTTTATGTAATAAATGTACAGATTTTTTTGTCCTAATAATAGATAGGAATAGCAAGAGATTAAATAAAAGTGAAAAAATGTGTGAAGCCTAGATACAGACATTTAACCCAAGCTTTTATTATTTAAAAAAAATGTATTTTGTTTTCAATAAATTTCTTTAAGATTTATCTTGTTTATATTGTACTAGATCCATCTGCATTTGTGCCACTTCTGATAAGATTTCTGATTCTGTTATTATCCCTCCAAAGAACATTCTTTTGAAAAAGTACGAGAATGAAACAACAAAATGCATTCATAAATATACAGCAAAAGGGGGAAAAATTACCCTGTTATTGGTTCAATTCTGCCTCACAGTGACCCTGCAGGATGGGGTGCAGTGAGCCTGGTACGTTCCCAAGGATGTCAGTCTTAATCCAAACAGCCTGTCTTATCCTTCTCCCACTAGCAGCTAGTGGTTCACACTATCCATCTTTTTAGCAACAGAGCATTTTAACATTGGCACCACAGGGGTTTACTAATTTAAAAAACATATGCTAAAGGAAAAGGTGAATAAAAGAAGAATTAGAAGAGTAGGAGCAAACCAGCCATTTATGGAATTAAAATCATTAGGATGTTCTTGTTTTTGTTTTTTAATGGCTAAGAGACTAGAATTTCTGCAAACAGTGCCTTGGGCTCAAATCGAGCCTACCTAATTTTGAAAACACAGTTTACATCTTGCCTGTTCATTTGCATGCTGTCTTTCTACCAGGCATTTTCTTTTGTTGTCTTGTTGCTTTCCTGTGTGTGGTCTTTTTTAAGGTGACTTTCTAGTGACCGTCCAGAAACTCTACAATAGCTTGGGTGTAAAAGACAACTTTATTATGGTTAGGTTTGGGTTATGGTTAAGTCAAACATAAAGTCTTACTGGAATAGATTTTAAATAGGAGGCCAAATACAATCAACTCACAGCCAATGGCCAGTAAACATTGCACTCAAATTCTCAAACCTCTGCAGAGACCCTCAGGCCTAGTTTTAATTGTTTTTGGTCAAACATACTTCTAAGTGGTACAGCACTGGTTTGTCCATCTTCTGTACAGAGGTGACTCATGGTTGCTGTGATGCTAAACACTGTGACACTAAGGTGTCAAATGTGATAATGTTTACCTATGGTGGACAGTGTTTGGTGGAACTCCCAGATTCAGACAAGCTTGGAAGCAGGAGTGACATCCACTTCTGAAACAGATTGCCTTCAGAAATTCAATGAACTTGTAGAAACGATGAAAGTTATACAGGTGTTCAGGTCTTTTGTTCATAGGGTCGCTATGAGTCGTCTACGATTCAACAGTACTTAACAATAACAACAACAGGATAGATTTGCTTACTTGATTGAGGCGCTCTCCCACATGTCCGAAAATGACAAATAGTCATAGTTTAGAGGAAGAATGTAACACTGAGGAATGTGAGGTCTATCAGAAATAGTAAATAATTGCTTACTTTTTTTTTTTAAATCACCAAGGACCTGTGTTAGTACAAAGCATAGAAAATTATTTGAGTCTATAAAGAATATCTGTAATCTGGGCAGATTACACTGGAGGATAATATTTTACTAGCTTTTGTTATCTGAATTCTTCTATGCCAATTTTTCATCCCAACAAAGGGGGGAACAAACTAAAATGATATACTTAAT
The DNA here is from genome assembly GCF_000299155.1 of Elephantulus edwardii. Lineage (NCBI taxonomy): Eukaryota > Metazoa > Chordata > Mammalia > Macroscelidea > Macroscelididae > Elephantulus > Elephantulus edwardii. Next base: position 19,506,738 of record NW_006399764.1, on the reverse strand, counting down.
TTCTAGGCTGAAAAAGACCAAGGAAGAGTCATTCAGTGTTTATAAGCTAAAATTACATAACGACAATGTGTGAAGATTCACTTTGGTTCTTCTGTAAAAATGCTTTTTTTCTGGCTAGTGTTGTCTATGGGAAATGCTTCATCCTTCTTACAAGGACAGCTCATTCAGTGCTTTAGAGTTCAGTTTCTTTGTTTTCTCAGAATTCAGGAACAAATGAACTGTATATTTATTAGTCTGGGGGTCTAATGGTTGTGAGACCACCAAAATGTACACAGTTCAAATTCACCAACTCTCCTGAAGGGGGAAGATGTGAAATCTCTTCCTGTGCGATTAACTGCCTCTGAAAACCTGCTGGAGGACCAGCTTTGGATCAGTTCTGACTCAACAAGTGCTTAGATCAATTCTTACTCCACAGGTACACAACAACAATATAAATTAATTGGGTATTACTCTTGCAGTTTGCAAGATATTTTCTAAATCTAATTTACTGATACCTTGTAGAAGCAGGAAGATATTTTATGCTCTCAATTAATGAATGTCAAAGACTTTTCACAGTTCACTACAACTTACAAGACCCCCACCTTCAGTTCTACCCACTCATGCACAGGGCCTTAGAAAATGGAATTCGGAACTGTGGTTTAGATCTTAGGGGTTGGTTTTCCTATTCAGTGGAAATGGATTGTTATCACTGATTTCAGCAGACATACACATAAGCAAACAACAGAGGCCAACTGACCATGTTCTGCCGTCTCTCACTCAAGAGAAGAAATAGATTCTCATTGTCCTGAAAAAGATCACCAAGGGATCAATCACACCATGAAGCCAGATTTCCAAATATTGTTATTCTAAATGAGGAATAATTTATAGACTGTGTGTCTTAAGTAGTCGAGCTGTTCACCCATTAGCTCCTGGAATTGGTTGTTTTATAAAGGAGCTGAAGGAGAGTGGTTTATTGGCTATACAGTCAAGAATAACCATGTTCAGTTGTGGAAATGAACATGACCATTGATATGAGTTAAACAAAACGCAGGCAGACTTGTCTACAACTTAGAATCTACAGCAACAAAACCTTACCTTAAGAAGACATTGGAGAGTCAGAGACGGTCAAGTTGTATTATTGCTTGTGATTAATTATAGAAGTCACTTAAAAAAAAAAGAAGAAGAAAAAGTCGCTTCTTGGGCAGCTCTGTTGAATTAGTTTCAGTACATGAGCTCACTTGGACATCTCTAGGGAGACCTCCAAATCTGTCAAAGTAGAACTTTCAAGAAGCTGGAAATACCAATGTTCTATCAAGTGACTCTAGGAGCTTAGTCCTTTGTGTGGTGAAGCTAACTCCAAGGCCACACTTCTCAGGAGATTTGCATCCTTTAGCTGCACAGAAGGAGAAGGATGGGTGGCATCCTCCCATCCAATTTGCCTCCTTGGAAACCAGCTGGAGGGTCACTGCTGAGCCTGAACCCACTCAACAGGAATGGGAGAGAGATACAAGTAGCTAGCAAGGTCAAGGCCAAAGATGATCGAACTCATTTCATTAAAGGAGTCTGCTGTATGATAAACCCAATTCTGATGTGAATTAAAAGAATAGGTTATTTATGTGTCTGTCACAGGAAAGCATATGAAATCAATTTGCTATGTAAAGGACAAAACTTTTAGTCCTCTACAGGCTAATAAAACTAATTTTGAGGTGATCTTTTCTCTTTCTTTTTACATTAGGCAGCAATTACTTGCATTTCTCTCAGAACTAATTACTTCTATTTCTTTGAGAAATAAATCTACAAAGTTAACTTAAAACTCTGTAAATCTGTACCAAGTTGACAGTAAAGAACAGGTTACTCAAAGTTATGATCTCCAAGATGATGAAGTAATGCCTTCTGAGGCCTCTTACACTATGCTTCAATATAGCCCTCAAGAGGTACCCAGTTTTTTTGGGTGGGTTTGTTGTGGGGTTTTGTTTTTGTTTTTGTTTTTTTAAATCCATTTCTTAATGTTGAGTGGTTTTGTGGGGTCTTTTTTTTAATTGTTACGTGATTGTATGTGAAAATTTTTTTATGGTATTTTAAAACCACTTAGTTGTTGTGGTAAGAGAAGTCTTTAACTGGTCTTGAGTGTATTGGCAAATTTTGGTGAAAGGAGATTGGTTAGTATGTACGGAAGGTTTTAACCTTTTTCACCTTGGTCAGAATACTCGTAGTGCAGTGATGCACCGACTTTACGAACAACAGCTTTGAAGCTCAGTCATAATGCACGGTCCTCTTGACCTCTGGTGTGTTCCAGCCCGTGGTTAGGGTCACTGTGTCAGTTCATCTCATTGAGGATCGTCCTTCCTTTGTTGACCCTCTCCCTTCCCCAGTGGGAGCTTATTCCAGGAATAATCCCTCCCGAAATCACGCTTCCAAGGAGCACCTTGGCTGCACTCTCTTCAGAATAGATTTATTTGTTTGTTGTTCAATGTTCTTCTCCAACATCACAGTTCAAAAGTGTGAATCCTTCTTTGGTCCTCTTTATCCATTGTCTGATGTTCAAGTATTTGAAAATACCATAGAAATACTTTGGTTATCTAGTAAGCTTGAACCATAAAACCCAATTCATTGCCACCGTTGATGTGACTCATAGTGTAGAGAAGATGGAATTGTTTGTTTGTTAGTTTTAGATTTTCATTGACTTTTCAGTGACAACCGGAGAATTATACTACATTTATTCCCTGGCTTATAAATTCTCCGTTTGGAATGCCAGTCAGTGCCATCTCTCTATATAGTCTGCAAAGGTCCAACAGAAGGTCACACACATAGATTGTCTCAGTAAGTATTTATAGCCCTGCTTGCTTGTCAGTCAACTCTTACACCTCAATCCCACCCTCTCATACTGTGCTCCTGGACTGTAAGATTTTATTTAAAAAATGAAAAGGATCATTTACTATGGTAACATGACAGTAAATTTGAGAAGAGATTTGTTGTTTTTCATAGTGTGGTAAAATTGACCTTTTCTAAGCAGTATAGCTTGAGGGGAAGATATACTATGCCATGAATTTAACTTTTGTCTTAGTCTATCTCTGCCACATTAAAAAAAACAACAAAACACAACAACAACAACAAAAAAAACAAACACAGCAACAAACCATGGCAACTTGGACAGGACGCCTTAACTCTCTGAGTCTCATATTCCTTCATCTGCATTACGAGAACTGTAATCACCTTCACAGATGGGATGTTTTCAGGAAGCTCTGGAAGCCTGGTGGTGAGAAGCTGTGCTGCACAGAGGCACATGGTTTGAATCCAATAGATGCTCCATGGGAGAAGGATGAGCCATCACCTCCCGTGAGATTTACTGACTCTAAAAACCTCTGGAGGATCAGTTCTGGGTTGGTTGTGACTTGAAGGTAAACAACAACAATACATTGAATTAAAGGTGCTTCAGTAGCATAGTCTGTAGCATGTTGCAATTTATTAACAGGCTCTGAGTGTCTCAGTGTTTGAATCCATGAATGACTCTTTCTGACAAAGAAGGCCTGTCTTCACCCATTAAGATTTAGAGACAAATCAATGACTGTGAGTGAGTGAGTGAGTGAGCTAAGTACTTGGCACATATGAGGAATTTGATAAATGGCCAATACATTTATTAGTTGGTGTTCCTAAAGTCTGTGTGTGAAAGTGGGACAGCGAATAAGAGAGACCAAAGAATTGATGCCTTTGAATTGTGATGTTGAGTCTACCGCAGACTACCAACAAACACATCTGTGTTGGAAGAAGTTCAACCAGCGTGCTCCTTAGAAGCACGTATTGTGATTTATCTTTTTTTCTTACATACTTCCGGGCATGTTATTAGGAGGGCCCATCCTTGAAAGAGGATCTTATGCTTGGAAAGATGGTAAAAAGAAAGACCCTCAACAAGTAGATTGACGCAATGATTACAACACTAAGTTGAAGGATGGTGACTTCTTGAGGATGGCACAGGACGGAGCAAGGCTTCAATCTATTGTATATGAGGTTGCTTTGAGCCACAGCCAACTAGACAACACCTAATGATCGTACACCTAAACCACTTTGTGACTTAATTACAAGACGAGAAAGGCCATGCAGTGTGTGAATGTGGCAGGTGGTGGCATCCAGGACATAAGGTCACTATTTCTAGCACGTGACTTCTGCAGAGTCCCACTCAAAAGTTCCCAGATGAAAATATTTTGCTGTACTCAGACATCATGCGATAAACAAAATTGAGCTTAAGCATCATAAAATAATGCATCTTAAACATTAGCACATTTTTAAAGGTCAGTTAAAAATGGAGGGTTGTAATGAAATGACAACCCATAGTGCCTCAGTTATAGTCCTGTGTAAAGGGCCTGTCCTTAGAAAGCTCTTAGTAAAGAAAATCGATTAACTAGGAAAATCAGAGGGTCATTTTGAGGAGGCCACGATAAAAGTACCTTCTCCTCCAGGTCTTGCCTTTGTTTCTTCCCTCTACAGAAGCCAATTTCCAGCAAATCCTTCAAATTTTGAATGAACAATTCTGAAAAGCAAAATACTTATGTAGTCTGATTGTCAAAATTCCATAATTGCAGTATAGTTACCCTCTTAGTAGATTCTGAACTCTTCAAATTACACCTAGAGGTTGTTATGCAAGTTTATTAGTTTACTAGTTTCAATTTTACTTTTAATGACCCTCAAATTACAGAGACTATCATTTACAAGTAACCTCTCTTTAAAGCGTTGTGGTATCACCACTGTGAACATAACATCTGTCATTTTTCCTTCAGGATAATAGATCCATAGATCCTGTCTGTTCAAGATGAGGACAGCCCCCTCGTTGAAAACTATGATGTCTCTTGAACTTTTTTCCCCATCAATAAATATACAAAAATTACTTTGTTACTTCTTTTTCCAACTATAAAGCAATGCACCAGTAGAGTAACAAGCTATAGACACAATTCTTTCATCACTCCAAATGATGCACAAATACTATGACACTCACCACTCACAAGACAGAGAATGATCTTTAGATCAGCACCATTGGTTCAACAGTTATTTCTGCTGTGTAACAAATGCCCTAAAATGCAATCACTTTAAAAAAGTAAGTGTTATCTCACAGCTTCCAGGAGTCTTGGGCCAGCCCAGGTGAGCGCCATGGCTCAGGGTCTCTAACAAGCTCCAAGAAAAGTGTTAGTTGAGGCTGCAGTGATCTAAAGGAAACTCTGGCACCTTAGCGGTGAGGCATTGCATTTACCAAATCAAAGGCACATGATTTGAATCCACCAGCTGCTCTGTGAGAGAGAGATGGGTAATTCCCTCCCACGAAACTGACTGCTTCTGAATCCCTCTGGACCGACTATCAGTTGATTCTGACTAGACCCTAAGGAACAACAGCAGTTACATGAGGTTCTCTTTGGGGTATGCCCACTTTCGGGGTCCATCCCATGGATGGGACAGGCCATGGTTCGTGCTGGCTGGCGATGTGGACATCAGTCCCTTGTCCTATGAATTTCTCCTCTGAAGAGCTCACACCGTGCTGATGGCTTCCCTCAGTGGGAAGAAGCTAGGACAGGGAAGCCACAGCCTTTATGGATTCTCAGAAGTATGCCCCGTCAAGTTGCCCACAGTTTACTCAAGTTAAGTCACTAGGCCCAGCCCACACTCAAGGGGAGGGGGGGTTTCCACATAGACTCTCATAAGCTAGGAGAAAGAATTTCAGGTAGGGCTGGCTGTCTTCGAGGCTGCCCACCACTTTGGCCTCCGCTGGGAATGAGCTAAGGAGCCCATGTGTTGTTGTGTGTAATGCTTCAGGCTGCTAATCAAAAGATCAGAGGTTCAAATCTACCAACCACTCTAGGGGAGACATGAGCAATCTCCTTTCAGGTGTCCTCTGAAGGATTGCTGTGATCTATAATCTACTCTAAAGCAATGGGTTTGAGGAACGTGTTAGAAGTGTAGCTTCACAGAACTAGTGTATGGATGTAAATTTCCCCAAGATTCCTGGGATCTCTTCCTAGAGGTTCATGGTAGCTGCTGTTGGACTTGATTAGAAGAATTCAGATTGTTGCTGGACTGCCCTACATAAGTGCTGGCTCAGAAGGGTGACCACCGGCGTTAACTAAAGCACACTTGGCATGTAGACACTGAGAGCACGTGGAAGAACAATTAGCATTGTTTAGTGTAAGAAAACAGATTTACATCACAGACAATTAAGTATCAGTTTGACCTGGAGTATAAAGAAATCATATAGAAACAAACCCTGCTTTTTTTTTTCTTGGAGGACCGGAGTTTCAGCTCATCTACAGAAGCAAGGCAGATCTCATACATAAGCCTGGTGACAGGAATTGTGGCTAAGATTCAGGGAAGTCGCATGTGCCCCTTCCAAATAAACAGCTGTCACATTCTAATTTATCACAACAGCATCGCTCAGTCAGCTGTGCTGATGGAAGGGGTTCTGATGTGCAGTTTAACTAGTCTTTGGGGAAACTACTCTTCTATAAGGGATTGGAAATAAGAGTGAACTGTTGTTCAGTTTCACGCAAAAAATGGCACAGGCAGAAGGCAGACTGAGAGGAAAAGTTAGAATCCTTTGTTTCTCAATTAGAAATAAGCTTTGCTGCGAAGCTTGGAGCGGAGAGAAAGCACAGGGTCAGGAAAGCTTCGATGAAACAGCATTGCCTTGCAGTGGCAGCCAGTTCCTCTCCACAAGCATTCCAAACCCAAAGCAGTGGGTGGAAATGCTATGCACGCTGTCTTCTCAGCCTGCAAAGAGCCAGTCAGATCCTCTGGGGAAACAGTGAGAGGAATGCTGTGTAAATGCAGCTATTAATAAAGTGGACCAGAGTCTGAGGCTGGGTAGGCAGAAAATCGGTGATAATCAAATTGAGGACATAATGAAATTGGAGTAGTAGCAGATATGAGCTACTTTGGAGGTTGTGCAAGGAAATCATGGAAATAACCTGGGATGAATTGGTGGATAAGACAGTATCATAAGCAACTTTATGAGGACATTTAATACATTAAAAAGTAATAAGAATTGGGAGGGCTCTGGTGGCATGTTGTGCTATTAGAAGGCATCAAAGCTAGGCATCTCCTAGTGATGAATTCTAGCTTCAAAAGTCACAATATCCATGATGTAAATCCCAAGTATCCAGCAAATGGAAATGTAAAAAAAAAAAAAAAATAACAAGAATATGTGGTCACTGCACACGTGCTGGGCTTGGTGACTCTAGGTTGGTCAGAGCAGAACTCACTCCTCAGAATTGTCAGTGGCTCAGGGTTTTTTGGAAATTGGTTGACAGACCTAGGTACCCAGGTGGATTTGAAATGCTAACCTTTTCGTTAGTACCTGAGTGTTAACCTGTTTGTGCCATCTCAGGACTTAGAGACTATAAAACAAAGCTCACTGGCATCAAATCCATTCCAACACCCAGCTACTCTTCATCAGGTTTCTGAGACTGGGAATGACAGTCGGAGACTTCCAATCGGACTCTTGTAGAGCCACTGGGAGATTTGAACTGCTGGTGACATGCAGCCTTAGACATTTAAAATGTTTCATGCATATTTGGAAATAAATATGCTAAGAGAACTTGCTAGCATTAGACTCTCTTTTAACAAGTGCAAATATGAAAACGTGATGATTTCTAATTAGAAACAAAAGCTTGAGTAGGATGAACCTTTGTCCTTCATGTATGTGATTATGCAGTTCAAAGTAGTTTTTGCCCCTTTCCTTAATTAAACTTCTTACCCGTGGTGGACAGTGTTTGGTGGAGCTCCCAGTTTAAGGCAGGTTTAAAAGCAGGAGTGGCATCCACTTCCTAAACCACATGCCTCTGGAAACACTATGAACTCTGATAAATGATGATCATTCTAGAAAGTCTTCAGGTCTTTTGTTTGTAGGGTCACTATGAGTCATGCTCGATTTGACAGCAATCAACAACAACTTCAGATTCCTAGGAACCCTGGAGGCATAATGAGTTATGTGTCAGACTAGTAACCTAATGGTCAGAAGTTCCAACCCAACAGCCACTCAAGAAAAAAGATGGACAATGTCCTAATGGAAAGATTTACAACATCAGAAACCCTGTGGAGGGGCGCCATGGATCCGGATCAACTGACAGGGGTGGATGGTTGATTGAATTCACATTTCTATTTGCTAAACGTTTGGATTTACAGCATGGATATTGGGAATTTTAAAGCTAGAACGCATCACTAGGAAATGGTTCATTTTTATGTCTTCAGTGGTAGCTCATAAATAAAATAATAAAACTCAACAACGGAGGACTTTGTGAGAGACTTGAGTGTATGGTGTTGTGTAACTTTGCAGCATGACAAGATAGAGTGATATATCCCTATTTGGAAATAGGCTTAGAGACTCACAAGCCCAATTGAGTTCCTCTAAAGATGTAGTAAAGATGAAATACACGTTTGTTTTGAAGCAGGCACACATATAATTTTTATTTCTATCCAAATTATGAATGTAAAAGTTATTACTATCATATAATTTCTGGTAAGGAAATTAAAATGCACCTAGATCTCCAACGTCCAGCTTCAGTCATAAAGTCCTAACGGCTACACAGTTGATTCACGCAAAGCAGCAGGGTTGATGCCCTGTTTCTTCTCTGGTCTGCGTGGTTTTCTTTTAGCATCAATATTTTAGCAAGCGAATGATCACAGAAGCATAAAGGAGCAATGGCTGTAGCAGAATGGAGGGAAAGCTGAGACCATCCAATCTATAGGTCGTTTTTATCAAATCACATCTTAAATAAAACCTCAAAATGAGAGATGGTGAAAATGGCAGTTGGGTCCTCCAACTGGATGGTGGAGTAGAAATTAATCTTTGTTCTTGGAACTGTTTTGCCACCTCCATTAAATTCTATGGTTTACTAGTACTCGGAAAAAAGTCCTAGGATTTCTCTTATATCTTAAAAAAAGTGGAGGTACAATGTAGTAAGTTACTTGACCCAACTTTCTCAAAGCTAGTGACGGGGGTAGACCAGTGACTTCTCTCATTTGTTTTGTTGTTGTAGGCTGTCGAGTCAGCTCTAAGCCTTAGTATATCAACACCTGGCCCAATCCTCTACCATCCTCAGAACCTCGGCTGTGCCAATCACTAGGTCAGTCTATCCTTGAGTGTCTTCTTCTCTCTCCCTCTCTTTTCACCTTTCTAAGAGTGATATTCTTTTCCAGATCTGGTCCCTCCTAACATCATGACTGGAGTACAGAAGATATTCATTTAGCAATTTCCTCAATAAGTGAAAATCTGACCACATTCACTCTTGGAACCCATTGTGTCAACCTATACCCATTGTATTTACTCAGTATTAAATTCTGGGAGAAAACATGTTGTTAAGTGCCGTCGGGTTGCAGGCAACTCATAGCGACCCTATGAACGAAAGTCCCAGACACCTGTATAACTTTCATCCTTTCTCCAGGTTCATAGAGTTTCCAGAGGCAAGCTATTATGGAAGTGGATGCGACTTCTACTTCCAAGCTTGTTTTAATCAGGGAGCCTCACCAAACACTGTCCATCATGGGTAACCATTCTTGCGTTTGACTCATTGGTGACACAGTGTTTGGCTTCACAGCAACCAGGAGTTACCTTTGTACAGCAAGTGGATATACCAGGGTTACACGACCTAGAAGAATGTTTCACCAAAAACAATTAAAGGCAGGCCTGAAAAGATAGATCCAGAAAATATTTCTCTTTCAAAGTGTTCTCATTTTCAGCTCTATAATAGACTCGGTTCATCACTTGACAGGGAATTGTTTTATGCTGTAAATCTGAAGCATGAGAGACTCAGGTTAGGTAAGTAGAGGAACCACATGATAATGACTATAAGGGCTAGAGATGAAGCAGAGAGGACAAGAGGAGGGGACAGGCACACCTGTGTGGACTGGCCAGTCTCAAACCTCATGACCTGTTTGTCCTCTTTGTTCATTTCACCAGGTGTTTACAGAACACCTGTGCTGGGTTATCACCTCTGATCAAACAGAACAGTGTTTGAAATATGACTCACACCTTGAAGTCCACTTCCTTTAGAGATATTATCTCAGAATCTGTACATTTAAGATAAGAATAATTTGCGCCAACTTCCTCAGTGTTTGCAATTTCTGCGTGGGTAAAACCAGGAGTGCGTACTCGGAACGCTCCGGTATAAACAAGCTCTCTTGAATATATGCGCATTCTTTCCTCTCCTGTAACACGCTACTGATCCACAGCAAAACTCAGGAGACAGGTTACTAACAGATGGCCCACCAGAATCTAAGTTGATAATTCAGCTATTGGGTAAATGCTAACTTAGTGGGTGCCATGCATTCGTCTAGGTTTGGTCATAGGTTGGTGCCCAGAGGAAGCAAAATCTCTGAATTCTGTGGTGTAGACATGATTATGGGGAAGATGGAACGTAGTAAGTATAGAAATAATTGTTGCCAGCAGCTCTCAAGTCAGCCTCAAACCATCCAAACCGCGTAAACAAAGGAACAAAACACTGTCCCTTCTGATTCCATCCCCACAGGTCAACTGTGATACATGGAATTGTCACTTTTAGAAGCAGGTCGTCAGCCCTTTCTTTCCTTCTTCGGTCTTAGCCTGGACACTAGTTCAGCATCATAGACACCTTCACTGGCCAACTACAGTGGCACCTGTTCAAGAAGAGGTTCATTGGTTGACAATCAAATGATTACAGGATGATGAGTGGTCCCACTGGATGAGCAATGTCCCCCAGAAAGAAGCAAGATTATTCCAACTAGCCATAATGTTAGAATGTAAACAGACACGTGGAAATACAGCAAACACAAGGCTAGAAGCATGGATATCATGATCAATGAAGCAAGAGCTCGCCACATTAGAAGGGACATTTAAACTCAGATGGTGAGGAGTCTCTAGTGACCCTAATATCCACGCAGTCCTCATTAACTCTTATTAGAGGAGAGCAGATCTAGGGAAAATCTGTTGTCTCCTCTGTGTGTGTGTAAGTTTTCAAATCATACTTTTTATTTCTTTTTTAAATTTTAATTTTTTTTTTAATTTTAATGAAAGTTTACAGAGACTTAGGGTTTCCAGTCTTTCATTGTTGTATTTTTCTCCCTACTCACCCTCTCCCCACCCCCCAATTCACCTTGAGAAGAAAGAAAAACTCTTTCATTGTTATGCAATCCCTACCCCACAAGTCCACTCCACTGTGCAGCATTCACTGTCTTAAGGGAAGGCCAGACTTTGTGAAGACGGAAATGAGTAACAGGAGGAAGGGCGGGGTGGCTGCTGGAGACAGAAGCAGTATTGTGAGTTAGGTCCTTGGTGGATAGCTCATCCCATGACACTCATCAGTACTGTAACCACCCCTGAGTTCAAGGAGAAAGCGTGAGGCAGCCAGGCCAGCAGAGGAAGTGCACACTCAGCATTGATCTTGGGCACTGATCCTGATGGACCTGCAGCTGTGTGAACCAGCCGGCCCCACATTCCCACAGGAGAAAGCTGTTTACCCAAGTCACCAGGAGGACGCAGGCTTGAGACCACTGAATCTATAATCACTACCAGCCAAATCAGTGTTTGATAAACTGACTTGCTTTCATCATTTCTCCCAAAAGTAAGTCAACGCCCTGTGTTTTGCCTTCAGTAGAAAAAGATTTTTTGTTTCAATGAATCATTTCAGGGACAAATGAAGCTTTGTTTACTTAGTATGTCTACACTCCTTCAATTCTTAGTGCTCAGTAAAGGTGCATATATTTCATTTGACACAGCCACTGTATAATTCAGACCAAAATTACTGAATAGAAAATTGATTCAAAGCATGTTCTGACTTGGAGTTACATAACTGCTGAAAACATGTACTGTTAGTGCCCTCCAAGCTTTTACAAGTCCTACAATTATGACTGTTCATAAAAATCTTACAATGCTTAGTGCATATCTAACATAATAAAGTGTGAGGACTTTCAGCTTAGTTTAAAAAGGCTGAAAGACACTGGCATCACTGTTGTTCAGTACCATCAAGTCAATTATGGCCTGGCTACCCTGTGAACAACAGATCTGAACTCGCCCTAGCCTGTGCCATTGACATCATGTTTGATATACTTAAGCCTATCTATTAGTATAATCCCTGTGTCAGTTCACCTTGTTGAAAGTCTTCCTCTCTTTCCCTGACCCTCCATTTTTCCAGGCATGGTGTCTTTTTCCAAGGATTGGCCCCTCCTAGCAACGTAGTCAAGATATTTCATACAAAGTCTCGCCATCCTTCCTCCAAGGAGCACCCTCATTACCCTTTATCCAAGATGTATTGGTTCTTTTGGCTTTTCATGATATTTTCAGTTCTTTTCTCCAACACCGTACCCCGCAGCCTCATTCGCTGCCTAAATCTCTGATGCACAGCAAGTCATCAAAACAACCATGACTTGGTTCAGGTGCACCTTAGTCTTTAAGCTGGCATCGTTGCTCCTTAGCACCTTGGAGAATTCTCTGAGAACAGATTTTGCCAACGCAGCATGTCATTTGATTTCTTGATGGCTGGAACCGACAGTGCTGATTGTTGATCCAAGCAAGATGAAATTATTGAGGATTTCAATCTTTTTTCCCCTGTTCAGGTACTGTTGTTGTTGTTAGGTGCCACCGAGTCGAATGCAGCTCATGTTGCTCGACCAACAAATCTGAAAGCAATCCTACGTCATCCTCACCATCTCTGACATGTGTAAGCACATTGCTGCAGTCACCGTGTCACCCCAGCTCATTGAGGATCTTTCTTTCTTTCTTTTGTCAACTGTTCTCCTTTTCAAGCATCATATCCTTTTCCAATGAACTGTGTCTCCTAATAATATGCCCAAAGTATGTAAGCAAAGCTTGGCCACCCTTGCCCCCAAGAACCGCTCTGGGTGCACCTTTTTCAAGACATATCTGTTTGTTCTTTTGGGATGGTCAGTACTCTGGTCCAACAGCACAACTTAAAGGTGTCAGTTCTTCTTCCATCATTCCTTGTCCAGTTCTGAAATACACAGCAAGTGAGTACAAAGACTGAGAAATAAATGCATAGTCTTTGAAATCCTTTAAGTCCTTGAAATCAGGCACATGGTTGTCTTCAAACTGGCGTCCTAGCCCCTCAGTACTTTGGAGAAGTCCTTGGCAGCAGACTTTCCTGGTGCAGTACATTTTCAGATTTCTTGACTGAGGTTGTTCTTTACTATGGATGTTTTATTATGGATCCAAGTAAGATGAAATTGTTGGCAATTTCAGCCTTTTCTCATCTATCATGATGTTGCCTATCAGCCAGTGAGGATTTTTGTCTTCTTGATCTTGACACAGAACCCATATTGAGGCTTTAGTCTTTGCTCTTCTGCAGCAAGGGCTTCAAGTCCCCCTCACTTTCAGCAAACAAGGTTGTGTCATTTGCGTAACAGAAGTTTTTTGATAAATCTTCCTCCTATCCAGGCGAGTCTTCCTCCTATCCTTACGTCACGTTCTTCAGAGTCCAGCTTCGCAAATTATTTGTTCAGCATACTGACTGAATAGATATGGAGAAAGGATAGAGCCCTTATGCACACGTGTCTTGACTATAAACCATGCGATCTATAAACCCTCGATCTATTCAAGTACTGTTGTTGTTGTTGTTGTTGTTGTTGTTGTTAAGTGCCGTTGAGTTGCCTGCCACTCATAGCGACCCTGTGTACAACAGCCCTAAACCTTGCTCTATCTTTTGCCAATCTTATTGTCTCTGACACACCTATCCCCATTATCCCAGTCACTGAATCAGTCAATCTCATCAAGGGTCTTTCTCTCCTGCACTGTCACCCCACCCTCCCAAATATGACATCATTCTTCAAGGACTGATCCCGCCTTGCACCATGTCCAAAGTTTGTCAGATGAAGCTTCAGAATCCTTGCCTCCAAGGAACAGCTTGGCTTCACTTTCTCCAGGATGAACTTGTTTGTTCCCCTAGCAGTCCATTCAGGTACTGTTAGATGCCATCAATTCTTCTCCACTCAAAGCAACTCTGTGTACAACAAACCACACAAAACACTGTCTAATCCTATGCTATCCTCATAGTTGTTGCAGTGACACCTTGTTTTAGCCACTGTGTCATTCTATCTTATTGAGGGTCTCTCTACAGAATCAACTGTGATCTTCATCTTCAGGGAATGTCTTTCCTGATAATTGGCTCTTCCCAAAGTATATGAGACCAAAATCTCACCATCTTCCATTCTCAGGAGCGTTCTGGCTGCTGCTTCTAGGACAGAATTGTGGGTTCTTTTGGCTGCATTTTCGGTATTCTTTGCCACAACCATAATTCACAGAACTAATATGTTTTTAATTTCATTTGTCCACCTTCCACATGCGTATGAGGAGATTGAGAATACTCTGGCTTGAGTAGGGTGCCCCTCGGTACTTTCAAGAAATACTTTGCAGTATATTTGCGCAATAAGGTACATAATTTTTTTAGTAATAGTGTAGTGTTTACATATATATGGGCCAATTGAAAATACCATGGCTTGGATCAGGTACACCTAAGTCTTCAAAGTGACTTCTTTGGTTTTTTAGCACTGTAAAGAAAAAAAAAATAAACTTAAACAACCCCTTTATTGCCATCAAGTCTGAACTGACTTGTAACTGACCGTTCATTGAGTTGTCCAGTTTTTCGAGGCTGTATATTGCACAGGAAGTGATTGTCCTCTCTTCTCCTATGGAGTCAATGGTGCGATTGCCTCACCAGAGCAGATCCAACCTTTCCTTAGCAACAGCTCTCTATGAACTAGGCCTCTGGAGCTCTCTTTTAGCCCTTGTTGTAGGTTGTTGTTTCCCCCCAACATGGTACTTCATCATTTGATTTCTTGACTGCTACTTCCATGAACATTGATTGCAGCACCAAATAAAAGATCATTCTGGACATTTCCAGTATGTGTCCATTTATCATGCTGTGGCTCATTTGTCCAATTATGAGGATTTTCACTTACTTTATGCTGAGGTGTAATGCACGCTGGGGCTGAAATGTTTGTCTTCATTGTTCTCAATGTGCAGTCAGGTCAACTACAGCTGATAGCCCAACCAACGCCAGGCCGGAAGCTTCCTATCTTGTGCCATTTGGACCATCTCTGATATGCTCAAGCCCATCATTACAGTCACTGGGTCAGTCCATCTTGTTTAGGGGCTTTCTCTCTTTTGCTGACCTTCTACCTTTCCATGTGTGACTTTTCTTTTTCTTCCCAAAGAATGAACCTTCCTGGTAACATGCGCAAAGGATATGAAATGACATTTCCTCATCTTTACCTCTGAGAAATACTCTGGTTGCGCTTCCTCATGATAGACTTACTTGCTATTTCGGCTGTCCATGGGATAGTCAAAGACATCCTTTCTCTGTTGTTGCCCAGTTCTCAGGTGCGTAGGAAGCACTGAAAAAGACTATGGCTTAGATCGGGCATATCTTAGCCTTCAAGGTGATATCATCATATTTAAGCACTTTGGAGAAATTTCTGACAGTGAATTTTCCCAGTGCAACATGTCTTTCGATTACTTGACTACTGTTACAGCAAGTGTTGGTTGTGGATCCAAGTAAAATGAAATAATTGACAAACTCAATATTTTTTTGCACCTAATATGATGTTTCTTATTGGTCCAGTGTTGAACATTTTTGATTCTTGTTGTTGAAATGAATCCATGTTGAAAGTTGTAGTATTTGATCTTCTTCAGTGCTTCGAATCCTTGGCACTTTCAGCAAGCGAGGTTATCAAGCGCATCCTCCATAAAGAAAGCACAAGTTCATTACAAATACAGGAGAGAAAGAAAAGACCTAAATGTGCATCAAAAGAAACTCTGAAACTTCCTGTCCTAGAACATAGAACCAAAGGGAGGAAATGCTGAAGTAAGTGAAATGAATAGAAGATTTCAAAGAGTAACTTGAGAAGACAAAGTAAATTATTATCATGACCTTGATCTTCACTGTTGTTGTTGTTAAGTACCATTGAGTCATAGGAGACTCAAGTTGTAGATGACTCATAGTGACCCTATGAACAAAAGTCCTCGACACTTGAGTGACTTCCATCCTTTCTCCAGGTTCATAGGGTTTCCAGAGGCAAGCTATTTACGGAATTGAGTGCCACTCCTGCTTTAGCAAGTATTTTATGTCTGTATTTCTTTGATTTAGCAAGATTGTGCCATCTCTATGTCACAGGTTTTTAGAGAGTTTTCCCTCCATTCTGCCACATTTTCACCCTGTATTAATAATCTTCTCATACTAGGGAGCTCTGGTTTATTCACCATTTAGATTAAGAGTGCCAAAAGGCTATAGCCATGCCACTGTAGCAAGTAGAAATATGTTGTTGTTATGTGTCATCGAATCTCCTACAATTCTTAATGACCCTATATGCTCTGAACTCTACTCTATGCTGACTTGTCTCACTGTCTCAAATACACTTACCCCCATTGCCCCAGTTACTGTGTCAATCTATCTCATCCAAGGTCTTCCTCTCCTGCAGTCTCCCTCCACCCTTCCAAACATGATGTCTTTCTTCATGGACTTGTCCTTCATGGTCACATGCTCAAATCCTTTCCTCCAGGGAGCAGCCTGGTTTCGCCCTCTCTAAGACAGATTTGCTTATTTTTTTTGGCTTTCCATGGTATGCTCAATACTCTTCTCCAGCACTACAACTCAAAATCATTTATCCTCCTTCTGTTATTCTTAGTCATGGTCCAGCTCTCTGATGACTAGCAAAGAGTTGTAAAGGCCATGGCCTGAATCAGGTGTACCTTGGTCTCCAAACTTACATCATTGGAGAAGTCTCTGACAGCAGATTTCCCCAGTACAATTTGTCTTTTGATTTCTTGACTGCTGGTACCAAGAGTGTTGATTGTGGAGCCAGGAAAGCTGAAATTGTTAACAGCCACAATTTCTTCTCCGTGTCTCATGGTGCTGCCAATTGGCCTGGTGGTTAGAATCTTTGTCTTCTTGATATGGAACTTCAATCCATATCGAAGACTACAGCCCTTAAACTTCTGCAGCAACCACTTCAGGTCCTCATCATTTCAGTGAACAAGTCTGTGTCATCTGCATAACACAGATTGTTGAAGAGTCTTCCTCCAATCCAGATGCAGTATTTCTCCTCATAAAGCCCAGGTTCTCGAATAATCTGCTCTACATAGACACTGAAAAAGTATGAAGATAGGACACATCCTTGATGTTCTCCTTTCCTGAAATTAAACCATACGGTGTTTCCTAGCTCTTTTCTGAGGACTGATTCCTGATCCAAGTATAGGTTTCCCATGAGCACAATCAAGTGTTCTGGAATTCCCATTCTTCTCAAAGTTGGCCACAGTTTGTTATGATCCACAAAGTTAAATGTAGACAGTCAAAAATACAGATCTAGACAGTAAAGAATTGAGTTATGAGCTACAATCTAGAAAGATTGTTAAAGAGTTTAAAAAGTCAGCAAAGTGGGTGAAGATCACAAGTTGATGGAAGAAGTAGGACTTGAAGAATGGGAGAATTTGGAGATGTGAAGAATACTCAGACTTGGGTATAGGTGGGAACATCTTCCTGAGAGAGGGTGGGGATATGAATAAAGTCAGCTGTAATTCATTTGGAGAAATGTTAGAACATGATCAGATTGAAATTGCATCACGACTACCATGGGCACACCATGTTCTATCAGCTAGAGATGCCTAACTGAGGAATTTTGTAAGACTTTGACTCATATTGATTTTTCTAATCTTCTCAGGACCTTTGGAAGACTTTGACTAATTGATTTTTCTAGTATTCTCAGGACCTAAGCAAATTATTGCTGATGTGTAAATGTTTATCTTATTACTTGGTGGTTCTGTGTGGATGAGTTTGAATACTATAAGTACTGGAAAGCATCTTTCCTCAACTCAAAGTTGTCTCTGGATGATAGAGATGACTCCACAGATGGAGGAACGTCTTAAGATTGGACTGTTCATGTATACTTCCTCATAATGAAGCAACTTAACTACTGTGCCATTTATTTTGGTGGTTTTACCAAGAGAAGATAAAGAAATATTCCAAGTCTCCAATATCATAGCAAATCTGAAGGTATATAATTGACCTTTATGCTTTTTATGTTTTTATTTTTAGTTCTATAAATACTAATCTTATCCTATTATCTTATCCTATTAGTTGCATCTTGATATTTGTTCATCATACTCAATCCAAAATTTGCCTTAATTCAATTATGAACTAATTTCTAACTAGAAAATGTTTTGTACTATAAATTCATGTTTTTAAGATAATAGACACCATTCTGGTCTATGGTAGTTCTAGGAACTCATAAATCCTATTTAACCCTGGATTCTAAAAAGATTATTGGCACAATCTGACTCCTTTAAGGAACTCTCGTGGTCTAGTTGGTAAGACATTGTGCTACAAACCCAAAGGCAGGTAGTTCAAATCCACAAGCTGTTCCTTCGGGAAAAGATAGGAAATCTCTTGTGCTAATTATAGTTTCTAAAAACCCACTTAAGGGTCAGCTCTGCATTGGTTCCAGCTCAACAGCAATGAGTTTTGGGTGTTGGGTTTCTTTTTTAACCCTTTCAGTCAACATGCCAATGAAGGGAAAGATCCTGTGTTCAATCCGTAACAAATGTGACTAAGACCTCTAGGGGCCAAACACGGCCATGTCTCCCATTCTGAGGGTTGGAATCTTCTTAGGGATCCCATCTGTTCAATTCCAAGATTAACTAGGGAAATTATGAGAGTTTTCACAACTCCTCTACTCTTCAGCTTGCAAGCTCTTGATATTAGCAGATGTTCACCTTCAACTGTTGGACCTACAGCTAAATTCCATTTTGTGCTTGTACTTAAAGATTTCCCAAAATAATTTAGAGCTAGCAGAAGGAATATATCTGGAAGATACTTAAGGATATTCTAGGATCTTCCTTAAGTTTTATCACCTCATTTTGACTACTGTGCCCTTGATATATCTGAAGCAAATAATCAGATCTACAGAAATATGTCTACACTTATAACTGGTGGCAGGCTAGTATAAAAGTACATTCTTAAACTCAGAGTGGTAAATGGACAAAGGAAACATTAGAGCAACTTTACGCTTTGTTCTGAAAAAGAAAAAAGGATTTTCATCATAATATCTGTTAACCTAGTAATAAAGCCCAAGTCTTTTAACTTTTCTGTAGATATCAGTCACATGTGTAGAAAAGAGACAAAAACAATCCTACCAGTATGGTAGCACTGTTAATAGAATTTCCCTAATAAATTTTGAGCTTCTGTAATATTTGTCATATGCATTATATTCTCACAGCATAGATAGTGGCTACTATAATAATGATGTTGATTCTTTCATTTCCTCTCCTTTACTCCTCATATTTCAGTATCCACACGCATGATTTGCCAAGTAAACATGGATAAACCATCCATCTGGCTTTCAGATTAATTTTGCGCAGCAAAAGGACTCCTTACACCTTCCTATAAACCAAACCAATTGTCTTCAAGTCCTGTTGTGTCAGAGTAGAGCTGTGTGGCAGACGGTTTTCCATGGTTATAGCTGTTGCTCTTAAATAATTCAAATCATCATCTTGGAGATGATATTGAAGTTTATTACTACATGTTAGTCTGAGCAAAGTGCTTGGAATAAGGTAAGACATCATTTCCAGGACACAGAACGCAGAGAACC
>NW_006399764.1:19458549-19487054 GCF_000299155.1 Elephantulus edwardii | reverse complement strand
CCCCGCAGTTTGATCAGGAACAGGAATGTGGCAGGTGTTTTATCATCTCTTTTAGAGCCACGGGAATCTGGCAAGAAGCAAGTTCTTTAATTATATCCGATACCATAGGTCAGAGATTTTAAAAGGAAAAAAGATCTTGGAAGCAAACGCGCTGGTATTTTATTCCATGATTTCCAGATGGTGGAGGGCAGAGCTGAGGATCTAGAGGAAGTGTGGGTTTCTCCAGACTGTGGAGTGACTGGGCCTTTTTCCTCTCTCCTGGCCCGCAGGTTAACCTCAGAGCCACAGACGTGAGGCTCATGCGCCAGCTGCTGCTGATCAATGAGAGCATCGATTCCATCAAGTGGATGATGGAGGAGAAGGCCACCATCACCAGCCGGGGCAGCAGCCTGAGCGGCAGCCTGTGCAGCCTGCTGGAAAGCCAGAGCACCTCCTTACGCGGCAGCTACAACAGCCTGCACGATGGCAGCGACGGGCTGGACGGCATCTCCGTGGGCAGCTACCTGGACACTTTGGCCGATGATGTCCCCGGCCATCAGACCCCATCAGACTTGGACCAGTTCAGTGACAGCTCCATCCTGGAGGACTCACAGGCCCTGCGCAAGCCCCCCAAATTGGACTCGGAGTACTACTGCTTTGGCTAATGACCCAGTTTTTTGCATGGGACTGGTGTGCAATTAACTTGTATTTATCCTTCTTCTCTGCTGCTATTATTTTTGGTGTGATTTTTATAAATATATATAAAGCAACCTTTTAAAAAAAGAAGCTTATTTTTAAACTGCTTAATGATGTTTCTGTTGATCCTAATAGTTCTCATCTGGACTGATTTCCTTTTTCTCTCTCGCGTCTGTATTTTTATTTATTACAGTAATTTTTCTCCCTCTTTTTACAGTGGCACAAGCGAAGTAGGGGGAAAGAACAAGCAATAATTCTGTGTTTGTTTCTGTTTTCAGAGCAAGGGGTCAGGGATTACATGAAAACCTTTGATAAATTTTACAATAAACCAAAGTCTTATACCAGTTAATTTCGTAGTCTTTTGTGGTGGTGTTTTGTTGTTTTTTGGGTTTGTGGGTTTTTTTGTTTTTGTTTTTGTTTTTGTTTTTTATGTATCACGTGTATTTTATTTCATGTAATCTGTCGCATGAGGCACAAGACCTACAGGACTCTGTACACGTAAAGTTTTCAGACAATGAAAGGATGCAAAATTCCTCATTTATCACACAAAACATGTCCGCTCTGCAACAACGGCTGTTTCTAAATTTGTCTTCCAAGAAAGCAACAAAGGCCGTGTACTAGAACGTTACACTGCTTTACAGAATATTCTTGCATCCCTGTGGGAGGGAACGGAACCGTTTCTTAAAGAAAAAAAAATTAAATATTGAGAAAATGATGATTTGAATGCGTTCTGCTTTCCATACTCCTTCAGAATGGTTTTCTTTTTCTTTTTTTTTTTTTAATTTAGGTTGTTTATTTTTCATTTCAATGAACAACTACAGAGATTTTGGGATTCCATTCATTCATTGTTGCACCCTTCTCCCCGCACAAACCCCTCCCCCCCCCCCCCCAATTGCTCCTCTCCTTGAAAAGCAAAAGAAAAACTCCCTCATTGGTACACAATCCCCACCCCCCACCCCCGCGTGTGTTTTTTTTTAAGAACAGAAGATCATATTGTCTCCTGTGAGGAAAACTGACTTTTGAACTAGGGAACTGGCAAGATTTTACTAAGGACTCCTTACACCTTCCTATAAACCAAACCAATTGTCTTCAAGTCCTGTTGTGTCAGAGTAGAGCTGTGTGGCAGAAGGTTTCCAATGGTTGTAGCTGTTGCTCTTAAATAATTCAAATCATCATCGTGCAGATGATATTGACATTTATTACTACATGTTAGTCTGAGCAAAGTGCTTGGAATAAGGTAAGCCATCATTTCCAGAACACAAATTCTTTTTTGTCTAATTGAGATCACTGTTAGCCATGCATTTCTATGCAGAATTAATCTGGAAGTTCCTATATACATGCAATCTGTTCAAACCAACCTTGAGACCACATGCTAGATTGTCATTTACCAACCGTGATACCAACTCACACAGTAGAGTCAGTGTATGATAATATATACAATATAATACACGTGCTTCTACCAAATTTCAAAGAAAAACTGAGACAAAACATTCGAAGGTGGTTACAAGTGAAGGTGTTCTAAATTTAATTGAATTTTGAGATTTTGTTACTAATTATTTCTATGCATTTTCCTGATGTTGTTGTTGTTGATGATGGCCTTCAAGTAGAGCACAACTCATAGGGTCATAGCAACCCTATGAACAGAAGTCCTGAAGCCCCTCGACAACTACTGACATTTATCAAGATTCATAGAGTTTCTGGAGGCATAGGCTGCATATACACCCATATGTCAGAATGTGAATAGTTAGTTGTATACATAGATGCTGTTGTTGTTGTTATGTGCCGTCGAGTCGTTTGCGACTCATAGCGACCCTATGTACAACAGCCCTAAACCCTGCTCTATCCTGTGCCAACCGCACTGCCTCTGACACACCCATCCCGATTAGCCCAGTCACTGAATCAATCCATCTCATAGAGGGTCTTCCCCTCCTGCGCCGTCCCTCCACCCTCCCAAGCATGATGTATAGATAGCTTTATAAATAGTAGGGCAGCAAGTTAGTATTTATAAAGTTCAATATGGTATTTTTCCCCTTGGAGTGAATAAAGAATCTCCATGCTGAAATAGCACTTAAGAATAATATAATTCACGTAGTACAAAAACATTAGTTTTACTATGTTAATCTTCAATATTTACGTGTCTTTGATGATTACTCATGAGAAAATCTTTTTAAGCTTTCAAACAGTTCTTTGCACTGATAATATGTTTCTTCAGTAAATATGTAAAACATGAATCAAAAAGTATTTCTATTTATACCTGAAAAAGACTAAAAAACGTTTCAAAATTTCCTTTGTTGTTACATGTTGTTATTGTTGTTGGTACTTGCCACGGAGTCACCTGAGACTCATAATGACCCTATGTACAATAGCTCTGAAGCCTGGCCTGTCCTGAGCCAGTCTCACTGAGTCCAACACACCTACCCCCATTTCCACAGTTACTATTTCAGTCCATCTCTTCCAGGGTCTTCCTCTCCTGCACTGTCCCTCCCTCCACTATTGCAAGCATGATGTCCTTTTTCAAGGATATGTCCCTCTTGGCCACATGCCCAAAGTATGTGAGATGGAGCTTCAAAATCCTAGCCTCCAAAGAGAAACTTGGTTTCATCATCTCCAAGACAGATCTATTTATTTTCTTGGCGGTCCATGGTATGTTGAAGACTCTTCTCCAGCATCACAACTCAAAGGCATCACTTTTTCTGTCATCCTTAGTCGCCATCCAGCTCTCTGATGCATAGCAAGTAATCGTAAGACCATGGCTTGAATCAGGCATGTCTTGTTCTTATTACATACTGGTACCAAATTTGTCAGGATTTTTTCTTTGTTCCCAGGGTATATATCATTTAAATTCCAGTTAAAATTTACCAGAACCTATATTGGGAGATTTGGTGCATAATCCATACAGAGTTGAGCCGCTAATCGAAAGACAATACTTATCCAGTATTTCCACTCCACCAGTGGTTCCATGGGAGAAAGATGGGCCGTGTCCTCTCATGTGGTTGCAGCCTCCATCGGGTCGGCTATGAGTCAGTTCCCCCACAAATACAAGGAGAGATGAGAGGTGACATTTTGCACTATAATCCGGAGTGATACAAACATCCACCCAAAAGTAGTGGTGGTTGTGTTAAGTGCTGTAAAGTTGAATAGGACTCATAGCGACCCTATGAACAAAAGCTCTGAACCCTGTGCTATCCTGTGCCATCCTCACACCACTTCCTGTGCCATCCTCACACCACTTCCTGACACACAAGAGCCCATTGTGACAGTCACTGTGTCAGTCCATCAGGTTAAGGGTCTTGCCTTCTTCTCCAACCTTCCACCCTTCCCAGTATCATGTCCTATAAGGAATAGCCTCTCCTAAAAACATGCCCAAAGTATGTGAGACCAAGTGTCATATTCTCACCTCCAGTGAGCACTCTGGCTGCACCCTCTCCAAGACATATCTGTGTGTTCTCTTGACCGTCCATGGGAGGTTCAGTGCTCTTCTCCAACACCACAGCTCAAAGGTTCCTAAGTACCACCCAAAGGTACTTCTGAAGAAAGGTTTGGCTATTGACTTTTAAACAATCAGTTGCTAAAAACAAATACTTAAGACCATAGTTCCACCATTGCACACCTGGGTTTTCCATAAAGCATGAACTGATGGTGTATTTGTACTAATTATTTTCTATAAATGGCTTGAGTAATTCTCATCCCTATAGTCTTATATTGCCAATTAATTGATGGTTAAAGAAACAAAGGTTCAAATGTCCAATTCACCAGTGTCAAGCATGGACACGGAACATTGATATGCCTGTCTGATTCCTGCTAACAGTACCCAACAGTTCCTTTGATGCTCACTGGTACCATGACAGTAAAAACACAAATTTCAGCTAATGACAAAAAGAAAAATCACACCATATGTGGGACCAGTGTCGTTCAGTATTGAGTTTGCTGATTCCTTTTTTTGCAATCTCATGCCCAGAGTCAGTTAGATGCCCACAGATTAATCTAGAGTTTGGCTGCATACCGTTCCAAATATGTTTTCCGTTTGGGGCTTATGTTAAAGTCACCTTGGTTAAGATTGGTTGCTTATTTTCTTTGGTTTGGCACTGACTGTTTAACAGAATGTAACCCAAGGACATACATTGTTATGTAGTACTTTTTAAAAAATCCTTAGACCAGAGACTGATGGATTTCAGACAGTAATTAAATATGTAAGCAAATGTCTACAATGTAAGAAGAGCATTCCCCAAAAAAGGGTCACAGGGAGCCAGCAAGAATACAGGAAGCATCAAAAGAAAACTCTAAATCCTCTAAAACTCAGTAAGTCATGCACAAGAAAGATGCTTTCTTTTCACAGTTCGTGGTTTCGGATTGTGAATGAAATCTGGTAAATTTATTTAAACATTCCTTTTTCTACCAACGTTCATTACCATTGGCCAATTATTACATAAGGTGATCATAAAGACCATAAAGACAACAGATGGAAAATCTTTCTTGATTCTGGGCCATTTTCACAACCTCTCCTGTGCTTAAAGCCCATTGTTTTAGTCACTGTGTCAATCCATCTTATTGAAGATCTTCTCTGATGTCCCACCTTTTCAAGCATGACCTCTGTTTCCAGGCACTGACTCCTCCTCACCCAAAGTATGTGATAAGAAGTCTCGCAATTCTTTTGTCTAAAGAGCGCTCAACCTTAACACTTCTTTCAAGATGAATTTGTTTTTCCTTTTGGCAGTCAGTGTTATATTCAATACTCTTTGTCAACACCACAATTTATAGGCATCAGGTCTTCTTCAATTTTCCTTATTTGATGTCAACGTTCACATGAATATGATGCAAACGATAATATTATGGCTTGAGTCAGACACTCCTTAGTCTTTATATTGATATCCTCACTCTTTGGATTTTTAAAGAGGTCCTTGGCAGCAGATTTGCCAATGCAATTTTGTTGAATTTCTTGACTCCTGTTTCCAAATGATGTAGGCTATAGAAGCAAATAAAATGAAATTATTGACAACTCCAACTTTTCGTCATTTATCATCACACATGCCCTCGAGAGCTTCCACTCTAAAGTTATGTGTAGTAAGGAAATAAATTACCATAAGAGCATAGAATGGAAGAAGTGTGTAGTGTAGTTTTCATGTATACCTCACATTTTGAAGAATCTTTAATAAAAGGAAATATAGGACATGTGCCTTAGATACGTAGATTCACATGTAAACCAACTCTTTTTTAATAGTTGGTTTTACTAAGAGGAGGGGAAAATATAGTTAAACAACATTAATTACTAGCATATTCATTGGTCTCAAGAGTAAGGACTCTTATAAACTGCCTTGATTTCAGTTAAAAAGCCCTGTTAACTAATCTCTGACCTAGAGCATTTTGATATTTGATCCGTCAGCCCCATGGAAATGGGGTAAAAAGTTAAAGCAGAAAATGTCTTTCAAATTATTCTGCCTAAGCTGAGTTGTATTTTCCCAGAGAAAATGGAATTTTCCTTAGTTACATTAATCTCTCCATTTTTTTCTGAACTTGTCTCTTCTCTAATGGGAGGAAAATAATTGAAGATAAGGAATTTAGGCAAGTTAAAACCAGTGTGTTTGTAAAGGGTTTGTAAATACAGAAACTCTAGAAGTCTTTGCTAAACTTCAAGAAATCCCAGTATTTATCCTAACAGACAAGCTCAAAATGCAAAGCATAAAATTTTAAGTTGTTGGTTGTCATTTAAAAATGTATTCAGCATACTCAGGTTTTGAGTGGATTGCAAAAGGACTTGGACATGCACAAGTAACTTCAACTAGTCACGTGTAACTCCAGTTCCTTCAAAGCACAACCACCTCCATGATGCTACGGGTTGTTTCATGGTTTTTATCTTGCCCTATCAGTTCAATGGACACATTTACTTTTCCCAACCTTCTTGAAGCACTGTCTTCACTTGACATCACTCTTTTGGACCCTCTTACTCCCCACAGCTTGCTTATTTTCAGACTCTGTTGGAGGTGCCTTCTTATATTCCTGATTTACCAATATAAAAGTCACTCTGGGCTCAGTTCTGATACCACATCCTTTCCAAAATAGCCCCTGGAGGCTTGATCACAGCTTGAAAAGCCATCTGTGTGCTGATAAATCTTGAAAGTCCATCTGTAGCCTACATCTCCTGTTTGAACTACAAGCTCCCGTGGCTATCAGCACCAATGGCATAGCCTCTTGATATCTGAGCAGCTTCTGAATTTACACAGCCCCAAATGAAATTTTTGTCTTATTTTATAATTTTCCCTTTAGTTAATGGCGCCTCAACTTTTTAAAATTCAATCCTAGTTACTGGCGTCTTTCTTACTTTTTTCTCATTAAGCCTCTACTTGTATTGCAGCATCTAAATGATATGAGATGCGCCTTAGAAATAAACCCATTATTTGAAGCCTTTATTGGCTTACCATCTACCAAAGGGTATGGCCTGAAATCTGGTCCCTGCTGCCTGGTTGGAACTCATTTTGTATTATCTTTCCCTTCTTTCATGGTGTAGATTTACATATATCTTTGCTTTTCCTCAAAAATCTCGAAATATATTCATGTTCCAACCTCAGAATCCTTGCACTTACAATGATTCTTCTTTGAAGTCCTTCCATATAGTCATAAATCCACATTTCCCTCTTGTTTGGTCTCTAATCATAAGGCACCTTACCTGAAAAACACCTTAATCACACTCCTGGAATTCTCTCTCCTCCTTACCCTCGTTTATTTTTCTTCATAGCTTTTATCCTCAGACATATTTTTGAAAGCATTCTGGTTGCCCACACAAGATTCTAAGATCTACAAGAACATATTTTACAGCATCTTGAAAGTGTCACAGAGTAGCTAATCCATGGTATTTCCATAGAAGGAAAACCTCTTTTTCTTATTAATGTTTATAGAAAAAAGTCCTGAGTTCAAAGGGTAAAGTTTTTACATAACAGCCAAGTTCAGTGGAAAAGACCTAAGGTTGGCCCCAATCTCTCTTCTATTAGAGGAGCCTTGGAAGTCTTCTAACACACTCTTCCATTGGATCTGCGGATTTCATACCCTACGTCCTTGATCTTGAATATCTACTTGAAAATCCCCAGGGACACAAAATATACTTCTTTGTTTGAATACATCCAGGCAGTGTTTATTGTCAGAGCATGGGAACTGTCTAAGCAAGTGGTTGTGCTTTGCTGAAGTGAATGTAACATCAAAAGGGCCTTGAAAATGGTCATCCTGACTTTTGACTTTTCCTCTTCCTTTCTCTGAAATTCTCCTTTCCCAGGAGGCTTCTCCCTTGACACGGCCTTCGACATACACATGCATGCTTATCTTTATGGCTAGAAAAGATTCCTTCACATGATCACTTAACATATGTTAATGATCAATTATAAGGTTCTCCACGGACTATACAACATCTGTCCAAAGTCTGTAACTGTATAAAAACTTAGACTTAACCATTTAATTAATTGAAACAATGAAAAGTTAATGTTTTAGCTTTATTATTTTAACATCATTTTAAGGGATTTAAACTCAATTCAGGAGGCTTTTTTTTCCATTTAATTGTAAAAGAAAACATTGATTATTTTAGTGTTCTTTTTATATTGGAAACTAAAAGAGATTGTTTACAGCTTTCGAAGTGTGCTCTACAAAGTGAGTTCTGGCTTCTTCACTTGACTATGCAATACATATTCTCTGGTATTCAGGAAAACTTATCCTCTCAATGTTATTAAAGAATTCTGCTCTAGATTGCAAAACAATTTAAAGACTAATTTGTTCTACTGTATAATTTTAATTGCTTAGGGATAAGATACATCTATCATTAATTAAAGATAAAAATAAGGAATATCATTAGCTTCAAAACTGAATGCCATTTCAAAAAAATACTTCCAGGAATACACAAAAAAAATTATAGTTACAAATATTTTAAAGTTGTTTGGGGTTTGTTTAGGTATTCAGCTCTGGTGTGCTTCTTCTGAATCAAGCACTCACTCAACTCCTAATCTGTCCATACATGATCTTCTGTCATTATACAATCCCTCCCCCCAAGTTCACTCCACTACGCAGCCTTTATTCTGGACTCTTGTCATGACAATAATACCTAATCATATATGCCTTTTAAATAGTTCTCTCCCTCATCTTACCAACACTCTTTTAAACCTTCTCAGCCATCATTGTGGATTGTCTTGTGAAGCTAAGCCACGCTATGCTAACTTGGGCTACACATGGGTCAAGTCACGTCAGTTCTGGGGTCATAGCACATCTACCTCTATTTATGAGCACTAGCCAAATTCCAGATGTGACCCAAAGTTGGCATTTCTTCAAATTGTTAACATTGTGCACAGAACCTATTTGTCCACCGTACGAGGAAGAATTTTCAAAGCCTGTACTATTTCATTCTTTACTAATGAGGGAATCATGTACCAATCAGGAAAGGCATACATTTTTTGATGTTTTGAGATTATTCACTGAGTAATTTACTACAATTATTTCTCCTTCAGCCAAATACACCTATAAATCTGACTGTCAGCTGGGCCTTCCCCCCCTCTCAAGCTGAGGAATGTGTGTGAGGAGTCAGGGATCCCTTATTCCTTTATCTCTGCAGCCTCCCAGCTTCTCGCCGCTCTGCCTTCCCTGAGCATCATCTTTGCACTGTTAATGCAGACATTCTGCAAACTTTGGAGAAACAACTCCCTCCAGCCATCCTCCACACTATTCATCATAAAAAATAGCTGAGATGATTGTGTTCATAACACTGGGTGCTCAACACTGTTCACCATAAAGAACGGGCTGAGATGATTATGTTCATAACACTGGGTCCTTGAGGTCTCATTTTCTTTTTTTAATTCAGAGACCATATCCAGTTAAGTCTGAAAGGGCTGCCAGAGGACATGAGGAACAAAACTTTTTTGCAAGTAATGAAAATGAGGTTCTCCTTAGACACTAGAGAGCAGGCAGCAGGCAACTTGTCTTTCAGAAGTATGGTTCAGAAAGTGGTCTGATCTAGATTAGGGGAGTAGTATCAACAGTCGTGTTTTGGCTTTGTTTGGTTCTTTTTTTTCTTCTTAAGTTATATTAGGATACAGCGCAGGAGGGGAAGATGCTCTATGAGGTGGATTGATTCAGTGACTGGGGTAATCGGGATGGATATGTCAGAGGCAGTGAGATTGGCACAGGATAGAGCAGGGATTAGGGCTGTTGTACATAGGGTTGCTATGAGTCGCAAGCGACTCGACTGCACATAACAACAACAACAACAAAAATAAATGTAACACAAAATTTATATTTTAACCATTTTTAAAGGAATACCTAGTGACACTATTTATGGAAAGCAATTATCACCACTATTTTTTTCCAAAAGTTGTTCATTACCCAAAGAGAAGGCCAATATCCCTGGAGAATTCCCCCACAGTCCTCCTGTCCAAAGCCACTCTTGTCTCTAAGCATTTGCCTAGACTAAACTCAACAGATCATGGTTTGACTTGTATCCTCCAAAAGTCCGTGTCAGTTCAGCTGGGTCTTGATTCTCACTCACGTGGAGGCTATGTAATGATGTAATCTGGTTTCTGTAATGATATAATTATGAGAGGATCTGAGGTGATCAGTCAATCAGTAATAAGGGGATTAGTACAAGTCCTGATCTGATGTAAAGGGAATTCCCTTCAGTTATAACCTGTATCCATCTTTCGTCTTATAGGAGACTGAAAGAGCTTGTGGTTGTTGTTGTTGTGTACTGTCAAGTCCGCCACAATTCAGAGCTGACCCTCCAGTAGATTTTCTGATGCAGTAAATCACACGGAAGGAGATTGCTCGTTTCTCTAACACGAAGGAACTGGTGGATCAGAACCTTTGCGTAGGCCACTAGCTGCTTCCTGCTAGGATACTTGAGCTCCCACGAAAGAAATAAAAGAGCACAAAGAAGTTGAGGTGTTAATATCAAAAAGAAAGAAGAGCTGGTAGCCAAGCAAATCCTGTGAATCTGAAGTTCTTGCACTGAGAAACCTCTAGACAGAGGGGAAATTGACTCCTCAAGGTCTCCAGCAAACACCAAGCCTACAACGGTTGAAAGAAGGCAAGGAGAGAAAGCCCTTGCCTAGAGCTGGCACTTTGAATTCAGATCTCTAGTCTCTTAAACTTCAAGACAATAAATGTCTCAGGTTTACACCGTTCATCTGTAATATTTCTATTATCACAGCCTAGAGAACAAAGACCTCGTCTAAGAAGGATCCTACAATATTTGCCCTATTGTGACTGCCTTGTCCAACTCAGTCTAAGGTTTTCAAGCTTCATCCATGCTGTTGTGTAGGAGAGAACTTTGTTACTCCTTATGCCAGAATAATATTCCAGAACTTGCATATATCGTATTTAGTGTATCTTGTGTTGTTGTGTATCATCAAGTTGGAACCGATTCACAGCTGACTTTCCAGTGGCTTTTCAGAGGCAGTTAATTGCACAGGAGGAGATTGCCCATCCTTCTCCCGTGGAGCAACTGGTATTAAATTGCAAGCCTTTGGGATTTCAATGCAGGTTCTTACCACTAGTCCACCAAAGTTCTCTTAGCTTAGTGTATCTAGTCATCTCTTAATAGACACTTGGGTTGTATCCACCTTTTGACTATTGTGAGTAGTGCTACAATGAACACTGATGAATAAGCATCTGCTAGTGCTGCTACTTTCAAATCTTTTGTTTGGGAACAAAGTTGCTGGCTCATATGGTAACTATTTCCTTTGATATTTTGAGGAAATACCAAACTATTTTCACAAAGGCTATACCATTTTAAATCTCCACCAGTAACTGCTGAGGGTTCCAATTTCTCCACATCCTTATCAAATCCTTTGATTTTCCATTTTTTATGATAGCGTTACTATCAGAAGTCCATTGCATGGTTTTAAAATATAAAACTCATAAATGTAAATGTTAGGTTTAAGTTACAGCAGTGGCCATCAAACCTCAACCATCTGTGAGAATTTGTTTGAAATGCAGAAGCCCAGAGAATCTGACCTGTGTTCCTTATTCTGACCCAATCAGCCAGTATTCAGGACAGTAAGAAGGACATCCAAGCGCAGACCAAGTGCCCTTCTTTGTAACCAAAAGCTAAATGCTGCAACTTTCCACACCCCCTGCTGGTTTAATCTCTTTTAACCTTAGAAGATATAAATTGCTTGATACTTTCTTCTTTATGTAACTGCAAGTTTGGAGTATAATTTCTTTAGGGACTTTTTTTTTTTAAGGCTGATTAAATAAACTTTACCAATTTGGAAAAATAATTAGATTCCATTTAAACTATAAATTCAAAATGCAAACTCACTGCTGTTGTGTCCGAATCCACTCACAGCTGACCTTCCACTGGGGTTCCAGGCCTGCAAATGGCAAGGGATGAGACTGCCCATCTTTCTCCTTCAGAGCCGCTTGTGGATTTGAACCACCAGAGAAGTGTGGCTTTTAGTTTAATTGACCAGCTCCTTAAGGATTACAACACCAGAGCTTCTGAACTACAAGTAATACAACAGAAAAAGAACAAAGACAGACATCTAAGAAGTGGATGGGCTGCCTCATTAAAGTACAGCTGCGGCTGCTGTTGTTGTTGTTAGGTGTCGTCAAGTACAACCCATAGCAACTCTGTGAACAGATCTGAACCCTGTCCTATCCTGTGCCATCCTCACAATTAGACGAGCCATCTGGTGTGTAAGCAGGTCTGTCGGTGGCACACACAGTTTGCACATGCAAACCAAAATATTGGTGGGTAGAAGCCACTCAGTGGTACCGTGGAAGAAAGTCCCAGGTGATCTACTCCACCAGGAGTACTCCACAAATGGTTACATACAAGAAAATCCCTTCAAGTGCATCTCTGCCCTGTTACACATGGAATGTCATGAGTCAGTGTTTATGCGATGATGATGAATCCACTATATAAAGGCTCTGGTTTCAAAGTGTCTCTCTCTCCTGCCAATTTCTCAGTGTGTGAACTTATAAGTAACTTTGATTTTATATGTCACAATTGGATTCTTCCCTCATAGAACAGTGGAAGAATTGATTACTATTTGAAAACTACTTAAAATATCCATTAAACCAAAACGCAACCCATTGCTATCTACTAATTCCTACTCATTGTGATCCACGGAGTAGATTCCAACTCATTGTGATTCAGTCCAACAGAGCAGAACTGTCCATTAGGATTTCCAAGACTGTGGACCTTTCCAGAAGCAGATTGTCACATCTTTTCTTCTACAAAACAGGCTGGTGATCTTGAACTGCCAACCTTTTGGTTAGCAGCCTAGGACTAAGAACTGTAAAACCCGGTTCCTAAAATACTACCCAGCATATGAAAATTCTTTGTAAAGTTGCTATCTTTTCAATAAATATTTAAGGAGTTATGGATATGCTTTATGTCTAAGATCAGAGACATAAAGACTAGCTCAGAATAGAGCAAATCATTGAGTTATGCAGACTTTCCTGTTTAGTTGATAGCCTTTCCCAACTGCTTTTGTTCTTGTCTATCTTCTCAATAGAGGCAATAGAAGCTAATTAGTTGCACTCAAAGGCACTTTCTTCACTCTAGATGCCTACAGGACAAAGTTTTGGCCAATAAACTGTAGTCAAAGCCTTCTGGCAAACCACTTGCTGACTTTGTACTGTTTAAACAAACCATTCCTGAACTCAGAATATTTTTAATTCCTCACATCTGTATTTCCTATGGCAGTTGTAAAATTCTTGCAGAAAAATACATTAAAAGTGAAACATGCATTGTAGGACTGTTAACACATGGTACCAGCGAGTAATTAAGCACACTAATCACAGTTGGTTTTCATCTGTCCTCAGAGTCACTATAATGAAGCCAATAAAACTGGGGATATTATTTATGTGCTTATAATTTATACATTTAAATCAAAACAGGGGGCTTTGTGGGTTTGTTTGGTTTTTATCTCAATGCACCATGCTGTAAGGTGGTAGTCCAGTCTTTATAATGATATTGTTGTTGTTGTTGTTGTTGTTGATTGCCATCCAGTCAAGCACGACTAATAGCGACCCTATGAACAAGAGGCCTGAAGACTTTCTACAACTATCATCTCTATTTACCAAAGCTCATAGAGTTTCCAGAAGCATGTTGTCTAGGAAGTGGATGCCATTCCTAAATTCAGGTTCTGTTTTCCCAAATTTAGTTTTTGGAAACCAATAAGGGCTCAAACAAAATCCTTTGAACTGTAAGACTTTCTAAAACATTAATTGTTCTATCCCAAATTTCACTTGGAATAGAGCTTTAAAATAATGAAAGTTATTTCTATAATATGTCAATTTCTTCCTGGTATAACAATAAACTTTGGGCTCTTGCAATGGTAGATGTACTGCAGGTGTTTGTAGGGTTGTTGTTGTTGTTGTTGTTTTTAAAGATAAGCTATATGTTGTTGTTAGGTGCTGTCAAGTTGACTATGAGTCACAGCAACCCTATAAGTAGATCCAAATCTTGCCCTGTCCTGTGCCATCCTCAAGTTCACTGTCACATGCAAGCCCATTGTTTTAGCCACAGTGTCAATCTTCTCCCTGTCACTAACTCTCCACCTTTTGTCAGCATGATGCTGTTTTCCAAGGACTGATCCCTCCTGAGAACATGCCCAAAGCATGTGAGGCAAAGTTTCACCATCTTGGCCTCACAGGAGAACTTTGACTGCAATTTTTTTCTCATTTTATTCTTATTATATTTTGTGTGTGTATCGTCAAACCAGATCTGACTGGTACAGGAGGAGATTTTCTCTCCAACTCCAGCAGAGCATCTGGTGGGTTTGAACCACTCACCCCTGGGATTGCAGTGCAGCTTCTTGCCACTAGGCCACCAGAGCTGTCTTGATTGCACCTCTTCCAAGACAGATTTGTTTATGCTTTTGGCCGTACCCGAGATAGTCAATATTCATCACCAGAATCCCGATTCAGAAACATCGATTGGTCTTTGGCTGCCTTATTCACTGAAAAACATTATCTTGCATCAAGCACAACTTGATCTTTAAACTGACGTCCTGACTCTTCAGCACTTTAAAGAGATCCTTGACAATAGATTTCTCCAAAGCAATACATCTTTTATTTTTCTGACTAAAAATATCACTAATGTTATGGATCCAAGTAAAATGAAATTATTGACAGCTTTATCGTCTCTCTACCGATCATGATGTTGCCTATTGGCCCAGCAGTGCAGAATTTTATTTTCTTGCTCTTGATATGTAACTTATGTTGAAGGCTATAGACTATATAAGCAGCTTTAAAAATGTCTATACTGGACTTTCTTCTTTCAATTGAATTTGTAAAATCAAGCAATAAAACAATGACAAAATAATACCTAGTGATACCTATTGCCATAGTTCATCAGATCATTTTAAATTTTTATAAATTTCACCAATTTAAATGTTTAAAAGTCTGTCAAGATTTTTTTCCCTTTTTTTGTTTTTCCATAGAATTGGCAGAAGAGGCAGTAGCCATGGTGAAATTTGCACATGACCAAAGTAGCTGTCAGTGCGCCATCCATGGGTAAAAGGAGCTTTGGTGGTCCAGTGGGTGGGGAGATACACCGCCAACCAAAGGCTGGTGCCCCCATGGCAGTCAAACTCCACCAGAAGATGAGTAATGTCCTTTCATGTGACTACTATCTCTGAAAACTTGCTGAAGAGTCAGCTGTGAGTCAGAGCTGTGACTCAAAGCGAATGAGCTTTGAGATGTATACAGAGGGGGAAAGGACGAATGGGCAAATGTGAGGCTGTGTGTGATTTTGCAACAGTAACAACAACCACCAAAAAGGAGTATGCTACTGATGTGGATCCCAATTAGACAGAACCAAACACCTTATGGGATTAGTCCTCTTGGATTGTGGGCTAGAGGGAAAATCAGCTTAATATTGTTCTTAAAATTTGTTCAACCTCTTAGTATGGTGAGGAGTATGTAAGGTCATAAAAGCTAACATTAAGATATATCTGCTGGAATCCAGTTTGGAAGTTGTCTGCAGCAGCCAGATTCTACAGACGCTTGTTTGCTGGTTCTGGTGAGGATTAGAGAGAGCTCTGTTGGCCTAGTGAATAGAAAGTTAGGCTACCAAGCCAAAGGTGGGTGATTTTAATCTGCAACCCTCAGGACAGGTTTTAATTGTTTTTGTTCAAACATTCTTCTAAGTGGTACAGCACTGGTCTGTCCATTTGCTATACAGAGCTAACTCTTGGTTGCTGTGATACTAAAACACTGTGACACTGATGTATCACATGTGATAATCATTACCCATGGTGGACGGTGTTTGGTGGAGCTTCCCTATTAAAACAAGCTTGGAAGCAGGAGTAGCATCCACTTCCAAAATAGCTTGCCTCTGGAAACTCTATGAATGTGGAGACATGATGAAAGTTATACGAGTGTTCAGGTTTTTCATTCATAAGTTCGCTATGAGTCACATAGGACTTGATGACACTTAACAACAACAACATTGATCTTTATTTTTCTGGAACAAAAGATAAAAAAGGAAATAGAAGGAACAGAGAGGAAATTAGACTACAGGACTAATTGTCTGCATCAATAATTAGTTGACTCATCTACTTTAAGATCAAAAGAACTTGAGGAATCTTAATTACCAACACTGAACATTCCAATCACAGACACAGAGATGAAGCCTACGACAAAGAAAAATAAAGTTGAACAGAATATCAAATTCTTAAAGGACAAGACTTACTGAATATGTTGAAGCTGAAGAGCTCCCTTTTTCTCTGGTCCTGAGTTGCTCTTCAAATCTTGACTCGAAAACTAGTCCTTGAAGCTACCTTTAAACAAACAAAAAAACCCCAGCCATTTCACCCAGAGTAAAACTTGTAATTTTCAGATATCATGATTCTTAAAAATTCTCGATATAACGATACAGAATCTCTGGTGGCAAATTTCCTAGGGAATTTGGCTGCTAATCCACATCCACAGCAGTTCAAGTCCACAGCATCTCCTCAGGAGAAACACGAACAAGCAACTCCCAGGCTGTCTACAACCAGCTTCAAAAACCCAACTGCACGGTCAGCCACAACTTGGTTCTGACTTGACAGCAATAAATCTGAGGGTTTATTTGTTTGAGTTTGTTGGGTTGGTGGTGTTTTGTTTTGTTTGTTTTTATATAAGCAAAAGACTCAACAGATATTTCGTAGCATAGATGAGAAGGCTGAAAGACAGGGAGAGAGAGTAAAACAACTAAAGATTGTAGCAAACCAGCTAAACCAAAATAATGAAAATGTTAATACAATGTTCACATTGTGTGGAAAGACGGGGGATTTGCTGTGCACATTTTCACCACAGCAAAATTAGATAAATAAATTTGAAAAGTCTTCATGACCAAATCCATGAATTGATAAGAGAATTGATGTGAGCATAATGGTGTCTTCAGGAGTGGCCCTGGGACAAGTGAATCTACAGATGTGACAGAAGGGCATTGGACTCATACTTCACACCATGTGCAAAAATTAGTACAAAATGATCCAATCCTCGAAATATAAGAACAAATCCATAAGAGTTTTAGACGAAGTCATAGGAATAAAACTTCAAAACCGTGTTTTTTTTAACAAGATATTTAGATATGACACTAAAAATACAGGCAAAAAAAGAAAACAATCGGACTTCACCAAAACAGGTATGTCAGAGACATTGAGATTGGCTCTGGATAGAGCAGGGTTCAGAGTTACTGTGCACAGGGTTGCTATGACTCAACAGGACGTAACAACAAAATGGAAAAAAAAAACCCAACAAAAACCAAATCCCTCACATCTCTTTGAACATACAAAGACTTCAAAAATGAAACATTATATAAAGCAAAATTACCTTTAAAATGTCACAATTATACTAGATAGGATTGCCAGCTAGTGAAAGCTAAGTTTAATGGATTTTATATGTGA
This sequence comes from Elephantulus edwardii, assembly GCF_000299155.1. Lineage (NCBI taxonomy): Eukaryota > Metazoa > Chordata > Mammalia > Macroscelidea > Macroscelididae > Elephantulus > Elephantulus edwardii. The sequence goes on along the minus strand of NW_006399764.1, from coordinate 19,469,511 downwards.
GTTTATTATCACTGAAGAATGTAAATAAAAACAATATTCTCAAGATTAAGACTGAATCTCTGTAGCCTAGTGTTTAATATTTCATAGATACTCAAAAAGTACTTATTAGATTAACAAATATTAGAAAAATGCACCACTAATTTGTCATTTTTCAGAAAGCCTTCCAATATAGTTTGCATAGTTTCATATCACCTTTATACTTGGATTTGATATAACTTGACTCTATAATGGTGCTGTTTAGGTCTCAAAGTGGCAATTTTTTTATTATAGTACTATTCACATTTGGCTGCTCTAGGTTTTCTAATTAAACCTCAAGTAAATGGCTCTCACTGAAAACTCATTCATTTGAAAGTATCTCTGTTTATTTGCAGGTTCTTTATTTCATCTTTAGTTTAGCCTACTAAGTTAACTGCTACTTTAGTTCATAATCTATTGTCGTTATGTGCTGTCAAGTCACCTGAGACTCATAGCAACTCTATGTATGATAGCTTTGAAGCTTGCCCTGTCCTGAGCCAGTCTCACTGACTCTGACACAGGTACTCCCATTACCCCAGTTACTGTATCAATCCATTTCATCCAGGATCTTCCTCTCCTGCGCTGTCCCTCCATACTTCCAAGCATGATGCCCTTCTCCAAAGACTGGTATCTCCTGGCCATGTGCTCAAAGCCTCCAAGGAAAAACTCGATTTCACCCTCTCCAGGACAGCCCTATTTGTTTGTAATTTAGACTTGCATTTAATCAAAGTCTCAAAAAAGAAATGAAGAGCTCATTGTAACTTCCAGAAGCCAGTAGACTTATTTTAAGTTGTTGTTGTCATGTACTATTGAGTTGACTGTGACTCTGTGAACAACAGATCTAAACCTTGCCCTCTCCTGCTCTATGCTACCATCTGTGATATGTCTGAGTCCATCTTTACAGCAGTTGTGTCAGTTCGGCTGGTTAAAGATCTTGTTCTCTTTCTCAGACCCCTCAACCTTTCCCAGCATGTTGTCTTTTCCCAAGGATTAGCCCCTCCCAACAACAGGCCCAAGGTATGTGAGATGAAGTTTCACCATCTTTGCCTCTGAGGAACACCTTCCTTACATCACCTCCAAGACAGGCTTTTTTGTCCTACAAGAGGCTATAGAAAGTGGATCCAGACAGTTTTATGAATCAAATGTATACTTCTTGTTAAAAATGTTGGATCATTTTTAGAGTTCTGTCAGAACACAAAATACGTAACTAGTGTACATTTATAAAGGGGCTCTAGGGAATGATGTTGCTAACTCAAAGGTAACAGCTTTCTGGAGGTTCAAATCCACTCACAGCTCCTCAAGAGAAAGGTAGGTACTCATCTCTAGAGCAATTTACAGCCCCTAAACACGTTCTGGAGGCTCAGCTATTAAACTGGTTTTGTCTTGAAGGAAATAAATTGAGTACATTCACATGTTTTGAAAAGTCTATTTTAGAAAGATGCTTATCTTTAAAAAATTTTAAAATGTTCTACTGATTTTCATTCAGTCACTTATATACACTTTGCTTTGCAACAAAATTGGAGAATGAGTAAGGCTGACAGAATAAGAAGTGGGACCTTTGAGCGACTGTGTTGGAGTATTGAATATCTCACGGCCATAAAAACAAACAAATCTGTCTTGAAGGACATGCAACCAGAACGTTCCTTAGAGACAAAGATTGTGAAACTTCATCTCCCTGACTTTGGACATTTTCTCAGGAGGAACCAACCCTTGGAGAGATATGACGGGAAAGGTGGAAGGAGGACCAGACAAAGAGAGGAAGCTCCTCAACAAGATAGACTGACACAGTGTCTGTCACAGTGGCCTTCAGCACGACAGAATGTGAGGATGGTGCGGGTTAAGGCAAGATTCAGACCTGTCATTTCAATGGCATCTAACAGCAACATGTATTTAGACACAGAGAGAGACCGTATATATACACACATACACATATATATGTTGTTGTTGAATTCTGGAGAGTCAGAATCGACCCACAGCTGACCCTCCTGTGGAGTGGCTGGTGGCCTCAAACCGCGTGCCTTTGGGATTGCAGTGAGTGCAACTTCTTGCCACTGGACTAGGCTACCAGAGCTCCTTGCTCAGGGACGCGTGCACGTGCATTTTCTCTCTCTCTCTCTCTCTCTCTCTCACACACACACACACACACACACACACACACACACACACACGGAAATCTGTTGGCCTAGTGGGTAAGGAGTTGTTCTGTCAACCTAAAATCCACCAGCTGCTCGGTTCCAATTTGATTGTCAGACCCCCCCAGAGAACGGCTTCTCCTAAGTCTCTAACTAGGGATGAACTCAAGATCAGTTGGTAAAATAGGCCACAGCTTGAAGTCCAAAATACCGAGGAGATGATCAAGTGCACACTGCAGACCAAGGAAAGCATTTGACTCTGTGCAGGCCATATTTTCCCTGAAACTGTCCATTGTCTGTTAATCAACAGATTTCTCATAGCAGATCTTATGATTACATGATATCAAAGAGATGGCTACATCGTAACTGCCAAGCCAGAGACTCACAGGCAGCCCCGTTAACACTTCACTTCAGATATCGCAGTGCGTGATCATGTGTGGTGTCCTTGTCCTTGATCTTCAAAACTTCTTTAGATGACCGAGTGTTTTCCCAGGTGCATCGACATTTTATCTCATTTGTGAGGATAACTGAGCTGTTAGATGGTCAGCATTCACTGAAGTTATTAGAAGTTATGTTTGAAGTTGAAAAGAGGGGTTATTTAGTCCAGAAAGGGTAGGAGGAGTGAAGGAAAGTTTTCTCAAAAGTCGTCTTTGAACAAAGACTTAAAGATGGGAAGAAACGACCAGACTACATTTAAAGCAACCTTGGTAAGTTTCTATTATAAGATAATTAATAAAATTGGGGAAATTGGGCATTATGTGTGTGATGATGGAACGTAATAGGACATGAATAGTATCATCTACATTTTTTAGTATCTAGGAATTAGGTACCTTGGCATTTTGAAAAAAAATCTTTAAATGTAATTCCCCCACAAAAATAAGAAATATAAGTTAAGACACATAAAATGCGGTCCCCCAGACATGGGATATGGACAGTCTAGGGAGAAAATGGTCAGCTTTCCCTAGAATGGCATGCACAGAAAGAAGAGAAGCCAGGGAACTGGAAATGATTCAAAACACTGAGACAATGTGCTTTAAATACAATGTGTGGATCTTGTTGGAGATAAACAAATCAACTGGAAAAAAGCTTTTTTAAAAAAAATCATTAAGTGTAAACATAGATAATGATTATGTATTTTTTTTAAATGTGGATCTTATTTGTATCGAAGACTTTATGGATGAAATAGCACAGCTTTAATTTTCTTTAAAACATTCACTTAAAATTCTAGGAGACTCCCAAGACCATAGAAACCGAAACAGCTGTTAACAAGTCAGTTCAGACTCAGGGCAACTCCTGTGTGTCAGAATAGAACTGCATTACGTAAGATTCGCCATGGCTGGAGTTTTTAGAAGTGAATCACCTAGGTTTTCTACTGAGGCAGCTCTGGGTGAACTTAAGCCAATGTTAACCAAATGCATTAATTGTGTCAGTTTGTCATTCTAGTTGGTTTGTAGAGGCAGTAAATTCCAGAGGAGATTCTCCATTTTTCTCCTGTACAGGTAGCTGTTGGTTTTGAACCACATACCTTTGGGTTGGCAACACAATTCCTTACTCCCAAGCCACCAGAGCTAGTAGCTCCAAAATCTGGATTAAAGGGTAAAGATGTTATTGTCAGTTACCATCAAATTGACTATGGCTCATGTGATCCTGTGAACAACAGATCTGAACCGTGTCCTCTCTAAACCCTGCATAAGGTACAACTGGTGATAAAATGAGTTAGTACCACATTGTTGCTTATGTTGTTAGGTAATGTTGAATTGGAATCAACTCACAGCTGACTCTCTGGATTTTCAAAGGAGGTTAATTGCATGGGAGGAGATTGCTTCTTTTTTCCCCACACAGCAACTGAAGGATTTGAACCACCGGCCTTTGGATTGGCAGCACAGCTTCTTACCTCCAAGCCACCAAGATCTCTAGTGTCAGATTGTTGTTGTTGTTGTTCTTATGTACCATCAAGTCAGAGCTGACCTGACCCATTGGTAGGTTTTCTGAGGTAGTTGCTTGCAAGGAGGGAGATTGCCCATCCTTCTCCTATGAAGCAGCTGATGGACTCAAACCATGTACCTTCAGTATTGCAGCTCAGTTACTTGCCACTAGGCCACCAGCATGCTAAAATATTTGAATTTTTTTCTTGTAAAGAGTAAAGAAAGGAAGTTGAATGGACTCTGGAGAAAGCTATTCACAAGTAACCTGAGTTCATTGGACTTGCAGAAGCTCAAATACTTATCCAACCTATTTTTGTAAATAGAAACAGTAAGATTTATAGCCAAATGTAAATGAGTTAATTTTTGTAGACAAACCAAGAGTTATTGATTCATGCCCTGTGTTTATTTTTTTAAACAAGAGAAGGAAAATAAATTGTGTCCCTGACACATTGAACCTATCTATCAACAGTAAACCTGAAAATTAATTGCCAATTTTCCAAAAGAAACTTTGTTCATGTTAAAATAAAAACATATGTCACTGAGGTATTCAAGTATGAGTTTCTCAAGATAGTTTCAGATTTGCTATAGCAACAGTGGATCGCAAATATCCTCCCCCAAAACAAACAGACATTCTCCTAACAGCTAAACGACAAAGTAAGATTAATATTATCCTTACCAATCACTCCTTAAAATAATCTTTAGCTTTGTAAGTAAACCAGTATAAAATGAACTTCTTCATTAAAAAAAATTTTTAAAAATAACCTTTAGGATATAGTTAAAAATAATGGATAAAAATTATTTGCCTCCATAAAAGGTATAATCTAAAGAATGGGTTGTTGATACATGGAATATATTATCTAAAGAATATGAGGACTATGGAAAAATGGTAACTAGAGACCTGTCAATGATTTAAAAGAATATCCAAATTTTCAGCATCATTCTGTCTCTGTGGAATTGTCCTGACAATTTTTAACAAGTAATTGATTATGTAAGTATTATTCTGTTTCAGAAATCTATTATACTTCCCTGCTTTTCCTTTACCATTGTCTCTGTATCTATCTGCGAGATGTAATTTTTTTTCATTTTCATTGTGATTTGAGTGAACCTTTCAATGATAATTGGTTCTCATAAAACTATCTATACAAATAATCGTAATACCTACAATGTAAACATCCTCTTTCTACTTCCTGTGACGCTCAGATTACTCATAATTCTTTACCATTTAATTATCAAAATTAGAAGCAGTTTCTCACCTTCAAGGTGAACTCATTAATGTTCCTTTTAATTTATCCAAAATTGTGTGTGGATATGCATATATATTATTTTAAGAGACAGAATATGACTTTCTTCAGATTTTCAATACAATTTATGACACAAAGAAAGATTAAAACCTTCAGTTTTAGCCTTTATAAGCACAGAGACTTAAATTCAAGCTCTGCATTTCCATGTTTTTACAAGTTACTAGCTTTCATCTTATTACTTTACAGATAATTCAAGTTGATTCAAAATTATTTCTAATGTACTAATTTTACTAATATTTTATCCCAAAGAAGTAAAAAGAAAGCACAATTGTTTTTGATGTTCTGGATGCCAGGATACGTATGTTTTTATTCATCTCTGTTGTGAGCATGAGTTTTTTTGGGGGGAGAAACTCACAGAAGTTTCCGCATCAAGTCAAGTAGGGATTTTATATTGTAGTCTCTTCTGCTCCAGGAAGTGGGTGTGGTGCTGAGCCAAACATTGCAAACCACAACTCTATGTACATCTCGATGTAGGGATAATGAAAACTAAGCTTTGTCTGCCGACTTCTGGCCTTGAAAGGGTCACATTTCATCTGATTCACCAGAATGCAATGGAGCAGAGTTGGTGGTTCTCTTCAAGTTTGTTTATGAGGATTCCTTTCCATCTTCCCAAACAAGACCTGCTCCACTTCATTTTAAATCCTCAGAGCAAGTGCCCAGTTTCAGAGCAAACTGTGTGAAGATCATATAGAATCCATATTACTCACTCAGCTCTTCAATTTGAGAGTTGATGGCATAAGCCTTACCCTGCAGACCGCATGGCTGGCCAAACTTCTGTGATGGTTCTGATCGACCAGCAGCTCTGTGGGAGAAAAATGTGCACTCTCTTTCCCCCAAGTGGAACACAGACTCTGAAAATCCACTGGAAGATCAGCTCTGAGTCGTTTTTGACTCATGGCAAGAGATTGAGTTAGTTTCATTAAAACAGGCAATTAAATGTGTTGTTAGCTTATTTTTCAAGCTCTCTGGGTCCATATCATCAATTGTAGGCTGCGGGTTTATTTTCTAGCATATCGGACTTGGCAACTCATAATTTATCATGCATTTCCCATTTTTTTTCAAACACCTACTGTGAAATAACAGACACTTCTGAGAGTTGTGTAGTGTTTGAGGAGTGAAAGTAAAGGAGATGACCAAACATAGGGTGATAACGGCTATGCCAGCCAGCATCAAGCACATGAATTTGTGGAAACAAAGCAGGAGAGAAAAGTATTCAGAAAAACATGTGGGAGCAAGTGATGGCTGATAGGATTCTTATGTGACTCAAACTCAGCTCAACTCAGTCCTGCTGACGTGGAACTGACTCACGTCTGAGCCTCCACTGGGTTTCTGAGGTTGTAAATCACAGAGGGGGAAATTTCCCATCTTTTTCCTTCAGCGCTATTGATGGATTAGAACGTCCAGTGAGATGTCACATTTGAATTAACGTCACAACTCCCTGTGGATGGACTATGGACTATGTCTCCAGCGCTCCCTCCTACATGCCTAGAAATGGGTTACAAGATGTTTATGCTTATGGGTGATGGGATATTTAGCCTTCCATAATTAAGAATGAGTGAGAGATCATGTTAGAATGAGTTTGAACCAAATATATCCATTGTAGTAGCCTAGATGATTAAAGCATGACATAAAGTGAGAATTAAGACTGGGGAGTTTTCCCAAGAGGGTTTATGAAAAGCCTTGTATGGGAATAAGTTCATGGCCACTGAAGGTTGGTAGATGGGGCCACTTACACTAAGTCTTCCACACAATTTGAAGATTGGCTTATTTATATACAGAAGAGAAGACAATTAGAGTGCTTATCTTGGCTTACCTTAAAATGGTTTTTAGCGTTAAGTGTCATCAAGTGAGTTCTAACTCACAGATATTCTACACACAACAGATGCAATGCTTGTCCGAAGCTGCATCATCTTCACACTGTCCACTGCACTTTAAGATCATAGTCTGCGGGGAGGTGGGGGCAATGGGGCAATGGTATACCAATGAAGGAATTTTTCTTTTTTCTTTTCAAGGAAAGGAGCGAACTGGAGGGGAGGGGTAGGCAGGGAGAAAAGTGCACCCATGAATGAATGGAAATCCGGAATCTCTGTAAATGTTCATATATTTTTTATTTTTATTAAAATTTAAAAAAAAAGAAAAGAAAAAAAAAGATCATTGTCACAGACATTGTGTCAGTCTGTTCTGGGGAGGATTTTCCTCTCCTTCCCTGAGCCTATACCTTCACCAGCATGATGGCTTTCTCCAAGGACTGGTCCCTCCCAATAGCAAGCCCAAAGTATGAAACCACCCTCGCTTCCAAGGGACAGCCTGGTTCACTTCTCCCAAGACAGGTCTGTTCGCTTGTCAGTCCATATATGCACATATGTGTCTATAAACACATCAATGTGTGGGTTTTGCCTGCCTGTTAAACAAGCAACAGAGTATTAAACTGATAAAGAAAGAAAGTAGGGCTAGTTTCCATTGGGAAGCACAACCACAAGATAAGTGACCTCTGCCTAGGCAATTTCTATGGAAAACTTAGAGAGAGAGCTGTCAAACTCCCCCAGTTTACATTATTAGGCATGAACCTGCACTTCATTTTACAGTCATTGCCTGGGTGCTCCCTTACCCAAGCATCACAATCATACACAGGAGACTCACATTTGTGTGCTTTGGTGAAAGCAGCAGTGCCATTCAGCATCCTTTAGGTTTCCACAGCTAACCATTGGTTCAGTCACTGAGGGAAGTAAACAAGAATTGCAATCATCAGCCTGGACAATGTGGGCTATGATACTGTGGACCGGCAAATGAGATTGGACAGAATGCAGCCAGCTGTTGAACAAGGCAAATAAGGTTTAGCCTTAAATTATTATGCAAGTGTTTATCTTCTTTTCATGCATTTTGGTGTATGCATGTGAGTGCATGGGTGTGTGTACATACATGAATGCATTTATACAATTCTAAAAGAAGAATTCTATTTTAGGGAACTTTACTAAAGTAGTTAATTGTTTAATAGACAGTCTCCATACTTATTTATTCTATTGAGGGTTGTTGTTTGTGTTGGGTTTTTTTTTCTCTAACCAACATGATTATTTAATGCTACTATAATAATAGATTGGAAGGAGGAGTGGCATCCACTTCCATAATAGCTTGCCTCCAGAAACCCTACAAACCTAGAGAGAGGATGAAAGGCACCCAAGCGTCAAGGACTCTCCTTCATAGGGTCGTTATGAGTCGCCTGTGACTCCACAGCCCTTAACAACAACAACATAATAATAATAGAAGTCTGTCTGGGGACTAAGGTGCACCTAATTCAGGCCATGGACTTATCAATCACTTTCTATACATCTGAGAGCTGGACAATGAGTAAGAATGACAGAAAAGTAATTGATGCCTTTGAACTATGATGTTGGAGAAGACTAATGACTGTCCCATGGACTGCCAAAAGAACAAACATGTATGTCTTACTTAGAGAAACTTTCAAGCAGAATGGTAGGAATACTTAAATAGATATAGATACATAATTCTAAAATTCCCATGGACTGCCTAAGTCCAGTATTTGACTCAACAGGACCTAATAACATCAATCAATATAATGGTCAATCTAACATTATTATTTTTAATCAAAAAGCTAATCGTCATAAAATCCTGATGATAGCTTCCCAAAATTTTAGTCAGAGAGAAATAAACCTTCAATATGAATGGAGGCCCAATGTCAAGACTACAAAGATTCTCACCACTGGACCAATTGGCAGCATCAGGATGGATGGTGAAGAGATTGAGATTGTTTACAGCTTCAGTTTGCTCAGCTCCACAGTCAACACTCTTGGCACCAGTAGCCAGGAAATTAGAAGACATATTGCCATGGGAAAGTCTGCTGTTATGGACCTCTCCAAAGTACTGAAGAGCAATGGTGTCTCTCTGGAGACTAAGGTGCAACTGATACAGGCCATGGTCTTTGCAATCACTTGTTATGCATCAGAGTTGGACAATGACCAAGGAGGATTGAAGGAGAATTGATGCCTTTGAGCTTTGGTGCTGGAGAAGAGTATTGAATGTACCATGGACTGCTAAGAAAACAAACAGATTCATCCTAGAGAGGGTTAAACCGGATGGCTCCTTGAAGGCAAGGATTCTGAGTCTTTGTCTGACATACTTTGGTCATGTGTAAGGAGAGACCAGTCTTTGGAGAAGAACATCATGCTTGGGAGGGTGGAGCATTGGTGCAGGAGGGGAAGGCCCTTTATGAGGTGGATTGATTCAGTGACTGGGGTAATAGGGAGGGGAGTGTCAGAGACAGTGCGATTGGCACAGGACAGAGCAGAGTTTAGAGCTATTACACATAGGGTCTCTATGCATTACAAGAGACTTGACAGCACACAACAACAACAACAGTAACTGAAAGTTCTGGTGGTGTAGTGGATAGGGAATAGCTCTGCCAAACCCCTCTGGGTTTGAATCTACAAATGTTTCTACAAGAGACAGATGGGAAATCTCCTCCCATGCTATTTACAGCCTCTGAAAACCCATTGGAGGGTCAAGTATGAGTCAGTTCCAACTCAGTCACAGTGAGAATGAGTAGCTGAGAAGAAATCACCCTGCTTGTTTAGGTTAGAGAGACTACTTGTAGAAATGGTTAACATGTGAAGATTGTTGGATTTGAAAAGTTAAATGATATGTTGGTTCTTTCTCACAAAAGTGGTTTTATATGGAAAACAACACAAACCAACAAATAACAAAAAAAAAAAAACCCCACCCCAACCATTATTTCCTTCTAGTCAATTCTAACCCTCAGAGCCCCTCTACTGGGGTTGGGATTGTAAATATTTATGAGAGAAGACTGCCCTATCTTTCTCCCATGGAATTTTAACTCCCTGGTGGATTCTAACTGCCGGCCTTCCAATTAGCAGCTCAACATTAGTAGCTTGTTACCATTACTTAGAAAGCAAATGATTAATAGAAATGTGTACAATGATACTAGCAAGTAGCTTGGCTCATCTGTGGTGCTGGAGAAGAGTCTTGAACATACACACCATGGACCATCAAGAGAATAAATAAGCCTCTCTTGGAGAGGGTGAAATCAAGTTTCTCCTTGGAGGCAAGGATTTTGACACATTGCCTCACATACTTTGGGTACATGGCCAGCTGTGACCAGTCTTTGAAGAAGGACATCGTGCTTGGAGGGTGGAGAGACAGCACAGGAAAGGAAGACCCTGATGAAGATGGATTGACATAGCAACTGTAGTAATGGAGGCAGGTGTGTTGGAAGTAGTGAAACTGTTTCAGGACAGGGCAGAGTTCAGAGCTGTTGTACATAGGGTCGCTGGGAGTCACAGGCAACTTGATGGCACATAACAACAACAAAATATCTATGTATCTTTAAATATTCTTAACTTTTCCCAGAGAGTTTCATAAATGAATCAAATACTAAATGAATATTTTCTATAAAAAATAGCCTGACATAGGGGGGAAATAGACGTACATTCCCAGAGATATTCATTATAACACTGTATAAAAGAAGACCAGAAGACTCAAGCAAGACCGACACCTCACTCCATACACAAAAACCAACTCAAGGTAGATCATGGACCTAGGACTAAAACCAAGGAC
>NW_006399764.1:19445084-19457119 GCF_000299155.1 Elephantulus edwardii | reverse complement strand
CCAAAATCTCTGTAAATGTTTATGAAAATTAATAAAATATAATTATAGAAAAAAAATAAATAAGAAAGAAGACCAGAAAACCCCAAAGGCCCTAGAGTAAAAATAATATGCATTTTGCAATAAACCCAACCTAGAATACAATATGATAATTGAAGTCATTTTTATAATAATATTATAAAACATCAAACAAATATGAGCACATGCAGTTAAATAAAAAGTTTAACAGTTCAAGAACTCTATCACATGTCCACCGGGGTACCTACACAAGAATGTTCATGATAGCCCCAAACTGTAAACATGCAAATGTCCAGAGCCAGTGGAACGAATAAATAAACCATGGGATATTTAGACAATGGGATCTTTTACACAAGGAAATGTGAATTATCACTACAAGCAATAAAATAGATGAGACTTAGTAACATTATGTTGAGCAAAATAAATTGCAAAATAAATACAGTAAGATTCAATTATATAAAGTTAAACATCAAGCAAACAGTGAGGTTTTGTTTTTTGTATTTTAAAGAGAGACATCGATGCATAGTAAAAGTTCAGCAGAGGGATGTGATTCTTACAAGGTCAAGTTAGTGATTGATGGTAAAAAAAAAAGTAAGCCAGAGATGTGAGCAAGAATGGACAGACCACATGAGATGCTTCTAGAATGCTAATGGTGTACTATTTCTTGACCTTAGTAGTAGTTACACTGATGATTCTTTTACATTTTTTCTTCTCTAATATTTGACATTATATATTTAATAAAATATTTTTTAAAGGTACTCAGAATGCCTGATTTTATTCTTGGTGTCGTTAAGTGTAGTCCAATCAAATACAACTCACAGCAAACCTATGAATAAAAGACCCACACCCTGTTCTATAACTATCATAGTTTCTCTAAGTTCATAGAGTTTCTAGAGGCATGTTATTTAGGAATGGATACCACTCCTGCTTCCAAGTTTGTCTTAATCTGGGAGCTCCACCAAACGCTGTCCACCATGGGTAACCATCATGACATTTGACACACTAGTGGCAACAATGTCCAGCATCACAGCAACACCGAGTTAACCTCAGTACAGCAAATTGACAGACCAGTGCTGTACTACTTAGAAGAATGTAAACCTTTAAATACCAAAGCCCTCTACCAGGTCCTGTTGACTCTAAACAAGAGGCTTCCAGCCCACACAGCTCATTGTTAGTTAAATTCAGCAAATCTAATCCGCTTACGCACCATTGTAAATGAAATAAAAAACAACCAAACAGTCCATTCCTGACCCTCAACTGATACTAAACATCCCACCTTTCAGAATCCAACTGCTTCATACATCAGTTTCCAAACTTAGTTGTAGAAAATTAGTTCTGTTTTTGTTAAGTGACATCTAGTTGTTTTAATTCATAGGAAATGTGATGGGTAAGGTTGTGTGTCCCCTTGGCTATCTGTGATTCTCTGGTTTGCCAGTTCTGATATAGTCATTCTTTTGATGAGATTTGATATGATTTAATTACCTCCCTGGGTAGACTTGCTATCTAATGCAATCAGTTCTTTGAGGAGATCTACTTGGGGCAAAATATTAGTTGAAAGGGAATTTTTTGGTGGTCTGTCCTGTATCAAATATGTATGGAAATCTGGTAAAGCAAGCCTACTCTTATCAAAAAAAAAAAGATCCAGATATAGGACCCCCAACTAGTCCTCATTTTTTAAACTTGAGCCGGCAGTCTGCCACATTTCCTGTCTTAGAAGTCAATAGACTGTGCTCTGATATGTTGATCTTCCCTTTCAATATTACAATTTGCCAGTGTTTACAGAATACGAGCCATTCTCTTTAGACAACTGTCTTTATCATCTATCTATCTATCTATCTATCTATCTATCTATCTATCTCTCGCTCTATCATCTATCTATCCATCTACATTGTTGTTAGTTGTTTTCAAGTTTACTGTGATTTACAGCTCCTCCACCTACAACAGAATTCAGTTCTTTCCAATCCAATGCCATCCTTAAACCGGCTGTGGTACTTGAACCAATTATTGTAGTCACTATGTTAATCCTTCTTGTTGAGGTCTTCCTTTTTTTGCTGACAGGCTCTTATACCAAATATGTTGTCTTCTTCCAGAAACATACCGAACGTATGTGAGACGAGGTCTTACCATTCTTGCTTCCATGAAGTAGTCTTGCTGTACTACTTCCAAGACAGTTTAGTTTGTTCTTTTAGTAGCCTGTGATATGTTCAGCTTTCTTGACCAATATCACTATTCAAAGGTATCCATTATTGTCTTCTTTCTTAATTCATTATTCAGTTTTCATATGAAGAATTGGGGAAAGTAAAACTTACTTGATTTTTAAGAATTCACAGAATCAATATAGGTGATAATGGCACTAAATGAATTTTTAAAGACGTCTAACAGAAAAATGGGAACAAAATAAGCTTGACTATATTGATGAATAGTTAACAGGAAACTAAACTGAAATACTTCAGTCAAAATAAACCCTGAACACTAAGTTATAGCCGACTTGATGGCACACTACAACAACAGGTATTGATAACAGACCAAGCTTATTGTTTTTCTACTGCTTTCATAAAACATTACCTTCAATTCTGTGGACATGTTAATGAGGAAGAATCACTTGCCAATAAATCACATTCTTGATAAAATGGACTGTCAGTGGAAAAGAGGGAGATTCTCAATGAGAAGGATTCATCCAATAGCCTCAGAGATGGGCTCAAACACAAACAGCAAGGACTGGGAGTATGATACAGGACTGAGCAGTGTTTTCTTGTGTCTCCCATAAGCTCCCTGAGTTGACATTACCTAACTATTCCATTCTAGACAAACCCAGTGGTGGTAGAATCCTTTAAGTTATAACCACTGTTTTAAATCCCCTTGCCTTTGTACTTTACCTGCCTAATCAGAAACTTCACTACACTTAAGTAGCCTTGATGGTTCATTGATTAATCACATAGCTGGTAAATTGAAAGATTAGTGGGTTGAGTCTACTAGTTACCACAAGGGAAAATGTGTGGCCGTCTTAGAAACCATGAAGCAGGTACTCTGCCCTGTAGGATGCCTATCTATCAAAATCTCTTTGATATATTTGTTTACCAATGTTGGTAGTTGATACTATTATTTACCTTTTTTTCTATGGAAACTCTTATGTGCTTACTTCCGCGATAGGCCCTATTACCTGATCCCATCCTCAAGTGTGTGCAAAACATTGGCATTATTATATATTTGCCAACTTTTTTAGAAGTCTTAGAAGTGATAGAAAAAACGAATACCTATTTTTATTGCCCAGTAGGTATTTAAAAGCAAACAAACACAACCCAGAAACCAAACCCACTTCCCTCAAATCAATTACAATGCACAGTGACCCTAGAGTAATTAAAAAAATAAAATTAAACCTACTTCTATTACTCAGGAGAAATAATATTATGACTCAGAGATAGTAATTTTCTCTCGCCTAAAAATGGAGAGCTCTTTGTTTTCAGACGCTTTTTCTTGATAATATTTCCCCAATAAAATAATCATAAAAGAGGGTGGTGCAAAGCCATGAGACTAGCTTTGGTTATTAAGTTAGTCTTCCGAGACTGATTTCTGGTGATAACATCTGTTTTCACAAATAAAGATTGTCATAAAATTACATTACTTCATCTTCTTCTATGTAAATATTTGTTCAACCCCAACTGATCCTGAGTTACTCTCGCTAAAGCTGTTCCTGAAGTTTGTGACTGAGAAACTAAAGTTTTTGTGTGTCTTCTGATCTTTAGTTCTCTGATGGTTGCACAAAGCAGTGGGCAAAACCAGAGCTTGGTCAACCTTCCACTATTGTGATTCTCATGCGACAGGGTTTTTCCTTAGTCTATTTTTTGTGAAAAATTGTAAATCAATTACAATTAATAATGAGAATATTGAAAGGGATCGGTCTATAGTTCCTTAAGTATTAAGTCAAGACTCTTAGACTAAAAATAATTGAGAGTTGCTCTCATTAACTCAACCCAGGGAGGGGAGAGCTAAAAACTCCAGCAATATTTGGAGAAAGAAATGTATAGAAACCTTAGAGGGTTTCTCCACTTTGTTGCTTTCTATAAATCTCTGTGTAATGAGTGGTGGTCTCTACTTCCATATCCACACAGGAGTTTATCACCACCTTATTCTCCTGAGCTCATTAGTTAAAGATTAACGCACAGATGGAGTCTACTTTGCCCTTTGTCAGTCTCTGTTCTGAATGTAAAAGAGATAGTAAGCGATTGCCTCAGCCCCATCAGAAAGGTCAATGCTAGTCTTTGTCAGACGTCATAACAGATGTGTGAGTTAAGTATGAGAAATGGTTTTATGGGAAGGTCAAATACCTGAAATATGTCTACTACCAGTGATCTTCAAAATGTGTGCATTTGCTTCTTAAAATGGAGAGCTTCACACTTGCCGCCACCTCCTTCCCAGTTGGTTAAAGTCTAAGAAGTCCATGAGCTTCACTAGATATGTTTCATAATAATTAGTCTGTTTAGAAGACAAAATGTTTTCTGATCTACCCTGTGATTCAATCTCCCTCTGTAACATCAGCATCTTTAACATAGAACTTTTCAAAGTTGTTCCTCCAATTTTGATTCACTAGCTTACTACCCAGGTAGATAATTTGAAGAAATTCCAGGAATGTATGTCACAAGGAAGATGCTGTGTGAATATTAGTCAAGAACAATGTGCAATTCATTCCTCTTATTAATGCACCATTTCCCCTTCAGGGAAATTATTTCACCAATGTAGGATAATGAAGGGCTCCAGTCAGACCTTCTTGACAAATTAGACACATTATTGGACAGATGCCACTGTCTTGGAAAGAAACATAAGACTGTTTTCAGCACAGGTTCTCACCAAGCAACCTGGAGCAAGAACACACAGTTCCATCTGCCACAGGTTGTCTGATGTGAAACTTCAGAGACTTCTCATAGAACCAAGGAGACAAGACATCATTTAGTAAAGAAAAACTAAGACTTACCAAGAATGAACAAAGTAAAAAAAATTATTTCATTAATGACAAGGGATATTGGCAAGTCATAAATGATAGGAAATGAAAGTTATAAATATCATCTTAACCACTTCCTACTGATTTTATAAAGTCTATCATTCAGGAGCTAGAGTTTCTGGAAGGCAAACCCTTGTAGTAAATGGAGCAAAGAACTCCACCTGTAAAAGTTTAGGTTAGTATATTCTTCTTTAAGAAGAACAGATCACACAAGGAAAAGGTTTTGTTTTGTTTTGTTTTTACTTTTTCTTATTGTAATTTTAGGTTTACATAAAGGATGGGTTTTCGTTGGAAAACCTATTTTGATGTGATTAAAATGAAGGTGTCAAATAAACAAAAAGATAGATTTTAAAAGTCACTCTATTGCTACAATTCCAAAGTGCTGACAAAATATCTCAAAGAAAATTATTCTCTTGTAACATCATTTGGGAGATAGAGGAATTGACAGCAGTAAAACAAAACTGAGAGCCAAAGCTATTTGTTTGAAATTCTGCGATGGAACACGATTGTAATAATTTTTTTTTAAAAAAAAGAGGGAAAGAAAAGCGTGTGGGAGGAGGAAGAAAATAAGAGCAAAAGAGAGAGAACAGTGAAAATCGTGCCTCATCGCTTTGAGCAATCCCTCAACCAGTGTGCATCTGGCGGCTTCCCCCCTTCACTCTGTCCTAGTTCATAAGATTTTATGGCTTTAATCACTTTAGGGAAGGCAGTGCAATAAAAGAGCAGTGTGATTTTCTAAATACACAGACTCTGGTAATTCCTGTGAGATCTCAGGCAGGACTCTGGAATAGACACCACCAGCACCCCATGAAAAATAGCCAGTGAAGGGAGTGCATTGTCACTTTGGTTACCAGCGGCAACATTCACGTCCTGCAAATCACTAAGCCTGCAAATGAACAGAGCTTCTTAAGCGCTTTGGCTGGGATGCAGGGTCTCCTCAGGATACCCGAGTCAGATAAGATTTTAGCTTCTTTCCTTATCCTAAAATTCTATAATGGCAACAACTGATTCTCGAAAAACATTTATTTTTTTTTCCCCCCAGCCCAAAGGATTTCCATTTCACCAGTGGCAATGTTAGAATATTTCAGTGTCCAGCATAAAGATGTTCACTCCCTCCGCCACTAGCAATCTCACTCCAGGACAAGCGAGAGAACTGACTCAGCTCCATCCTGGCAGACAGAACGAGGCGAAACAACTGCAAGATGAGAGCTTTGCAAAATCACGCTTTATCTTCCTGCTCCGTGGTGTCATTACCGCTGGGAGGCTGCACTGCGGCCAATCTTCCCTAACTGTGAAAAGCGTTCTGCCACAAAACCTGTATCATCATCTTCCTACCTGACCCGGATTGTCAGAATTCCTCTTCTGCCTTTTTCCCACTTTTGCAGGTGCAAAGCAACTGCCCCATGTTCCACGGCTAGAAAATGTTACGCAGGTGGGAAATGTGGAGAAATGATTTGTAGAAGACTTTCGGTATTTGTACCCAGAAGATTATTACATTAGATTAGAAGCTCCTTGGGAATGATGATTACATTTTACATATGTTGTGCCTCCTTCCACAACACCTGGCACCAAGTAAGAGCTCAACAAAGAGTGTGTGAACAAGAACAAATACTGTATAAGACCATTATTGTAGAATATGTGTGAGGATCAAAGGCAGGGATACGTGGGAGCAGAAGGCTGAGGATGGAGGAGTGTTAATCACAGGGTCACACAGTTTGATGGGTGGAGGGGGGGTGGGCAAAGGAAATGGGAAAGATCTAGTGTGAAAAACAATGTATACAAATTTTGTAAATAAACCTGTATAATTTTTTTTAAAAAAGTTAAGAAAACAAAAATAGAATGGCTGGACCTCAAATAAGGCACCATATGGTAACAGCAGCCAGGAAATCAGGAGACGAATTGCATTGGGAAAGTCAGCTGTGAGGGACCTCTCAAGAGTACTGAAGTGCAACCATGTCAGGCTGGAGACTAAGGTGCTCCTGATCCGGGCTATAGTCTTTGCAATTATGTGCTATGCATCGGAGAGTTGGACAGTGAATAGGGATGATAGAAAGAGAATTGATGCCTTTGAGTTGTGGTGCTGGAGAAGAGTGTTGAATATACCATGGACTGCTAGGAGAACAAACAGGTTTGTCCTGGAGAGGGTGAAGGCAGAATGTTCCCTGGAGTCAAAGATTCTGAAGCTTCGTCCGACAGACTTTGGGCATGTTGCAAGGAGGGACAGGTCCTTGGAGAGGAACATCCTGTTTGGGAGAGTGGAGGGACGGTGCAGGAGAGGGAGACCCTCAATGAGATGGATCGATTCTGTGAGTAGAGTGGTGGGAATGAATGTGTTTGAGACGGCGAGGTTGGCACAGGATAGAACGGCGTTTAGGGTTCTTGTACATAGATAGGGTCGCTATGAGTTGCAAATGACTCGATGGCACATAACAACAACAACATGGAAAGAGAAGGAGACTTTCCCTTTCTTTCCCATTAGACATTGAGGTGGTTGTGGTTGTTGTTAGATGCCATAGAATCAATTCGGACACACTGCAATTCTCTGAACAACGGATCAGAACCTTCCCCTCACCTGTGCTATCCTCAGCATTTCCAGGATACTTGAGCTGCTCATTGTCACTCAATGTATCAATCTATCTAGGCAATTGAGGAGAAACTCTTCAATTTGGATTGAGTTTGGCTTGTTCTATTTCAACCACATGCCAAAACCACAAGAAAACTGCATACATACAAATGCACCTGAAGCCCAAATCAGGAGACTTAGTAAGTCTAGGTGAAAGGTTATGAAAGCACTGAGAAGGCAATGAACTTTGTAAGCAAACCAATTTAAAAGAGGGAGAGAGAGAGAGAGAGAGAGAGAGAGAGAGAATGAATACACAGTGTGAATGATGGATAGTGTGAAACGCAATGTATATGAACTTTGTAAGAAAACCAATATTAAATAAATTTTTTAAAAAACACCTGTGTTTACAGTTGTGACATCATAATAATAATAGAGACGTAATTATTGGGGTAAGTTTCCATAGTTGAGGGCACTACAGAACCATGAAAAATGTTGATGCCTTGTTAATAGCCAGATGTATCAGTTAGCTCATGCAGCATTGAGATCTCATTGGCACAGGGAGCTCTGGTAGATTAGTGGTAAGGAATTGAGCTGCCAAAACAAGGGTTCACAGTTCAAAACCACCAGCTTCTCCTTAGGCGAAAGATGGGCAATCTCCTCCTGTGTAATTTACTGTCTCTGAAAACCAGCAAGGGGGTCAGCGCCATAGTTCCAACACCATAGTTCATAACAACATTCTTGTTTCCACTGTGTTATGATGACTAGCTTTCCTGAGTCCTGACTGATTTTACATGAGCTCAAGCTGACAGCATCTTCTTTCACATTCAGCCTAAAGCTTTTTGCCTCTGCTCAAAGGCTTTCCTCTTTATGCTGAGGAAAGTTCACCCAGAGAACCACTTACACCCACATATACATATGCAAGGGAATGAATATCCCATGGGGCAAACGGAACTGTGAGAAAGCGTGGCTGAGGATAAATGCTTTCCTTTTACTTCCACATGATTGACAATCTTACGATATAGTTCACAGGCCTTCTTGGAGAATGTTCCCGTGGGACTGAGCAAGTGAACTTAATGAACTTAGCAACAACTAGATTGATGACTAAACTGAACATTGGCTCTTCCTCCTTCCCTATTTTGTTCTCCACTTTATTCTTTTTTTCTCATCCCTGGACCTTCACTCCCCAGTGAAATAGCAACAGGTAAGACATTGCCTCAAGTTTTACTTTCTAAAGAAACCAAGTAAGACATTTAGGCTAGGATTTGGAGGCTCAAATACTTATTTGTTGAAAGGTAATGTGCATCTTAGCCTCACAGACAGGGTATAGTAATTTACACACAAGCTCTACTCTCAGAGATATTCTGTTTTCATGGAACCTTTCAATGTCATCGTTTGTAGAGTTGATGGCCATCTTGACTTCTTGCTGAATATTATGTTAGTCTTCAGTTGATGATATCCTACTAATTTGACTTGATGAACAAGAAGTAGAAAGGATGCCAACTGGAAAGAAGTAACCGAGTCAAAAGATAAGAAAGCAGCACCATGAACATGTAAGTACAGGACATGTTAGTGAACTTCTGGTTCCAGTGCTCTGAGGTTTCTTGGGTAAAGACTGGTTGTGGTTTGCACTTCATATCAGAAGAAACTATACACACTACTTCAATTTTATGTTAGAGATTTTCATAGAAAGTGTACTCAAATTCATTTATATGAAGGTAAGCAAAAGAAAGAAAATGGACCAACAAAATGGACCAACACAGTGACTATAAAAATGGGCTTGTGTGTCACCCAAGTAGATATATGCACACCCATGTTTATTGTGGCTTTGCTCACAATATCAAAGAGTTGGAAACAACCCAAGTGCCCATCAACAAACGAATGGATAGAAAAGCTGTGGTATATTCACACAATGGAATACTACGCTGCATTGAAAAAACAAGGAATTCATGCAATATTATTAAAAATGGGTGACCCTGGAGGACATTATGCTGAGAGAAATATCTCAGTCACAAAAGGACAAATACTGCATAGTGCCTCGGTTGTAAAATGGGACTAACATCAGGGTTGTGGGGAGACTGAGAAAGACGGGATAAATGATGTATACTGCATTGAAACAGATGAGGGAGAAAACTGTTTAAAAGGGATATGTGATTAGGTATTATTGTTATGACACGAGTCCAGAATGAAGGCTGCATAGTGGAGTGGCCTTAAGGGAGGGATTGTATACCAATGAAAGAATTTTTCTTTTACTTTTCAAAGAGAAGAATGAACTGGAGGGCAGGGGTGGCCAGGGAGAAAAGTGCAGCAATGATTGAATGGAAATCCAAAGTCTCTGTAAATTTTTATTAAAATTAATAATAATGATTTAAAGAAACAACCAACCAACCAATCAAAAAAACCCAACCCAATGGGCCTGAGCATGGTCGAGACAGGGGCGAGGGAGGAGGGCGTAGGATACGGGAAGATTCCCAAAGGGCAGGGCTGTGACAGGGAGGATACGTGAGGGTTGTTCATCCACTCACTATGAGTCATTATTGGCTCCTCAGCACCTAAAAAAACAATATAACATGAATAATTTTGAATGACACTGGAAGAAAAGGAGGGCTCAGTTGCAGCTCCAGCCTGTGGTGCACGTGCTCGCCTGCCTCTTGGGCCACAAAGCGAACAGATCTAATGGTGCTGCAGGTATCCCTGATGGGAAGATCGATAAGTAGAATTTCTGACAAACCCCAGAAGGAGGTAAAATAGCGTAGAACCCTTGAATTGTGGAACAAGAATTCTTGGACAAAATGTAATCTTTGTTGGAGAAACAGTCCCAAAGTGATCTGGGTTCCTGTAGAGACTAAATAACTATGGGTTACAAAGTGACTATACACATCGCTCATCATGAACTGAGTGTTAACAGAACCAACTCATAAGGTAGCATCCCATTAGATGGTGCAAATTATATCTTTAGAATTGGACTTGAACATGAAAAAAAAAAAAAGTGGAAAAACAGTGTGCAAAAGAGAAGACGACCCACAAGGAAATTCATGTATTAACCGTAACAATAAATAGGCTTGGCTTGAGCATAGCTGAGACTTGAGGATGACGCCGATAGGGCAAGATTTCCATTCGCTGTTCAAAGGGCCACCATGGCTTGTAGTTGATTTGATGGCACCCACAAAATAGACAGTGGTAGATGTTTTGGAGTACAAAGTGGCAAATGAAAGGACACAAATGTGAGGGAGCACTTAGATATAGATGGTGTAAGGGGTATACTGCCTCACATAAGAGAGATCTTTCATATCCTCTCGGTCACATTTGCCTCTTATTACATTTGCTTCTGTGGGTGTAATGGGTGTGGGTGTGCGGGGTGTGCTCTGACACTCTAGTCTGTTTACAGCATAGTTTGGAAGCTTATATTCCCTTGCCTTCACTCCCTGGAACTTTCCTCATGACATCAGGGTGTGAGAACTTTCCTGATGACATCAGGGTGTGAGACACAAGCAGACCTCTCTGAACTCCACTTTGTACTCATGTACCCACAACCCAGAATTGTAAGGGAGTATCTCATGACTTGTGGGGAAATTAGACAGTAAGAAATAAAGTAAAAATATATATTTTTTTTACATTTTTTCCTTCTAGATATACTGTGCTAAAGAATAGTTTGTAAAAATTCTTATAAGTAAACCCTAAAGTCAACCAATGAACATCAGCCAGGTTTCTATCATACCTTTGTATTAACTTCCTTCTGTCTTAAGCCGTAGGTTGTTTGTTCTAGATAATCTAGGTTAAGGCTCCTGGGGGAAACTATCATGACTAAAACAATAAAACAACCCCTTGCCCTTGAGTCAGAACCGACTCTTGGCTGGACTCTCCCAGCTGTAAACTGCGTGGAAGGAGATTGTCCAACTTCCTCCCTTGGAGTTTTTGGTGGATTTGACCTGCCAGCGAGTTTGGCATTTCCCTACAGATTATGTCACTATAGATAGATCAGAGTTATTCCAGATTTTTGAAATGGAGGTCTAAATAAATTAAGAGTTACAAACAAAACATTAGAATGTTAACAAGTGTAATTTCTAGAAAACAGGATATAAAATATTTTATTTTAAAAAATATTGTGAAGTGGTCCTATGAACCCTGTCCTATCCTGTGCTGTCCTTTTCATCACTGATATACATGATCCCATTGCTGCAGCCACTGTGCCATTCCTTTCTTCGGTTAGCCTTTCAAAGTATGATGTTCTTTTCCAAGGAGACCCTCTCCTAACAGCTGCCCAAAGTATGTGAGACAAAGCTTCCTCATCCTTGCCTCCAAAGAGCACTCTGCCTGAACTTTGCCCCAAGACCTATATGTTCTTTTGGCAGTCAGTGGATACACAGCATTCTTCTCCAACACCCAGTCCACAGAGATACAGCGTTCTTCTCCAACACCCAGTCCACGGAGATACAGCGTTCTTCTCCAACACCCAGTCCGTGG
>NW_006399764.1:19427790-19444929 GCF_000299155.1 Elephantulus edwardii | reverse complement strand
ACAGCGTTCTTCTCCAACACCCAGTCCGTGGATATACAGCGTTCTTCTCTAACACCCAGTCCATGGATATACAGCATTTTTCTCCAACACTACAACTGTATTCTATTATTTCTAAATTTCTCAGAAATGATCATACGTTGCTTTTCACATTTGAAATGCCTTTGTCTGTGGTAAAGATGGTCAGCAAGTTTTGTGACTAAGTGTTGTCTAACGATGTGTTAAGAAATTAAGCACATTAAATGGGATGCAGGAAAGCAAATAAAAAATCAAAGAAGGCCGAAATTGCAGACAATAACAAAGAGAAAAACCAAAAAATAGTTTAGACTTAAAAACAAGCAAAGATGAAATACACTTTACATTGTAGGTACCGGTGACCAGGGTAAAACCTTGAGATGGCAGAATGAAGGGACATTAAAGAGGACGCAGTGCTCGACTACAGACTGGCTCAGTGTCAGTAACCCAGTGCACAATGAGGTTTGCCCTGAGGATCCTCTTAGATTCTACCTGCTCTGTAGCATGGAGAAAAGCTCAAGCTGAACATTGATTGACTAGGGGAGCTGAAGAGAACCCTCAAGTTGGACATGTACACAGCCTGTGTAAGAGCTGGGAGGGTGTCAGTGATTGGGTGGAAGAATGACACAAGATGCGCTTCGAAAACAGAGGAATCAGTAAACTGGAGGGATGTAGTGAAGGCCAGTTGGAGAGCTCTGTTGGCCTAGTGTCAAGAAGCTGCACTGCAAACCCGAAGGCACACGGTTAGAAGTCACCAACTGCTCCACAGGAGAAGGATGGGAAATCTCCTCCCGTGCAATTAACTGCCTCTGAACACCCACCAGAGGGTCAGCTATCCTACAACAAGACCAGCTAGTTAGCTTAAAGGCCTTTGTACATTAGAATGCTGATGAATTAAACTGACAGGAATCCAACCTGACATGACTGCCTCCTGCAAATAACAGAATTTTAAATTTTTTAAAAAACCCCTTTGGAAAAAAATGACCACATATTCTTTGTTATAAACACTGTTATAGACCCTGGGAATTTAGTCATAAACAAGATAGACCATGCTGCCAGTCCTAAGAACGTGAAGTCTAGTGAGCCAACATTGTTATTGTCATGTGCTGTCAAGTCATCTGCTAGTCATAGCAGCCCTGTGTACAACAGCCCTAAAACTGGCTCTATCCTACGTCAGTCTTATTGTCTCTGACACACCTAGCCTCATTACCCCAGTGACGGAAACAATCCATCTCTTCGAGGGTCTTCCTCTTTTACGTGCATGATGTCCCTTTCCAAGGACTGGTCCCACCTTGCAACATGACCAAAGTATGTCAGATGAAGTTTCAGAATCCTTGATTCCAAGGAGCAGCCTGGTTTAACCCTCTCTAGGATGAATCTGTTTGTTCTTCTAGCAGCCCATGGTAGAGTCAATACTCTTTTTCCAGCACCAGATCTCAAAGGCATCAATTCTCCTTCTATCATCCTTAGTCATTGTCCAGCTTTCTGACACATAGCAAATAATTGCAAAGACATAGAGAAGTGAATATATCATTAAATATATTCATAAGTATTTTGAAGAAAATATAATGAATCATCAGAATTGATGTATTAGTAGCAGAAAACGAGGAGGAAGAAAGGACTTGAAGGCTTTCCTCAATAAAGAAGTGGCATTTAAAGTGTAATTTGCATGAGTAGGGGTCAATAGCTCATTAGGTGAAGGGGCTTGAGGGAACATTCCAGGCAGATGGGACTGTGGTCTGGAGGATTATGTGAGCGCTCTAGTGGTAAGAAGCTGTATTGCAATCTTAAAGGCATCAAGTTCGAATCTGTAGAAGAATGGGCACTCTCCTCCCATGTAATTTATTGCCTCTGAAAACCCACTGGAGGGTCAGCTATGTGTCTGTTCCAGCTTGATGGCACACAGCGACGACAAAGGTCCCCTGAGTCCCATGAGGTAAACCTAATAAGAGCTAAGTGCTTTCTTGATTTCTTTTCTTACATTGCTTGATGCTTTCTAAAATTTAGAACAAGGCCTATCACATAGTATGCACTCAATAAATATGTTTGAGAAATGATCGAGGACATGAATGGTATGTTCTTAGTCAAACTCAATTTCACTGCTGTTGATTGGTTTCCACCTCATAATGACCTTTCATTGGATTTCCAAGGCTGTAAATCTTAATAGAAAGGATACTGCCTAACTTTTTCTCAGAGCTACTGGTGGATTCAAACAGCCTCGGGGTCTGCAAGCAGCCTTTGAGCTAGCAGGGGACTTCACTACTGATTACATTCATCCCAGACTCCCCTTTGATAATTTCTTGGTAGTTGCTGTTGATTGTCATTGAGTTGAGCACTACTCATAGTGACGCTACAAACAAAAGGCCTGAAGCCTTTCTTTAACTATCATCATTTATCAACGTCCATAGAGTTGCCAGAGGCAGGTTGTTTAGGAAGTGGATGCCGCTCCTGCTTTGGACACATTGAAAAACCTTGAACCAGACACATCATGATGGGAGCAAGCTTCCAGAGAGGAAGCAGACCATAGCCAGTAACAAATGGAAGTTGAAACAAAGTAGTGAAATGCTCTGATGTCACCGCTAATGGGGACATCAAAGGTTTCAAAGGTTGAAATAGCTTGAATCACTGGTGTTTACAATCTCAACCCACAGGGTCCAGCAGCTTTCCCCAGAAGCTACGTTTAAAAGTCCACAGTTCTAACAGTTGCACAGGCTATGCACATGTTCTGCAACTCTACTAGATCATCCTTTGCAGAAACCAGGACGATACTCGTCACAGTGTCAATTACAGCTTGTGGTGACTCTCCAGTGGCTTTCCCAAACTGCAAACCTTGCAGGAGGAGATGCCCTTCAGAAGTGGCTGGTGGATTCCAACTACTGACCTTTTGATTCACAGTCCTCCAGCTAACACACTACACCACCAGCATCCTGATTTTAAACATATCCCCCAGAAAACCAGACTCACTGCTGTTCAGTCAAGTCCAAGTCTTAATGACTAATTACCAGGATTCCACAGCTGTAATCTTGACAAGAGAAAATTTCCCAATTTATTCTTGTTGGAAGCTGGTGGACCCAAACTTCTGAACTTTTAGTTAACAGTCCAACCCACTGGGTGCTTTGGTACAACAGTAATTCCATACTCCAGTCATTTCACATATCCATTAACTATTCACTCATTGCTTATGTGCAATTAATGCTTGGATAATAATGTATCTTTCCTTTTCTTTCGGTCTAAGATAGGCTGACCACCGACCAAGACAGAGAGTCTTTCTTGCAGGATTCTTAAGACTCTGTGCTGTATTGTTTGCCTTGGCCAGAAATTTAGGGCTTAACACAAACTGGCTGTGGTGAGTGATTCAGACCTCCCCCATCCCTGTTCTATGATTCCATTGTTTCCACTAAGGAGTTGCCACACCCACAGAGTCAAGTTTATGAAAAAGTGACTTCAGTCTTTGTAATAGAGAGAAAAAGAAAATGGGAACCCTACTTAAATTATTGTTTCTTTTACAGATTTTATAATCATCTTAAATGAGAATTTCCTAGTTTAACCATCAAGTTCTAGTGTCTCTAAGTGAACAGACCACATTTTACTAAAATATATTGTTAATTAGTGTTCTTTGTCTTTACTTGTAATAAAACATCAGTAGAAGTGATACAATCTTCCAAATCTCTATTAATAATTTCTTTTGTAAAAGTTTTCTCTCTCTCATTGAGTTTATTTCAATTATAGCTGCCTCCCCCCCACCCCAGAGGCTTCTGAAGAGCCTGAAAATCAAATGAGAGACTGCCCACATTTCATCTGAAGAGTAGCTGAGGGGCTCAAACTGTCTGAATCAAGTTTTTGGGTTAGCAGTGAAATTCTCTATGCAGGATGCCACCAGAGTTTATAAAGGTTACTGAGGAGAAGAGATTGAGATTGTTAACAGCTTCAGTTTGCTCGGCTCTATAATCAACACTATCGGTACCAGCAGCCAGAAAATTAAAAGACGAATTGCATTAGGAAAGTCTGTTGTCAGAGACCTGCAAAACAACAATGGAGACTAAGGTGCACCTGATACAGGCCATGGTCTTTGCAATTACTTGCCACACACCAGAAAGCTGGGCAATGACTAGGGTGATAGAAGGACAATTGATGCCTTTGAGCTGTGGTGCTGGAGAAGAGTATTGAACATACCATGGACTGCTAGGAGAACAAACAAGTTCTTTCTAGAGAGGATGAAGCCAGGCTGCTCCTTGGAGGCAAGGATTCTGAAGCTCCATCTGACATACTTTGGGCATGTTGCAAGGCGGGATCAGTCCTTGGAGAGGGATGTCATGCTTGGGAGGGTGGAGGGACAGTGCAAGAGAGGAAGCCCTCAATGAGATGGACTGATTCAGGGACTGGAGTAATGGGGGTTAGAAGTATCAGAGACAATAAGATTGGCACAGGATAGAACAGTGTTTAGGGCTGTTGTGCATAGGATTGTTATGAGTTGCAGGTGACTTGATGGCACATAAAAATAACAAGCAAGTTTAAAAGACCCTAGAAATCAGAGGATAACTTCCATTTTGAACCCGTTGCAACCCATTTCAAATGTGCCCCATTCATGTTCATTTCTTCTCTACAGCCCATTTTCTAATTGAACAAGTTTTAACTATCTGTTTTTAAGTGTTGTTGTTGGTCATCGAGCCGAGTATAACTCATAGTGACCCTATGAACAAAAGATCTAAACCTAGTCCTGTCCTGCACCATCTTCACACTTCCTGACACAGAAGAGTACATTGCAGCAGCTACCCCGTCAATCCACCTGGGTGAGGGTCTTCCTCTCCTTCACCGACCCTCCACCCTTCCCAACATCATGTCACTCTCCAAGGAATAGCACCTCCTAGCAACATGTCCAAAGTAGGTGAGTCAAAGCCTCATTATTCTTTCCTCCAAAGAGCACTCAGGCTGTACCATCTCCAAGACATATCTGTTTGTTCTCTTGGCTGTGCATGGGATGTTCAGCACTCTTCCCCAAAACCACGGCTCAAAGGCATCAATTCTTTTTCTGTCATCCTTATTCATTGTCCAGGTCTCAGATGCATAGCTCATAATCAGAAAGACCATGGCCTGGATCAGAAGCACTTTAGTCCTCAAACTGACATCACTACTCCTCAATAATTTGGAAAGGTCCCTAACTGAAGATTTTCTCATTGCAGTGTGTATCCTTATTTCCTGACTGCTTGTACCAAAGATATTAACTGTGGATCCAAGGAAGATGAAGCTATTGACAGTTTCAATCTCCTCTCCATCCATCATGACACTGCCCGTTGATCTAGTGGTAAAAATATTTGTTTTCTTGATATTGAGACATAATCCATATGGAAGGCTTCATTCCTTGATCTTCTGCAAGAAGTGCTTCAAATCCTCCTCACTTTCAGCAAGCATACCACAGATTATTGAGGAGTCTCCCTCCAATTTTGATGCCACACTCCTCTTCATAGAGTCCAGCTTCTCGGATAATTTTCTCGGCAGATAGATTGAACAGGTATGGAGAGAGGATATATCCCTGACATACTCCTGTTCCCCTGCTCTGTTCACACAACAGCCTCCTGGTCCAGGTATAGGTTCCTCATGAGCACAATCAAGAGCTCTGGGATTCCCATTCTCCTCAATGTCAGGCACTACTTGTGATGATCCAATATCATAGTCAATAAAGCACAAATAGACATTCTTCTGGTATTCCTTCCTTTCAGCCAGGATCCATCTGACATCAGCAAAGATATCTCCGGTGCCATGGCCTCTTCTAAATCCCACCTGTATGATCTGATTTTTTAAGTTCCTGTTTCTTCTTTGTCAGACTCTGAGGCTGCCATGACATTTACAGTATTTTTGATTAAACAATGCAAAAAGTGAAAGTCCTAAAGACAAGCTGGATACAGAGTAAATGCTCAATAAATATTAACTATTGCTTTTCTCTTTAATCTGTGTCTACATAATACTAGACAAGGTGGACATTATTATCCTGCATTGCAGATGAGGACAAGGTGTTCAAAGAGGGGAAATAAGCAATTTGCAAAAATGATTTAGTGAGGTTATTTTTTTTTTTCACACAGGCTGATCTTCTCTCATGTAAACCCTTCTCATTGCACATAGTTTCAGAACATTCCTCAAATGATTTTGTTGTTTATCAGAAAGTATATGCTGTGAAAATACAGAAACCTTAACCTCAATTTCAGATGTATGGCATAAGGTCCCTGTGGACAGAAGAATATTCATTTGTTCTCTGTGAGGAATTGAAGAAATCTGCAGAATAACAAACATGGGCTGCTTAGACTGAGGAAAGCAGAAAAGAGCCCTCAGTTCTTTGTCCGTGGCCTACACTGCGTAGCCTCAACCAATGGAGAAAGCTCATTCCTCTAATAATCTTATTAAGTTCTAGCTCTGAGCTGGGAACTGTGGTGGCCTACTAGGTAAAGAGTTGCACTAAGAACTCACAGACAGTGTGTTTGAACCCATCAGTTGATCTACGGGAGAAAGAGAGGCAATCTCCATGAAACTTGCTGGTGAGTCAGCTATGAATCAGTTCTGAGTTATTTTTCAGCTCTGGACTGGGGAGGGGACAGGAGAAATCGGCGAGCCAAAAGAAGGTATGTCAGAAGTGCTGTCTACTGACACTAACAGATAAATAATAAAATAGATCCAAAAAAACTGACAAACAAAATGTCTACACAAACAGAGTATATACTCTGATAAAATATGGAAAGAGAGACTGGACATTTATGAAGACAAGGAAAGTAAGGAAAGTGGTCAGCGGACACGAATAAGCTCTCCACAGAAGAGGAAACCAAGATGTCCAACAAACTGGTGAAATGATGGGCAACGAGAGAGCTGAAAAAAATGATAACAAGAAATCATCCTCAAGTCTATATAAGTGTGTAAGATCAGAAGATCTCACTTGTTGGGGAGAATATGAAATCGATGGTTTCTCTCATCCTGAAGGAAATAAAAACTGATGCAGACACTTGGAAGAGCAAGCAATCTGCCTCTATGATGTACCACTTGGGGAGTAAAAGTTTGTCTCATGTAATTGGCCGTACATACTTTGGATATGTTTTCAGGAGGCTCTGGTCTTTGGAACAGGACAATATACATGGAAGAGGGGAGGGTCAGTGAAGGAGAGGAAAGCATGCAATGACTTGGATGACATGGTGACTATAACAAGGACTCAAACATGGTGGAGTCATGAGGATGGGGCGGGATTGGGCCAGGTTTCCATCTGTCCTTCACAAGGTTCCTGTGAATCAATGGCACCTAACAACTGCAAACTTATTCACTACAATGACTCCATGGCAACAGGTATTGTGAGTATCCAAGAGAAATGGAGAACTGGAATACATATGTTTGCACATATGACAATGGAAACAAATGCGAGAATATTAACAATCATACTGTTGGCAGTAGCAAATAATTTTTTTTCTAATTTGTTGTCAGGCCTGTTTTTAATTGTTTCTGGTCAAACATTCTTCTAGGTCGTATAGCCCTGGTGTATCCACTTACCATTACAGCGGTAACTCATGGTTGCTGTGATGCTGAACACTGTGACACTGATGTGTCAAATGCAATAATGGTTTCCCATGGTGGACCGTGTTTGATGGATCTCCCTGAATACAACAAGCTTGTAAGCAGGAATGGCATCCACTTCCATAATAGTTTGCCTCCAGAAACGCTATGAAACTGGAGAAAGGATCAAAGTTGCACAAGTATTGAGGACTTTTGTTCATACGGTCGCTATGAGTCGCCTACGAATCAATGGCATTTAACAACAACAACAACAATATCTACTGTCATTGATCAATAATCCATTGTCAATTCTGAAATGCAGCAACACTATTGAGTCTTTGCAGTTGTCTTTGTGGGAGGAGACGGCACACCTTTCTCTGGTGTGATTGGTAGAAGTGCTAACCTTTCAGTTAGCAGCCTGGCATGTTCACCCTACGTCATAAGGGCTCCTTTCTATCAGTGGGGTATTCATAATCTGCAGGGAAAACCATAAAGTGAGCAACGTATACCTACCCATTACAGGTCTCCCCAGCCTCCCAACCGTAAAAGGTTCCTCTGAAATTTTTCATAAACTTAAACGGCATAAGAAGCTCTTACCATAGTTGGGTTTTTTTTTTCTCTGCAAAAATATAGTGCTCCAAGTCTTCCAAATTAGCCTACCAAATCAAAACAAATACCACACAAAATCCAAAATAACTCTAACAAATAGAGCTCAGAGACTCATTTTAAAGCTGGGGTGGATTTACACAGCAAT
Source organism: Elephantulus edwardii (assembly GCF_000299155.1). Lineage (NCBI taxonomy): Eukaryota > Metazoa > Chordata > Mammalia > Macroscelidea > Macroscelididae > Elephantulus > Elephantulus edwardii. The sequence goes on along the minus strand of NW_006399764.1, from coordinate 19,436,639 downwards.
GCTGAGTGTTGTTCTCAGAGGCGGAGTGTGGAGACACCGCTCTTGCTGCTGGACTATGATTATCTCATTCAGGAAAGCATGCCAGCAAAGACTCACATTCAACTCACAATGTTTGAGTCAACTCTACACCTAGTGGCTTCCCACGCTGCTCCCAAGGCTGCAAATCTTAGTGGAAATGGACTTCCCAGCTTTCTCCATGAACCTGCTGGTGGATTTGGATGCTCACCTTTTCAGTTAGCAGTTTAACACACTACAGACTATGTCCCCAGAGCACCCACATCACTTACAAATAACTGATAAGGTGCGTTTGATAGAGGTCATGTTCTTTGCAATCACTGTTATGCATCAGAGAGTTGGACAATAACTAAGGAGGATAGAAGGAGAAGTGATGCCTTTGAACTATGGTGCTGGAGAAGAATGTTGAGGGTACCATGGACTGCCAAGAAAACAAACAGATTCATCCTAGAGAGAGTTAAACCAGGCTGCTCCTTGGAGGCAAGAATTCTGAGGCTTCATCTAACATACTTTGGACATGCTCTAAAGAGGGACCAGTCCTTGGAGAGAGACATGATGCTTGGGAGGGTGGAGGGACAGCACAGGAGGGGAAGACCCTCTATGAGGTAGATTGATTCAGTGACTGGGGTAATCAGGATGGGAGTGTCAGAGACAGTGCGATTGGCACAGGACAGAGCAGAGTTTAGGGCTGTTGTGCATAGGGTCGCTATGACTCACAAGCGACTCGACAGCACATAACAATAACAATAACAGCAATGATCATTCATTAAAAATGTATTAATAACATATATTAATTATTAACACATTCTAATGACTTAAACCTATTAATAGAGAATTGCTTTGTATTTATTGGTGATTGTGACTCTACTGACTTTTTAAAAGATCTCTGCTCTGGGAGAAAAGTGCAACAATGAGTGACTGGAAACCCTAAGTCACTGTAAACTTTCACTGAAATTAATAACAAAAGAAAAGATCTCTGCCCTTTTCTCTTAAAATTACTGTGGGGAGCAATGTGGACTTAGAAGCTTGTGAGTGGCCATTGAGCACACAACCATTGATCTCTCTCTTTCTAGAGCTAAACAGAGTGAAAGAAATCAAACAGGTGTACAAGCAAATAGTGCCGACGGTTGTCATTAAATGTTGCTGCATTGACTATGACTCACAATGACCTAATGAACCGTGGTTCTGTACCCTGCCCTATCATGTGCCAGCCTCTCATCTCTGCTATTCTCAGTCCCACAGTTCCAGCCACAGTGTCAGTCCATCTGTGGGAGGTCTTCCCTTCCTTCAGTGACCCTCCATCTGTCCATGCATGATGTCCTTTCCCAAGGTCCAGCCCCTCCTAACAACATGCACGTGAGATGAAGTTTCACTGCCCTTGTCTCTAAAGCACACCCCTCGCTTTTGATAACATTTTTTCCCCTTTTGGCAATTTGTGGAATGTTTAGCACTCTTCTCTAACACCACAACTCAAAGGTGGAGATTGTACAAAACAGACTGTCCTGGACATGTGGTCGTGTATATTGAGTGAGAACCAACTCATAGCGGGTCTTCCAGTGGATTTTCAGAGAAGTGAATTGTACTGGAGGAGATTGCCCATGATTCTTCCATGGAGCCGCTGGTGGATTCTCCCGCATGTGGGAGAAAAATGTAGAACTAAACTCAAAATCATAACAATGGTCAGGCTTACTGGTTTCTAGGAGATGACAGGACCCCCCAGTACTATGACTTTAGCTGCCTTTAAATCCTGTATCTGAACTAACACACCACTTTGGTACAACTTGCACCCAAACAACAGATCTCTAAGAGAGTTCTAGTAGCCAAGTGGCAAGAAGCTAAGGCACATGGTTCGAATCCTCCAACTGTTCCATGGGAGGATGGGTAATCTCCCCCCAGGTAATCAATTGCCATTGAAAACCCACTAGAGGGTTTGCTATCCGTTGGCTCCCACTCTATGGTACACAACAACTACTAAGGTGAACATTAGCATGATAGAGGTTATCAGTCCTTAGAATAATTAGCCACCCAAGATCACAGGGGCAGTGTTTGCTCAGGAATAGAGTTCAGATGGCAGGAGGGAGAGGATGTAGGGAGTGAATGGAAACATGAACCACTGAGAAGTTGTGGAAAGCGTGAGTGATGAGCCAATGTGGGGATTGCAATCAATGTCTTTTTTTTTTATTTCTTTGGAAGAATTCAATGAAGCAGAACTCATCCATAACCACTACACTTGGCAAATTGCCTTGATTAAAATTGTTTCCATGCTGTGAGAAGCCCCTGGTAGTCGTGTTAATCAAATTGTCAGAAAAGATCATTCCCTTAAAGGAAATATTTGGTTTCTCCACCCTATAAATCTGTATTAGCGATTTCAAGTCACGAGTTCAAACGGAAACCAAGTACCTGGTGCATGATAACCAAGTGCAGATAAATCAGCTCGAGTCACAGTCATTTGGCCGTCGGCTGCTGGAGACAACGTTAATATTCAAATACTTGATGGCACCTGCTCAGCAGTTTTGCCTTCACACACTGTTTCCAGTTTCTTTGTAAGTTTGCCAAGTGTTTTCAGATGAGCCCCCTGGGAAAATGACCTATCAGTAATTTTTTTTCCCCCCTGCATTTTCTCAGGCTGATAGGAGAGCAGTTCTTTGATCATGCTAACGGAGGCTTGCACTTCTTAGTTTTCTAAATACAGAGAAACCTTATGTTTGTGCAGCTAGGCAGAGCTTGGTGCCAGCTCTGGATATTTTTATGGCTTTTGTCAAGCTAAAGTGAACGCATGGTCTGCAGGTTGGAGGAGTGAAAGATATCTCAGTGCTTGAAAAAAATCTGAAATGATGTGAGATTCTTCCCAATGTCCTCCTTTGGAATGCCAGTAATGAATTTATGGGCTTTTGTTTTGCTGTGCATTTTCTCAATGAGATCCTCTTCCCAAACCCTGCACAACAGAGCGACAGGAAGCAATGGTGCCTGTTTGCCAGACAGAAGGATATTTTGCTCCCAGGATCTGAGGTAAATCTGATAATGTGTGTAATCATTTTCAATGAGCTGAGATAAAAATCATCTTTCCTTTTCTTTATATCTCGGAACGGTGGGAAAACAAACATTCTTTAGCAGCACCGCACCCTAAGATGGTGGAAAACATTAGAGAAATGGGTTCACATCGCGAAATTGGGAAACGGAGCTTCCTCTACTGTGGTGTTATGTTTCCTTTGCAGCGAGGGCAGAAGTTCCACTAATTAAGATGAAAGCAAAGCCGGGGGGGGGCTGGGGACAGCAATGCAGTTCATGCATCTGTGTTCTCCAAGGCGCGGATGAGAGTCGTGGATTTTGTCCTAAAATCTATTCAATTGGATTTCATTTTCTGCTTGAGTTTCCTAGTAGTATATAAATATTTGCAATTAGAAATACAGTTATTTCCATTTTAATTGAATGTTGACATTTATTCTTTCTCCTCTCCTTGCCTCGACTCTCCTCTTCCCTCCTCTCCTCCCCTCCCCCTCCTCTTCACTCCTCTCCTCTCCTCTTCTCCTTTCCTGTTCTTTCCCTGTCTCTCCTTCCCTCACCTCTCTCTCTCTCTCTGTGTGTGTGTGTGTGTGTCTGTGTGTCTGTGTCTCTCTGTCTCTCTCTCTCATAGAGTTAGAACTGACTCCCTGCTGATCCTCCTTTGCGTTTCTCAGGCTGTAAATTGCTCCAGAGGAGACTGTCCGTCTGAGCCACTGGTCACTTCGAGGTGCCAGAGACGCGTGTCCTATGGGTTAGCAGTGTGACTCCCCCTGTACTATGCCAGCAGGCCCAGCAACGCATCATGAAGAATTTGTTTCCCCACTTGCAAAACATGCTTGCTGATACCTACCTCAGAGAACAATGATAAAGGTCACTTGTTGAATGGAAAACAATGGATCCAGGAGAGGAAATTACGAACATTTGCAAACGATTAGCAGATTGTGATCATCAAGATGAGAGAAGGGTCGCCTAGGATGAGCAAGTGCACTCACAAGAACATTTTATTTCATCAAACATTTTTAACCTTGTGCTGATCAAACAGCACAAGTATTTGAGAACTCTCAAGTAATGGTTTGCAACCATTATGGTGATAAGATAATAGACTCTAGTTTGAGATAATCTACGAGTTAAAAATTACTTGAAAGTACTGTTCTGCTTTTTCTTACAACAAATATAAATAAGAACTTCTGAAAGTGGAGAAGAGTAGAATTCCCAAGTCCTCCTTCTGGTAGGTTTGGCAAGCTGACGCCTATTGACACGGTAGTCTTGAACATGACAGATGGTCAGGGAGGTAGTCAGGTCAAGACCAATATTTTTCAGAAACAAAAGTACTAGAACTTATACCTATGACTTTTCATTTTTCATCTTTGGGGAAATCATATTTCTTCCCTTATAAGATGGGGTCATTAGTAGCCCTGAGCAAGAAGCAATGGACAAAAGATAGCTGGGTAAACTAGAAAGGGTCAGATACATTAGGAAAAATAACGGTGTATGTGATGACCAGAAGCGCTTAGACAAAGATCCTGCCCAGCAGGAAATTGAGCTTGGGGAAAACTAGCTCAAAAGGGTTTTAGAAATATAAAAATATGTGCAAAATACAGTAGACAATATCAGAGAAAGAGAAATAGAATTGGTTATTTTGTAACAATCAGTAATATTACTTCAATGTCAAGCTCAAGGGCTAAAATCAATGTCTTTTCCAATATGACCTGGTCCAAACAGCCTCTGATGTGATCATTTAGTGAAATACTGATATTGATGTGCCATAGAAATTTAATTTTTTTCTGCTGAAAATAAACTGTCTATTATCCTCATATATGATAAAGATAAGACCCTTGGTGGAAAACAAATGGCCCAGTCTCTACTATAAAGATGAGTTTACCCCTGGATAATGAAAAGACTCCTTTAAATGGGATAAATACAGGGTTTAGCACAGTTTAGTCTAGAATTAGATGTAAAATAATTGAATCACTGCAGAAGCTGGAAGAATCTAAGGAGGATTTCAAATTAAATTTTTTTCTTAACATCAGAGTAGAATTTATTAATTGCTCATAAAAACTTGTGCCATTGTAGAAAAATGAAAATATACAGGAGATAAAAGATATCGATTTGTCTGTTCCTAATCATATCCCTATTACTTTCAGAGTTGGTTACTTTTTAATTATTTGAGGATAGGTGAAGAAAGAACTAATTCCCATGCCTAGAATTTTCCTTAGTGTGTTTTTGTAGTTGTGTACTGTAGAGTCAGAATCAATCCATAGCTGACCCTCCAGAAGGTTTTCAGAGGCAGTTAATCACACTGGAGGAGACCATCCATTCTTCTTCCACAGAACAGCTGGTGGCCTTGAACCACATGTCTTCAGTATTGCAGCGCAGCTACTTGCCACTAGGCCACCATGTTGCTGTTGTTATGGTATATCAACCATAGAGTCGGAATGACCCATAGCTGACCCTCCGGTGGGTTTTCAGAAGCAGTTAATCACATGGAAGGAGACTGACCATCCTTTTCCCATGGAGCAGCTGGTTGATGTGAACCGCGTGCCTTTGGGATTACAGCACAGCTTCTTACCACTAGGCCACCAGAGCTCCTAGGCCACCATAGTCCTAGGAATATCTTAAAATTCTTTCTTTATTGCAAGGGATACTGAAACTCAAAGAGGTTAGTACTGTACATGTAAACACCTAATAGATATAAAAGTGGTCACAAACTCAGACAACATTCTTCCATACTATACAGTTTTCCTCTCAAGTTGTTAAAAAGAACGATACTGCTCTTCTTCCTCTAAATTTCCAATAAAGCAATGGTGCTCTTTCTCTGACGGCTCACTTCTGCTTCACCATACTTCCGTTCCATAAATATTTCTTTACTGGGGCTCCGGGTATGTCAGATCTTTAGCGCTCATAGTATCTAGTACGGTGTTTTGAGTATAGAAGGCACCTGATAAATACATGTGAAATGAATGCAGTAATGAATTTCTAAAAGACAACTCAATTAAAACTTACCAAACCAAATCAAAACCCACTGCTGCCTAGTTGATTCCAAGTGATCTTACAAGACAGGATAGAACTTCTCCATAAAGCCAAGGCTACTGCAATGGAGTCAATTCCAACTAACACACTTGTATTGGATAGAGCAGAACTGATCGGTTGAGTTTCTAAGGCTGCAAATCTTTGGACCATGTCTAGTGAGCAGATTCTGACTCCTGGTAATCCTCCGTCAGGTTTGTGAGGCTATAAATATTTAGAGGAAGAGACTACCCAACTTTCTTCCATGGAGTAGCTAGTAGATTTGAATGGATGATCTTGGCTTAACAGCCCAACACTTTGTTACAATACACATTGAGAAACCCTATGGGAGTGTCACCATAGGTCAGACTAACGAATGGCAGTGGGTTTGAGATTAGTTTTAAATATAGAAACAGATTGTCTCATCTCATCTGTCTACAAAGCAACTGGTTGATTCCAATTCTCTACATATTGCTAAGCAGATTGCATCACCAGTGCTCCTTGAATGACTCCAGAGGATTTGTTAGGCTTCAGTATTCACTTGAAAGCCTTGTAGACTCCTTGCATATGAAATTACAAGTTGACCCGGAACAAATAAAAGATGGTATTATGCCTGACAGAAATAGGACAAGATGACACGGAAGACTTGGTCTTTGAGCCATCCATGCATTGGACAGATCGGGCAGCTGCTAGAGATCCTGGGAGTGAACACGTGCTCACAATCACGTGAACTGCTAGCCCGGATGTCATGAAGTAAACACTTACTTTGTAAGGAAGTGTCAAATTGCTTTCCACATGGGTTGCACCATTTTACATTCTGACCAACATGGAATAAGAATTCCAATCTCTCCAAACCCACACCACAATTCCTTGTTTATATAATGCTTCTCAGCGTCTTACAGCATTTTTCACCTTTTCCTTTTTCTGGCCCTGGTGGCACAGTGGGGAGAGAGTGACACCGCTAAAGGTAGCACCTCTGGTGGTTCAAATCTACCAGCAGCTCTGGGATAAAGATGATAAACCTCCTCCCATGTGATTCACAGCCTCTGAAACCTTGCTATGGAGTCAGCTATGAGTTGGCTCAGACTTGAAGGCAAGAGAACAAGAAAACAAAGATGTGGGAGAGAGGCCTGAAGATCAGCTTCCGTAAAAATCACAGTCAAGCAATTACATGGTAATCATACTCTGTCATACAAGCACCCTATGAGTGGCATTTGACTTGACATCACACTACCACATCCTCACACACATCTGGGTGCTGCCAGTCCCCAGTTACATTTTTAACTTTTACTTCCCTCTTTATGGATCATGGAATTCCGTAGATAGATGCAATTGAATGCCATGGAATGGAATGAAAGGAAACAATTATTTCTCTTTTATAAACCATATATAACAGGATTGACCCAGTGCTTTATAGATGGCGAGACTTTATCTGACATACTTTGTGCATATTATCAGGAAAGGCTATTCTTTGAAAAAGATTATGTACTTGAAACACCAAAGGATCAGTGAATGAGAAGGCGGCTCTCAGTGACATAGATATGGAGTAACCTGGAGACTACCACAGGGGGCTTGAGGATGGAACCGATGACGGCACAGGAGAGGCTGAGGTTCAGGTCTGTCCTTCATGGGGCACTGCGAGTGCGGTCAGTGAAATGGCATCTAAAAACAACAGCAACAAATCCTCCGGTCTTTATTTTTTTTTTTCTAAGTAAATAGAGTCAAAGAAAACGTAACTTTCACAATAGAGTTAACATACATCAAAGAGAAAGAAAAACCGAAAACTATGAGTAAGAGAGTACTGTTCCGTTACTGACATCTAATCCTTTGTTTTTCTTAGGCTTGAGTCAGCAGAAATATGCAGCCTGGCAAGAAGACTGCTGTATTTCCAGCTTTTGTGACTCTGGTTTATTATTCAACCTCCTTTGAACTTTGGCCTAGTTATGCGCTTTTCAGCCTGCATATTTGTGTACCATGATTTAATTCTCTTGCAGTAGGAAAGGCACTCCTTACTCCTCTCCCTCACCACCTCTTACCCCTTGTAGTGAATTTGTGTAGAGATTTTGGAAATTTGCAAAACAGAAAGTTGTCATTATGCACATTTTTACTTTCGCTTTAGAATAACCACGTAATCTGAAGTTTCAGTGTAATCTCAGATCTAACTGTTAATCCAGATAGGAAGTTTCTAAACTACCAAAACGAAAGCGTATGTTTGTCTGCTGTTATCACAAGTTCAATTATGGGATAAACCTCATGAAAATATAAGCTAAGTCACCTAAAAGACTGGAAAAAAAAGGGAAAATAAAAGAGGATTCAAATGTTAAAAGAATCCAACAATTCTTTGAAGGAAGTTACAGGTGAGACCTCAGAGGAAATGTGGAATTAAGAAACCCCAAATCAAGGTTGGAGAAGGACAAAAATTTCTACCTTCATGATCTAGAATTTAAACTTCCAGTTTTGTTACTATTGTTATATATTCTCTATAAGAATACTTATGCAAATTTACCATTCCATAGTTAAATATCAGGTGAGGATTTTTAAGGATTACATTTAAAAAGGATATCAATCTCACTGTCATAAATAAAGATGGTTAAAGATATCATTATATATGTGGTTGTTGTTGTTGTTAAGTGCTGTCAAGTCACAGGCGACTCATAGCAACCCTATGAACAAAAGTCTCGGACACCTCCTGTTCAACTTTCGTCCTTTCTGCATGTTTATAGGGTTTCTAGAGGCAAGCTAGAATGGAAGTTGATGCCACTCCTGCTTCCAAATATAGATATATAGAAAGGTAATTATGGAAAGATATGTTGTTGTTGTTGTTA
>NW_006399764.1:19424243-19425260 GCF_000299155.1 Elephantulus edwardii | reverse complement strand
AATCAAAATGCCCCATACCAGTCCATCTCATCTCACCAATGCCTAATATGTCAATATTTATGCATTCCATTTCTTCCTTAACAATATCTAATTTTCCTACATTCATGGTTCTCACATTCCATGTCCCAATCATGGAATCATGGAAAGATATATAATTGTAAAAAAAATTCACAGCTAAATTGTTAAGAAGCAGCATCATGATAAATAGATGAAAGATTGAAGTTGTTAATGATTTATATTTACATCCACCATTAACATCCATGGACAAGAAAGCATTGCAATGCCAAAAATATGTGGTTCGAATCCATGAGCTGCTCCATGGGAGAAGGAGGGACAATCTCCTCCTGTGCGATTGACTGTCTCTGAAACCCTGCTGGAGGGCTAGCGATGAGTCAGTTTTTACTTCATGGCACACACCAGCAATAACATGTATGGCATTGAACAAATCTTCCGTCAAGGATCTCTTTAAAATATCAATGTGCAAGAGTGTCAGTTTAAAGACTCAAGTGAACCCGACCCAAGCCATCATGATTTCCATTCCTTCATGTGAAAATTAGACAATGAATAAGAAAGACTAAATAAATGATGCCTTTGAATTGTGGTGCCAGGAAAGAGTGCTGAATACACCACAATCAGCCAAAGGGAACAAACAAATCTGTCTCGAGAGAAGGACAGCAAGTACGGAAGTACAGGAATGCTGAGACTTGATCTCACATACTTTGAGCATGTTATCAAGGGAGGCTAAGGCTCATGGGACCAGGCAGGGTTTGGTTTTGTTGTATGAAGGGCCACCATGAGTGGGAAACCACTCAGAGGTACCAAGCAACACAGACGTGCTAAGCTCAGAATAATCATTCTGATCCTTTCATTCAGTCTTTTTTCATTGGGTATTAAAAATACCTAGTATGGCAATAGTTATGCATTCCATTTCTTTCTTAACAATGTCCAATTTTCCTACATTCATGCTTCTGACATTCCATGTTCCAATCACTCGTGTCTGCTTACAACGATTCCTCC
>NW_006399764.1:19410834-19423313 GCF_000299155.1 Elephantulus edwardii | reverse complement strand
AGTGTTGAATATACCATGGACTGCTAGGAGAATAAACAAGTTTGATCTGGAGAAGGTGAAGCCGGAATGCTCCTTGGAGGCAAGGACTTTGAAGCTTCGTCAGACATATTTTGGACATGTTACAAGTAGAAACCAGTCCTTGGAGAAGGACATCATGGTTGGGAGGGTAGAGGGACAGCGCAGGAGAGGAAGACCCTCAAAATGGATAGATTCAGTCACTGGGGTAATGGGAGTAGGTATGTCAGACACAGTAAGGTTGGCACAGGATAGAGTAGGGTTTAGACCTCTTGTACATAGGGTCACTATGAGTCGCAAGTGACTCGATGGCACATATCAACAACATATAGAAATATTATATATGATGCCTTAGATTGCCAAAGAAATTGACATGATTTTTCAAATGAATTTATAGCTGTAAATACTACTACTTAAAATCTGGGAAAATATCAACAAGTAAAGGCAATGTTTTCATTCTTGGTGCACTTTGGAAGGAACAAACAATTGAGTTTAAAGACTACCTCAGCATGTAATTTGGGGAAGGGGCAGAACCATAAAATGCATGTGGTCTTATAAAGAAAAGACATCATGTTTTGCAATTGTTAAGGTTTACGAGGAGAAGCTTTCCTAAATGTTTGAGATTTTTCTATTTTGTTGTGATGAGTTATAAATCTAACTATAAAGCTTTTGGAAAGGGACTATGCTGCTTTTGATAGAAGGAATCCTTTTTGCTATAAGGATGCTCATTTACTTCCTAAATAGGTTGACTCTGTTGTTTCAAAATAAAGTTGACATTAAATCCCCATCCTGTTTCTGTATTTTTTCAATATTTGGGTTTTTTCTGACCTTTTAAAAAGTTCGTAATAGTGTATTATTTTTATACCATATACCAATTTATTGTAGCAAAGCAAAAGTATGCATTTATAAATCAAACCATTTTTTTAAACCATTGTTGTTATGTGCCATTGAGTCTCTTGGGACTCATAGTGACCCTATGTACAACAGCACAGAAACCTGCTCAACTGTGTGCCAACTTTGCTGAATCTGAAACACCTACCCTCTTTACCCCAGTCACTGAATCAATCCATCTCACTGAAGGTCTTCTTCTCTTTCTCTGTCCCTCTACCATCCAAAGCATGGCATCTCTCTCCAAGGACTGGTCCCTCCCTGCACCATGCCCACAGTATGTCAGATGAAGCCTCAGAATTCTTGCCTCCAAAGACCAGCCTGGCCTCACCATCTCTTGGATTAAACTGTTTGTTCTCCAAGCAGTCTAGGTATTTTCAGCATTCTCAGCACCACAGCTCAAAGGTATCAATTTTCTTTCTATCAACCCTCAGCACTGTCTGGCTTTTTGAGGCATAGTAAGCAATTGTGATGACTATGGCCTAGATCAGGCACACCTTAATCTCTAGACTGATGTCATTGCATTTTTGGTACTCTGGAGAGTTCCTGACAGCATACTATCCCAAAGCAACTCGTCTTTTGATTTCCTGGCTACTGGTGCCAAGAGTGTTAATTGTAGAGCCAAGCAAACTAAAGCTGTGAACAATCTCAACCTTCACCATCTATCATAGTGCTGCCAATTGGCCCAGTGGTGAGAATCTTTGTTTTCTTGATCTTGAACTGCAATCTATGTTGAAGGCTGCAGTCCTTGACTTTCTACAGCAAGTGCTTCAGGTCCTCCTTAGTTCGAGCAAGCAGAGTTGTGTCATCTGCACAACACAAGTTGTTGTGATGCCCCATTCCTCTTCATAGAGCCCAACCTCCCAAAAGATCTGTTCTGCATATAGGTTGAAAAGGTATGGAAACAGGATATATCCCTGGCATACACCTTTCCCGATTTTGAATCATGCAGTGCTTCCTTGCTCTGTTCTGACCACTACCTCCTGGTCCAAGTATAGGTTTCACATTAGAGCAATCAAATGTTCTGGGATCCCCATTCTTCTCAGAGTCAACCGCAGTCTGTTGTGACCCATACCATACTGAATCATAAATCAATGTTTTTAATTACTCTCACTAGGGGAACATTAGGACATTTATAATTTTATAATTTCTTTAACAAATGTTTGGAATAATCTTACACAACCTTCTTTCTGCTTTACTTTTCTTCCTGTGTTGGTGTGGAACAACTTGTTTACAGAATTATTTTCTTTCTAGAAGGACTTAGTGCTCTCCTAATGATTTTTGTGCTGATCAAACTATTGGAAACCTGTGATGGAAACAAAGTCAAAGAGATGGAAAATGAAACCAGAAACCCAGAGACTTCATAATCCTGAGTCCTTCTTTACTGTGGCAGCAGAAACCCAGAGGTGACAGTGAAGGGAACGATGGAAATGGTCACAGAGAGCCCAACAGTAGGGCCAAGGTCTGGCCTTCACTGAGTCCAAGTTCTTAGTGAGTGAGAGCAATTACCAACTTGCATCCTTCTGCTGTGAAAAAATAGTTGAAATTAGTGCCACTAAATCCAGGATGAAGAACAAGTTAGTGGAGGAAGAAAAGGAGTCAGCATCGCTGATACCACACATCAAAGCAGCCACAGGGAAATCAGCCGAAGGAAAACCCAAGTGTCTGTGGTAACTAACTGAACCATAGCTCAGACTCCTCTCCCCCAAAGGTAGATGGAAGACTTCTTTCAAAGGGGAGGTTTTCAATACGAATCTGACAGATGGACCTCTGTTTAGGGCAAGCTCACAACACCTTATAACTTAGATCATCCCCTGGGGTTGAAATGTACAGTATAATGTAACATAGCACACGGCCAAAGGATAAACAGGCTAGAGTTACCAGTGCGTTACTTGGCTGCCCTCCTCAGAAACCTAAACCGCCTCCACAAGTTTAAGATAAAACAGGAGAAGCCTGATCATTTCACTCAAACAAAAACCACCTTAAGTACAAGCGGCATCTCCCTCCCTCTTCCCCGCCAGATGCATGACTCCCAGTCAAATGTAGCTGGAGATTGTCTACAAGGATTATGGTGGCTTTTTCTGAAGCCGCTTGATTTCTTACACCCACTCATTAATATGTGCATCGCTTTTGCTGTTTTGTTTTGCTTTGTTTTCTAATAGAGGTGATAAAAGTTGTGTAAATTTCCAAGGGGAGACATTCAGCCAGGAACAGTACCACCCAGAGACAAGTTCGGAAAGGTAATAGCCCTGTGGGATATGGCCGCCTGTTGATAATATTTCACCTGCCTTTGCGCAGCCAACAAGAAACAGATCAATCCAAAGAATTTTTGCAGCCTTTTCTGTTTTTTTCCCTCCCTGTACGTGAAAGCACAATGGGTGAATGTGCATAATGCTGTCATTTAATAAAATCTTGAGGATTATTTATACTGAAATGGTCATACAACTAAGGATATTAAAAATGAACTTTTGACTTTTTTCCCCTTATCTTAATATTGTCATCACTTACTTCCTCTCCTAATATTTTATATCCCACTCATTCTGTGATCCAACTTAGACTAAGTCTAATCCAGCAAACTATGCGTTCTTATCTAAACAGTGTAAGAAAGCAGAAAAGAGAAAGATAAAGCTCCCACCAAAGGAAACAAGAAGGTTATAAAAATAAAATTACTGAAAGGGTTTTGTTGGTTTGGGGTTTGGGGCTTGGGTGTGTGTGTGTGTGTGTGTGTGTGTGTGTGTGTGTAACAAAAAATGTTTGCTTTCAACATTGTTCACCTGAATTTACCATAAGCTTGTGTGATTTGAGTTGTGGTATTGAGGAAGAATATTGAATATCCCAAGGATATCAAAAGAGCAAACACATCTGTCTGGAGGAAGTTTAAACAGGATGCTCCTTAAAGGTAAGCGAGATGAAATTTTATCTCACAAACTATAGCTTGTAGTCAGGGGAGTCAAGCTCCAGGAAAAAGATACGGTGTTGGAGAAAAGTGGAGGGTGAGTTAGAGAGAGGGGGACCCTCAGTGAGATACATTGACATGCAACCAAGGGCTTCAGCACACGCTGCAGACTGAGAATGACCTAAGACAGAGCAAGATAGCCATCTGTTGTTCATAGGGTGCTGTGCGTCGTGGTTGATAGGATTACAGCTAACAACTACATCTGAGATTTGCAGAAAAGAAAGATTTCTCTAAAGTTATTAAGTTCATAAACACATGAAAACAAAACTCAAGAAAAAGTAGGTGATTTTGCCCCTCTGTCACGAGGGACTTCTATGAACTGAAATAATCTCGATGGCACTCAGCTAAAGGAGGCATCAATAACTGCCTCAAGGTTTTCTGGTTCTGCATTTTTAAAACATGCTTATCTCTAATGATTAATAGATTATAACAATATAGGTTGCATATAATAATCCACAAGATAATATGGATTGTATCTCAACATCAAGAAGAAAAAAAAAACCCCAGCATCTCACCACTGGACTGAAAAGCAATATCATGATGGATGGAGGAGATACTGAAATTGTCAACTATTTCATTTATCTGAGATCCATAATCAACATCCTTATTACTTGCAGACAGGAGATCAGGAAACAGTTTGTACTGGGAAAGTCTACTGTAAGGAATCTCTCCAAATTACTGAGGAGCAATGATGTTAGTTTGAAGACTAAGGTGTGCCTGATTTACATGAAGTTTTCCCTATTATTTGCTATGCATCTGACAGCTGTACAATGAATAAGGATGGCAAAAGAATAATTGATTTAAGCTGTGATGTTGGAGAAAAGTACTGAATATCCTTTGGACTGCCCAAAGAATAAACCAATATATCCTGGGAAAAGTGCAGCCAGCGTACTCCTTGGAGACAAAGTTTGGTCTTACATACTTTGGGTATGTTGCTAGGAGAGGCTATTTCTTACAGAGGGATAACATGCTTGAAAAAGTGAAGAGTCAGCAAAAGGGAGGAAGATCTTCAATGAGATATATTGACACAGTGACTGTAGCAATGGACTCAGGCGTGTCAGCGATTGTGAGGATGACACAGGTTAGGACAGGGTTTAAATTTGTTGTCTATAGTGTTGCTATGAGTTCTATTTAACATCATCGAACAACAAATACAATGACTAATCATAACCAATACCTCTTCAGGTATTTGATGGTCACTTGAATATCTTACTTGGTAAATTATCCGCCCACATCCTTTGCTCATTATTTAGATTGTTTGTCTACATGTTGTTGAAGTGTTAAAGATTTCTATAAATTTTAGAGATTAGTACTTTTTTGTGTATGTCAGTGTAAAGTTTGCTCTCTGGTGTGTGAGCTCTCCTTTCATCCTTTGAGAAAGGATGATGCACGCAATGAGCCCGGATGGCACAGTATGTAATACACCGGCTGCCCACTGAGTGGTTGATAATTCTACCCTCCCAGCTGGTCGACGGGAGAAGGGTGAGTAGTCTCCTGCCATAATGATTGATCACTTCAGAAACCTTACTCTGTGAGAAAGAACTGACTCAGCAGTGGTGACTTTGGTTCCAATGTTGTGTTGCACGTGTGTGTTTAATTTTTTAGGAGGTTTTGATCACCTAGTTTATCTCTTCTGTTGTGCATTTAAGTTGTGTTTGATATTATGAGTATTTGATATTATGAGTTCTGTTTGCCAAGTTTGTTCCCAATATTTTCTTCTATGATCTTCAGAGTTTAAGTTATACAGCTGAATCTTTAGTCCTTCTTGAGTCAGTTTTCTGTGTAAGGGATGTGAAATGTTTCTTCATCAGTAAACTAACTGAGGATTTTTTTATCATCTCTCATACTTAAGACTATGTGCTGAAAAGAATTATGACTGTCAAAGGTCATACTGAATAGCAAAGGGTTAAAAAGGCACGTTCTAAAAGTGGTTTCACGCTTTACTCACAAGCTTTCAAGAAGATTCCCTTGGCCAAACACTAACTTCTCAGGACGACATTCCTGTGTTCACTGAAGCTCAGAAGTGAAGGCAGAGAGACTATAGAAGTAACAGCTCACTCGATTGGGTGTGCTCTGTGGTCTTCCCAGTTCGTTGTTTTATTTTGGTAAGATTAAAAAACCAAACAACTCCTCAAAACAAAAACAGGGCTAATAGTATTCATTCAGTCTCTTTCTCGTCATGTGGATGGAGTCCAGTTTTACTTTGAGATCAAATAATAAACTTAACTTTAGTTTGTTTTATGAACCACATTCCTCACTGGAGGACACCACTGCCGACAAGGAGTTCAACAGCTTCATTGTTACAATTCCTCACTGTGGTCCCTGAATCCCAAGGTCTCTAATGGCTCGTGTGGTATCACCAGCTGTCCTACGGAAGGCTGTTTGCAGCTTAATATGGAAAGGACGCCAAAGAGCACAATCTTGTGGAGTTTTACCCAAAGTCAGCCCACCCTTTTCCTGGGGAATCGAAATCGTTGGCAAAGTCAGCATCCTTTCTTACTCAGAATCATTTCCGCATTCTCTCTGGAAAGGAGACGAAGTAGAACAAGAACAGCCTGACATGCAACCACAAAAAAATGTGCATGAGGGTCCCAGTCAGAGGGATCAAAGCCTATAACTGGAAGGAGACTACTCACTGTCCTCCACATGTCTGCCTGAACTTGAATGTGGAAAAACCTTTCTTTATTTTTGCCGGCAGACACTTGAAAGACTACGATGTCCACTGGCCCATATTAAATGACTAGTGAAAAGCAAACTTGAATGGAATGTTCCAAACTTATCAAGTGGATTCCTCAATAAATAAATAAATAAATAAATAACGTGAATAATTCAAGTTAAAAAAAAATCCATTTCCGATCTTTTTTCTCATTAACAGGCTTATCTTGGCCACATTAGCTCGACATTGTATCAGGATCCTGTGTAAAGAATGTAATCCTTCTAAATGACATTTTAACAATCAAAAATAAATACACTACTGAATCTTTTCCTGTGTTGGCAAAACCATTTGATAGTTATTTTAGCAACTGAACTACCCTTATCCCACTACTACCAAGTACAGTTTTGACCTAAAAGTGCAATCCAGATAGCTTCCAAGGATGCAAATCTAAGCCTGGTAGATAGATTTAGAGTGCTATCTCTTTCTCCTTCATTGCAGCTGGTGTGTTCAAACTGCTGACCCTTATGTTAGCAAGGGGCACTTTAACCACTCGTACTGCTAAAGTTCCTCCTATCTGAACGCCTGTTCACTTGAAAGCCAAAGTAGCATGCTGCTGTTGTTGATACATGCCATCAAATCACCTGCACTACATAGTAACCCTATGTATAGCTGCTCTGAAGCCTGCCCTAACTTAAGCCAGTCTCACTGACTCCAACATACCTATCTCCATTGCCCCTGTTACGGTGTCAATCCATCTCATCTGGGGTCTTCCTCTCCTTCGCTGTCCCTCCATCCTTCTCAGCATGATGTCCTTCTCCAAGTCCCTCCTGGCCACATGCCCAAAGTATGTGAGACAGTTTCAAAATCCTAGCCTCCAAGGAGAAACTTGTCTTCACCTTCTCCAAGACAGACTTATATGTTCTCTTGGCAGTATCTGGTGTATTGAAGGCTTTTTTCCAGCACCACTATTCAAAGGCATCAATTATTCTTCTGTCACCCTTAGTCATTCATTGTCCAGTTCTCTGATGCATAGCAAATAACTGTTTATCAGTACTCTGGAGAGGTCCCTGACAGCAGATTTTCCCAGTGCAATTCATCTTTTTATTTCCTAACTGGTGCCAAGAGTGCTGATTATGGAGCCATGCATCTCAAAAATTGTTTCAAATAAAGTGCATCGTTAAGTATCCTTGCTTTTGTTGTTGTTGGGTGCCCTTGAATTGAGTGCAGCCCATAGCAACCCTCTAAACAAAAGATCTGAACCCTGTTCTTTCCTGTACCATCCCCATAATTTCTGACACAATTGAGCCCATTGGCGTAGTCATCGTATCAATCCATCTGCTTAAAGGTCATTCTCTTTTTTGCCAACAGACCATCTTTGTACTGTGATGTCTATCTCCAGGGAATAGTCTCTCCTAAAAACATGTGCAAAGTATGTGAGATGAAAGTATGTCATCTTTGCCTCCAAGGAACACTCTGGCTGCACTTTCTCCAGAACATATCTGTTTCTTCATTGGCAGTTCATGGGATATTCAGTACTCTTCTCCAACACCACAGCTCAAAGGCATAAATTCTTCTTCTGTCATCCTTATTCATTGTCCAGCCCTCAGATGCATAGAAGTGATTGGGAAGACCATGGATTGAATAAAGCACACATGAATCTTCAAATTGATATCATTGTTCTTCAGTGATTTGGAGAGGTCCCTGACTGCAGAATTTCACAATGTAATTTATCTCCTGATTTCCTGACAGCTAGTACCAATGGTATTGATTGTGGATTAATTAATTGACAGTTTCAATCTTTTCTCCATCTATAGGCCTATCAGTCCAGTGGTGAGACCATGACGTATATCAAGTGTACTTTAGTCTTTAAAATGTCATTGCTGGTTTTTAGTCTTTGGAGACGTGTTTGACAACAGATTTTTTCCAATGCAACGCATGTTTGCTTTGATTTCTCCACTAATGGTACAAGTGTGTTGATTGTAAGATGAAATTGTTGTCAGGGCTAAACATTTACTCATTCAGGATACATCCCTACATGCTTTAAAGGCACGTAAGGACGACAGTTTTCCAAATTTTCTTTCACCTTTATTATGACACATGATAGGGAAAGAGGAATGGAAATTGAAATACTAACAAAGAATAATAGGGCCAGTTTGAAGGGGCTTTGTCTGACATACTTTGGACATGTTGCCAGGAGGGACGGGTCCTTGGAGAGGGACATCATGCTTGGGAGGGTGGAGGGACAGTGCAGGAGGGGAAGACCCTCTATGAGATGGACTGATTCGGTGACTGGGGTAATCGGGATGGGTGTATCAGAGGCAGTGGGGTTGGTGCAGGATAGAGCAGGGTTTAGGGCTGTTGTGCATAGGGTCGCTATGAGTCACAAGCGACTCGACGGCACATAATAACAACAAATTTTAAATACTTTAAACTTGGACCATAATTGTCAATAGGTTCTGAAAAGACTATCTGGTATCTTTTCTTCATCAACTGACTCTTCCAGTCTCTGAATCAGTAATTCTACACTGTTTCTTAACCTTCTATAGTCCCTCTCCAAAGATGACCCTTCCTATTTCACTAACCCCCCCCAAACCCCAAACAATACAAACAATTAAAAAAATCCAATAAGTGGTTAAAAAAAGATCACCTCCTTTCCCTACTTCTAAGTTTACCCAGATCTTTGGATCTAATCCCACAAAGACAAAAGCAAAACCTTTTATTAGAGCCTAGTAGAGGAGTAAATTCTTTGCTCTTATCTGAAACCATTTCCATTTTTGTTTAATTCCTTCTTATCCACGTGGTGTTGTAATAACTCTATTTTGCACCATCACTCACTCTCTCCAATTATCCTTCAGTAATCTCTTGATGTTTGTCATCAACATATAAACATTCTATATTGTTGTCAATCATCATCAAGTCAGCTCTGAATTGTGGTGACCTTATGTCTAACAGAGTAAAATGTTGCTTGGTTCTGTGCCATCTTCATAATTGTGCGTATGTTTGAATGTGCTGTTGTGGTTGTTATGTCAATCTGTCACATAAAGAGTTGTTGTGCACTATCCAGTCAGAACTGACCCACAACTGACCCCCCAGGGGGTTTTCAGAGGCAGTTAATCACACAGAAAAAGATTGCCCATCCTTCTCCCATGGAGCAGCTGGTGGATTCAAACTGTGTGTCTTTGGGATTGCAGTGCAGCTTCTTGTCACTAGGCCACCAGTCTCATTTTTGTTGACTCTCTACTAAACACAATCTATATGGGTTTGAGGCTAATGAGTTGAAGTCTTATCAGCTTCACTTCTAAGTAATACACTGGTTGCATATATCTTAAGAGTGAGTTGTTCATTCTTTAGGCAGTCCATGATACAGTCACTATTCTTCACTAAACCCCAATTTGGATGCAGCCATTGTTCTGCTCTCCTTTCTCACTGTCTTACTTTTGTATGCATATAAGCTCCTGATTGAAAACAAAGAATACCAGAAGAATGTCTATGCTTTACTAACTAAGAAAGGCTTTTGATCATGTGGGCCATGACAAGTTATGGCTAGCACTGAGAAGAGTGGGAGACCGAAAGCACTTATTGGTGCTCATGAAAAAAACCTATGCCTAGAAAAAAAAAAGCTGTTGTATAAACAGAGCAAGGAAACATGGCATGGTTTAAAATTATAAAGGGAATGAGTCTGTCAATGTTGTATTCTCTCTTCACACCTATTCAATCTGTACACTGAGCAAATTATTCAAGAAGCTGGACTTTATGAAGAGGAATGTGGCATCAAGACTGGAGAGACTTATTAATTACATGCATTGATACAGCTGACACAGCCTTTCTTGCGGAAAGTGAGGAAGACTTGAAGCACTTATTGCAGAAGATCAAAGAATACAGTCTTCAATATGGATTGTATCTCAACATCAAGAAAACAGAAATTCTTACCACTGGACTGGTAGGCAACATCATGATAGATGGAGAAAAGTTGGACACTGTCAACAACTTCATCTTATTTGGATCCACAATCAATCCCTTAAGTAGCAGCAATTAGGAAATCAGGAGACATAGAGCACTGGTAAAGTCTCCAATTAGGGACCTCTCGAAATTACTGAGAAACACTGAAGTCACTTTGAGGACTAAGGCTCCTCTGAATCAGGCCATAGTCTTTTCAATCACTTGCTATGTATCTGAGAGCTGGATAATGAAGCAGGATGACAGAAGGAGAATTGATGCCTTTGAGCTGAGGTGTTGGAGAAGAGCACTGAAGATCCCATGGATGGACACGAGAACAAGGAATTACGTCTTAGAGAAGTACAGCCAGAGTGCTGCTTGGAGACAAGATTTCATCTCACCTATTTTGGGCATGTTGTTAGGAGATGCTATTCGTTGGGGAGGGACATCATGCTTGAAAAGGTGGAGGATCAGTGAAAGAGAGGAAGACCCTCAATCAGGTGGATTGACACAGTGACTGCCACAATGCCCTCTAGTGTGTCAAGAAGTATGAGGACAGCACAGGATAGGACAGGGCTCAGGTCTGCTGTTCATACTAGTGCTATGGGTCGTACTTGACTCAAGGGCACTTAACAACAAGAAGCATCTTCACACAAAAGGCAAATAAATGCCAACTGATGGTAAAGTTGCAAGAAATGACTTTTACTCTTGTGGTGTATGTTTCCCTCTTACAGAAGTGTCAGCAGCAGGGTGCAAGATATTTATCATTAGCTTCTCTCATCTCTTCAGAGCCGTATGAAGGAGTTCAGTGTTGGAATATATTTAATTGCTTTACTATCAAGGTGTTGGTTGTTGTGTGCCATTGAGTCTGAGCCAATGCATAGCTGACCCTGAGGCGGGTTTTCAGAGGCAGTGAATGACACAGGAAGAGACTGCCCATCCTCCTACAGAGCAGCTGGTGGCCTCGAACTGCGTACCTTTGGGATTGCAGCGCAGCCATTTTTCGCATTTCTTAAGAGTCATATAAAGGAGCTCAGTATGGGAATATATGTAATTGCTTTACTATTTAACATATTTAAAATAATTTTATTTACCATCTTCTTCCTGAACTTAAATTAGTTATACCAATCCCTACTACTAAGAAAAAAATTGACCATGCCAATCAAAGATCTCCTGCTATTTTAATTGAAATTTTAATGCTGCATAACTTTATAGGGATGGAGTTCAAAGATTGACTCCAGAGAAACACATTCCTTTATGTTCAAGACATCCAACTCAGAGGAAAAATAATTGCTGTTATGCATAACTTGTAATATATTACATTTAAATTTTGTGTCTGTTTCAATATGTAGGTCAACTCACTTTCCTGTAAGGCAGTGTCATTTCATTCCGTGGAGTCATGCTCACCTAACTACCATCTGAGAAGGGAACATTGGCAAGTTTCACCAGGTGAATTCAAGGAGCAGTTGACTAGGAAGAAGTACGTGAGGCCCTGCCCTCAACCAGGGTCCAACTTATGACCTGTTGATTCAAATGGACTCTTGAAATCTTGAAAGAGTTTTTAAAGCTATTTGAGATTTACTCCCTGATTTCAAATCCTATTAACACAGCCATAGTAATCAAAACAAGGTTTTGGTACAATGACAGACACATAGACCAATAGAACGGAACTGAGAATCCAGAAACAAACCCATTTATCTACAGTCAACTTATATTTGACATGAAAACAAAACCCAATTAACGGGGAAAACAATAGCCTCTTTAACAAATGGTGCTGGCAAAATTGGACACCTACATGCAGAAAACTGAGACAGGATCCACATGTCACACCATATACAAAAACTAACCCAAAGTGGATCATAGATATAGGAATAAAACACAAAACCAGAAAGATCATAAGAGACCAAATTGGAACAAATTTAGAAATTTAGAAGCCCTAGCCTCCACCATAAATGGGCTTGCAAACAGCCAAAAATGCACAGCAGAGGATAAAATCGATGAATGGGACTTTCTTTTTCTTTTTTTTTT
>NW_006399764.1:19401113-19410173 GCF_000299155.1 Elephantulus edwardii | reverse complement strand
TGACCCAGTTTTTCCAGAGCTAGGAATACACTCCAAGGAAGTCAGAGCTGAGACACAAACATGGTAAGTACAACGATGGTCATCCAGCATCATTCACATCAGTAAGAAAATGGAAACAACCCAAATGCCCATCAGTAAAAGAATGGATAGAGAAACTGTTATTATGACGCAATATAATATTATGCAGCACTAAAGCACAAGAATTCATAAACCACAACATGTGATGGGAAAGTCTAGAGAACAGTATGTTGAGTGAGATAACTCAGTCACAAAATGACAAATACTACTGAGTGAGATAACTCAGTGACAAAATGACAAATACTACATAAGCCACTGCTGTGAAAAAAGGAGGGTAAGTGAGGGGGTTGGAGGAGGGACACGGGAAGGAGAACAGAACTAGAACATGCAGACAATGACCACTCCAGGGACAAGGACACAGGAGGATCAACCAGGAAAGCATAGAGATAAACAATATGCCTATTGCAGTTAACAAATAGGAACTGTTCAAAAAGATAACTGTTCAAAAGGGGGTGAAGAGAGGGAGTGTGGAAAAACAGACAAGTTGAAATGGGTTCTTGATGACAAGGGGTGCTAGAAGTCATAGATCAATAGTCATTAAATAAAATACAGTTTATAGAAATTACAGTATGAAACAAAATTTACCTGAATGAGACGATGTATACAAATGATTATATAACTATCATGTATATTGTGATTAATACAATAAATGTCTGTTTGATTGAAATATTAAGCAGAAAGGAAATAAATAGCAGAGGGTTTTTTTAAAATGAATGCTTGTATAAAACACAATGCAGATGAAGGAAATTATGTATAAGAGCAAATGCATGCAAAGTCATTTTTTTAAGAAAACTTATTCGCCACTGATCTTGAGTTAGTTCCTACTACTTAGAACAAGTTGACCTTGTCAAACAAAGGTCTCCTATTTTAATTGAAATTTTAATGTTGCATGACTTTGCAGTGATGAAGTTCAAAGATTCAGTCCAGAGAAAGAAATAATTTCTTTGTGTTCAAGATATGCAACTCAGAGGAAAAACAATCACCATTTTGTAGAATTTTCTTGCAGAAAATCTAAACTTAAATACTGCTTCTGTTTCAATATATAGGCCAACCCTCTTTCTTGAAATGTATTGAAATTTCACTCAACAGGGTCGCGCTCACATAGCTACCATCTGAGAAGGCATCGTAGGCAAATTTCACCAGGTGAATTCAAGCAACAGTTGACTAGGAGGAAGTGGCAGAGGCTCTGCCCTCAACCAGGGTCCCATTTGCTGACCTGTTGATTCAGCTGGACTCTTTAAATATTTAAACCCAACAGCTTCTGAGTGTCAATAAGGTTTCGGCTTTTTGGTCAATAAAAGCCTGAATGTTGAAGTAGGAAGCTGGCATGGACCCAGTGTTTTAACTTCCCCCATTTAGAGTGAAACATTTTTGTGGTTTCCAATGAATACCAAACCCCTGACTTGCTATTCTAGATTGATTTTTGCATCGGTAGTTTGAGAAATTATCGTTTACAGGAATGCCACTTATCCCACTTGTGCACATTGTTTGTTAATTACTAACAAGAGCTCTCTGTGGTGTGTTGAGATGACATTATAGAGTTGGTCCACTCCATCGTACCTGTCTTCTGTTCTTCCAGATTTCCTCTCCTCTCGGGCATCATGCCACCCTGCATTCTCTGACACCTCATTTCTGCATCTGTGCAGAAAGAGCATCAGGTGTTCCAGGGAGGGGGGCATGGGGTCCAGGAGATGAGAGCAGGCTTCAGGCAAAGGTACTAAAGCAGCAGCATTCCAGGCATCTGCAAGCAAGTGGAGGAGAAGTTTCCCGCAGCTGTGACTCACTTTCTACATGTGCAAATATTGAAGTTGCAGGTGGTATGTGTAGAATTCACAAGCTAAGGCCTATCTCCTAACTTTCCCACAGGCAAATCTCACCATACTCAATGATTTAGGAATGCATACACTTTTTCTTTCGTAAAAAGCTAATACTCCTTAAAGTGAGGGTGGAATATCTCAGAAGAAACAGATAGCAACTTGGAAGTCATGTTGGGGCAAAATCCCCAGCTCCATCACTAGTTAGATTTTAAATGATAAGCAATGACTTTAATGCTTCATGACCCTGGGTTTTACTTTTCTAGAAAATGGGCATAATATTAGCCTCATAGACATAACATAAATCTAGATAAAAGATCCATCAAACTGTTGCTAGTCAGGGTGGATAGTTCTGACAAAGGTAACAAGACAGGCATTATTTCTTCCTACATGCATGACTCCATGCAAAACAGAACACTTGGTTTACAAAAATAACTTTGCAACTTAGAAAGCAATTGTTTAAAGAATCTAATATGAATGAATAAGGTGATTTTTGAAGTGCAAATAAATATATAATTTATACTGCACACTTGTATCTGGTGAACTTCTAGTTAATGTTAACTTTTCATCCTGTTGATGTTGATAATTACAATAAAGGTAATCAGTTATAAAGGGAAAATCTATATCACAGTCAAAATATATGAAGTTGGTAATCAGACTGACTTCCTAGAGCAGGATATTGGGTGGATCAACCTCAACATTACTGGCTCATTTGGTTGTTTCAAAGAGTAGGTAGATATTAGAGGATAAATCATCACAAGGAAGAGATGTTATAATTTACAAAGAGAAACAGAAGGCTCATTTAGAAAAGTCTTAGTATTTAATCTTATCTGAATTTACAATCAGCGTTAATAGTAGTAGTCATGAAGTCAAAAGATATGTTGCAGAGGAAAAAAAATCTTCTGTCAAGGAAACATTTAAAGTGCTAACAAGCAAAGATATCGGTTTAAAGATCGAGATGCTCCTGAGCTAATATTTTCAATTGCTTTGGATGCACCTGAAAGTTAAATAAGAAATAAAGATGACTGAAGAAGAAGAGATGCTTAGAAACTGTGGTGTTGGTGAAGAGTATTGAATGTTTCATGGAGTGTCAACGAACAAACAAATTTGTCTTGGAGGAAGTACAAACAAGGTGCTCCTCAGGGGAGTGAAACTTTGTCTTAATACTTGATACTTTGTCTTAATATTTGGGGTGTGTTGCAGTCCTGTAGGAAAAAAGATAGGTTGGAAAAGCCAAAGATGAGATGATTCTCAACCAGACAGACTGATACAGTGACTGCAGCAATGGACGTGGGTGTGGTAGGAAGTGTTGTAATCACGCAGGACAGGGCAAGGCTTTGATGTGTGGTTTGTTCACAGGATGTCTGTGAGGTATAGGTGAGTGAATGACACCTAACAATAACCAAGGAGCAAGCCCATACTAAAGTTCATAGGAGAGTGGGATCTGAACCAGCTAACTGATCTTAAAGATGAGGATTACCTCACTCTGGAGAAATTATAAATTCTTTTCTGTTGTAGGAATGAGTTTATGACATGGATAATAAAGCTATTACATGGGGAAGCTAGACATTTCCATCCCTCTACTATTGCCGATGTGGTTGCTATGTGCTGCTGTTGGGTCATCTGTGAGTTATAGCGACTGTATGCACAACAGCTCTGAACCCTGTCCTGTCCTGTCCTGAGCCATCTCACTGTCTCTGACACACCTGCCATCAGTACACTAGTTACTGTGTCAATCCGTCTCATCCAGGGTCTCCCCCTAACACTATCCCTCTACCCTTCCAAGCATGATGTCCTGCCCTGAGGACTGGTCCCTCCTGGCTACATGCCCAAAATATGTAAGAGAGAGCCTCAAAATCCTTGCCTCCAAAGAGCAACTTGGTTTCACCCTCTCCAGGACATATCTGTTTGTATTCTTGGCAATCCATGGAATGTTCAATGTTCTTCTCCAGCACATCTCAAAGGCATCAATCCTTCTGTATATTGTCAATGTATTTTTTTTCTCCCCCTTTTCTCTTCCTCAACTTGCTCAGTTTCCTTCTATTGCTACTTTCTTCTTTTTTATCCTTTCTGTCCTTGCACTGTCCCCCCATTCCCTTTTAGTTTTCCTTTGTTCTATTCTTTAAAAAAAAAAAAGCCACACCAGTTAAATACATTCCAACACCTTACAACTTGTATATGTGAGAAAAGGAAATCTTTTATTCTGTGAACGTTTGGTTCACATGTCGACTGTATGAGTTGTATTTGGAGATGGTTGGTCTCATTTGATAGACAGAGATCTGTTGTCTATTGATTCACAGTGATAGTACGAACAACAAAGTTTTTATATTTTAGAAAAGCAATAGTTGTTCGTTCCTCTAAGACTCGCGGTGGCCCTGTGTGCAAGAGTAGAATTTTAAATGACTCGGTGGAATTGTAAATGACTCGTTTTTCAAAGCAGATCACTGGGCCTTTCTTCCACAGTGCCTCTGGGTGGACTTGAACTTCAGGCTCTTGGTCAGCAGCCAAGTGTGTTAACCTTTTGCACCACCCAGGAACTTGAAACATAATGGGTTTAAAAAAAAAATTAAATTAATGTATGAATGATTAGATGGAAATAAGCATCAAATAGCTCTTTCATACTGCTTCCGTCTGCTTTTCAAAACAGAGAGAAGCTCAACGTTTTTCATCTTTTTCCAATCAAAGAATCCCAAAGGGAAGAAAAAAAAATAAATAAGAATTTCCTGGGAGCCCAGAAACATCACTCAACACTCCTGGCTTAAAACCAAAAACTTTTGGCTTTCTTTTCTAGTTCTCAATTTGCATAGAATTGCTACATAGAAGAGCTGTGTTTTGAATTGTTTCATATTTACTAATATTCAGAGCCTCTGGTCCATAATTTCTTCCTCCAGGGACGTTTACCACAATGCCTCTCCAAGCTCCATGTATAAACCACCTATCTCATAAGTCCCTGAACGCTTGTTTAAAACCACATTGTAGGGAAGATGCTCTATGCATTCATGAATCAGAATTCCTGTGTATAGGTTCCAACTCCCTATGTTAGTTTTCATGCCCTAACATTTGTGTGTTGGTGCTGAAAATAAAACTACATGGTGCTAAATACTAATAGTTCTTTCTCTCAAGAGTAAAAAAAAAAAAAAAAAAGAAGTTACAGCTACTACTGGAAAAAGAGAGAAAAAAGAGTCAGGCTTTTCAGAGCATTTAATCGTTCAGTCTAAAGCAGAAGTGCCAGTCACTAGCTATGAATGGCTATTTAAATAAGCACGTTAAAAAACTGGTGCTATCAAATCATCGCCAACTGATGCATGACCCCATACATGTTAGAGTAGAATTGTGATCCACGGTGTTTCAACAGCTGAACTTTTTAGAAGCAGAGTGACAGTTTTTCTGAGGTCCCTCTGAGGATAATAGAAAAGTTTACCTTTTGTTTAGAAGTCAGCCTTATTCAGGGAAAATTTTTAGTTTAAAATAATTGAAATTTAAATATTCAGTTCTTTTGACACACTCACTCGAAAATTCAGCTCATTGCTGTTGAGTTGGAACCAACTCATAGTTAACTTCCCAGCGAGTTTTCAGAGCCTGTAAATCACACAGGAGAAGCGCTCCAGTCTTTTATCTGAGAAGCAACTGGCAGATTTGAAATGTCTGACCCTCGCCAGACACCGCCACACCTTACTATATTCCCAGAGCTCCTTTCTGACAGACTAGTTGTATTTTAGGAGTTCAGTAGTCACGTGTGGTATTGGACAGCACTACACATCTAACATGACAAACATTTTTCGGAGAGAATGCAGCTCTGGCTATCGAACGTGGGATGAGGTTGGTGAGGATGTGTCCCAGAAGCTGGGAAGGCCCTGAAGACCTAAGCAGATCCACCCCAAATCAGCATATGAGGTCAGAGGAGAGGAAAGGAGGTGGCAGAGAGTTCATGAACGTCAGGAATTGTACCTTGGCCAGGCTGCTGTTCCCCAGAAATAACCCTACTCAAAAGGGAAGATTGTCTTCCTGCCACAACCACCCACAAATTCTGGGAAAGAGAAAGTGTTGAATTTGAATATTTTTTTAATTTGAAAGTTAAAAAAAAAGTTGAATTTCTCATTGTATTAGGAACAGTGTGTGGAAACCCAGAGGAATTCAGCTGTAAATTAGACTTTGAAAGACAAAGGAGACTATGGGAATGAATTAAACTTGCCAAGGAATTGCACATTTCATGTAGATGAATCCTTTGTTGAATGAGTTGATCCAGAATCATATCGCCCCCAGCCTGTGATGGAGTAGGACTGTCCCACGAAGTTCTAATCTTCATGGAAGTAGGTCACCAGGTTTGTTGTTTGAGTTTTTCAGAACTGCTTGATGAGTTTGAATTACTCTCTTGGTTAGGAGATGGGTGCTTAACAACTGTGCCAGAGAGACCTTTGTGTTGTTGTTGAGTAAGAGAGGAATTGACCCAGAGCTGACCCTCCTGTGGAGTTTCAGAGGAAGTTATTTGCAGGACAGGCGATTGTCCATCTTTCTTCTATGGAGCAGCTGGTGGATTCAAACCGCCTGTATTCAAGATTGCAGCTCAGGTTCTTATCAGTCGGCCACCACAGATACACACACACACACACACACACACACACACATATACATACAGAAAAGGGGGGGGAGAAAGAAATACACCAAACCTCAAAATTCATTTCCATGAGTCAGATTGAACTCATAACAGGCCCTCCCTTGGATCCCCGGGGCTGTGAAATGTATCAGAGGAGCTTGTCCATTTCTCCCCCCACAAAGTCATTAACCGATTTGAAATGTCAGAGAGGCACTGTCTTCAGGTTAGCAGCAACTCCCTACTGGCTGTGCACAGAGACCGCTAAAACTTGTCAAAATGCATGTTGAACTTCGTAAAACAAGTTAAAAATGTACATAGTTTTATTTAGTCTTCAAAATCATCCAATGAAAAATCTTTACAGTTAAGGGAGCTCTGGTAGCAGGTTGTGCTGCGGAACGGAAGGCTGTGGAATCCACTTGTGGTTTGGAGGTTCCGTGGGAGAAAGATGGGAATCTCCTCCCACTGGGATTTACACTCTCCACAATTCCGTATGAGCTGGAACTGACCGGACTGGACTTCTGTATGTCTGTGTATTACGTTCTTCTCTTTTCACATTCGAGGAAGTGCCCAGGTTCACAGCAAGTGAAGGAGAGGAGCGTGTGATGCTGTATTTGGTGTTTAACATTTAGACTTTACTCAGCAAAGACAGTGCTCAGACTGCACATTGTAGTGTATTCTCAAAGAAAATGACCTGATAGTCATTGGAACCTAGGTCTTTCGATGCCTCCAACATCACCAACCTCTGTAGTTTGAGCTCATTAATTGTAGGAATACATGTATCATTTGGTCTTAAAGCAGGTCTTCCCCATACAACTGTCTAAAACAGAGAACTGACTGAAAGCAAAAGCTAAATTACAAATACCAGAGTGAAGATTCTCAGCCCTTTATTTGAGGATAAAACAAAATATCAGAGACTCACTAACAGATGATCTGGACTTCCGAAATCAACAGGTGATAAATTGAAAAGTCCAGATATTGTTCTCTATCATCTGTCAACAAGAACCACTTTCTTTCCTGTTATTTCATGTCTCCAGTGACTAAGGATTAGTTTAAGATTACGGGATGCAATGACTTTTAATTAAAAGTAGATTGACTAGATTAGTGCACTGTAACTTAAGAATATTGGAAAATAGAGCAGAGCATTGATGTTTAACAATTAATTCTGATGTGATCTTATAATTCCATGATTTTTTTACTTCTTTATTTACCCCTATTTTATGTTTGAAATTGAATATGTGTGTCTATATATACATATTTCCTGTATCTACCCTAGACTGGAGCTCTGGTGGCCCAGAGGTAAGAAACTGTGCTGCATTTCCAAAGGCAGGCAGTTTGACTTCATCAGCTGCTTCATGGAAGAAGGATAAGAAATCTCCTTCCTTGTGATAAACTGCCTCTGAAATCCCACTGGAGGGTCAGCTATGGGTTGGTTGTGACTCAAAGGTAGACAGTAATAACAATCACCCTAAATTTATAGTCAATTGGTTTTATTAAGAGGTCTCTAGTACAGAAAAAGTTATTGTAACAATAACCTATATTATGCAGATGACACAAAATTGCTTGCTGATAGTGAGGGGGACATGTTGTAGAGGATCAAATAATATAGCCTTCAATATGGGGTGTGTCTCAATGTCAAGGAGACAAAGATTCTTATCTCTGGACCAATAGGCAACATCATGATAGATGGAGAAAAGACTGAAACTGTCAACAACTTCATCTTACTTGAATCTACAAGTAACACCCTTGGTACCTACAGTCTAGAAACCAGGAGACATATTACACTGGGAAAGTCTGCAGTCAGAGACCTCTTCAAATTATTGAGGAGTAATGACGTCAGTTAGAGGATGAACGTGCATCTGATTCAGGCTATGGCCTTTCCAATCACTTGCTTTGCCTCGAAGAGCTGGACAATCAATAAGGATGGAAGAGGAAGAATCAATGAGCTATGATGTTAGGGAAGATCTCATGGACTAATGAAAGAACAAATATGACTTGGAGAGGGTGCAGCCAGAGTGTTCTTTGGAGGCAAAGATGATGTGGCTTTGCTTCACATCAGGAATGTTGCTGTGAGGGGCTATTCCTTGGAGAGGGACATAATGCATGGAAATATGGAGGGTTGGCGAAGGAACTGGCATGGTGACTATCTCAATGGGCTCTAGGGTGTTAGGATGTATAAGGATTGCAAAGAATATGACAGGGTTCAAATCTAGTATTCATAGGGTTACTATGCGTCATACTCAACTCAATGGCACCTCAGAACAACAACATTAGAGACAAATATTATACATATCTAAATCTAAACCAACTACTTATATGCAAGTTCAAGCTGAAGCTGAGGAAAATTAAACCTAGTCCACAGGAACCAAAATATGACTTTAAGTCTATCCCACCTGAATTTCAGAACCATCTCAGGAACAGGTCTGAGGCCTTGAACATTAATGAGCGAAGGCCAGATGGGTTGTGGGAGGATATCAATGGTATCATCCAGGAAGAGTGCAAACATTCATTACAAAGACAGAAGAGGAAGAAAAGATCAAAATGGATGTCAGAAGAGACTCTGAAAATTGCACTGGA
>NW_006399764.1:19374563-19399449 GCF_000299155.1 Elephantulus edwardii | reverse complement strand
GGTGCCATTGGCACAGGACAGAGCAGAGTTTAGGGATGTTGTACATAGGGTTGCTATGAGTCACAAGTAACTCGATGGCACATAACAACAACAACAACAACAAACCTCAATAGCACATTGCTATTGCCAAAAATCAATAATATTGTGGAAACTTACTTTCCAATTAAGGAGAAATAGTACTTAAAAACTGAAAGACAATGAATAAATCAAAATAATTTTCGAACAACAGTAGGATCAAAGGTTGCTTCAGAAAGAAGTAATTTGCTTATAAATGAAAGAAATTGTTACAACAATTTTTCTAAAGGGAACTATTTTGTGATGATAAGGGAACAATTTAGCTACATTAAAAGGCAATATGTAGAACTGACCTAATGATGTTACAAGTAAGTGACATATTATAAAATTGTATTTTAAATACTAGAGCTCAAAGAGCTTAAAATAGCTGAAAGTTAAGAACAAAATCAATATTGACTTATGAGAGAATTCCAGTTCATATAGGAATGAAGAGATGCTTAAGATTTTCTTAGTATACACATAAAATACAAAGTACAAGAGTAGGAGATTTCAGATGAAATAGTTTCAAACAGGAACTAAAATTTTAATGTTAGGATTAAACCTATTAATGAAAGAATATTTGTTTTTGTCAGGTAATATTTCACCGTTGCCCCATTATACTTCAAAGTTCACTGCTGCGTTCTTAACCAAAATCAAATATTCATAATGAAGTAAATATTTTTCCTGAAAAAATAAAGGTCAGATAAGGCTAGAATTTATCAAATATCAACTTATGTATACACAACATATTATTGGTCATTAGTATATATTTCCTTTGTCTTGTTTATTTTTCTTTATCAGTAATACATTACTTGAAGTACCAATTGAGTGTTTTTCTAGGCAAGAACTGCGTAAGGGCTACTGAGATCCTTGACATCAAGGATAAATGTAATTGCTGAGTACCGTAGAGTCAAAAGCAACTCATAGCTGACCCTCCAGCAGGTTCTCAGAGGCAGTAAATCTCACAGGAGGAGATTAGCTTTCCTTCTCTCACAGAGAGACTGGTGAGTTTGGACTGCGTTCCTTCAGGATTGCAGTACAGCTTCTTACCACTAGGCCACCATAGCTCCAGAGTGTTTCACAAATGAATAATAAATAACATGATAAATGGAGAAAAAAAATAAAGTTATCAAGGATTTTGTTTTATTTGTATTGACGATCAGGCCTATGAAGCAGCGAAGAAATCAAAGAACACATTGCATTAGACAAGTCTGCTGCAAAGGATCTTTTTAAAACGTTAAAAAACAAGGAGGTTACTTTGGGCGTTAAGGTATACCTCAACTAATCTGCAATATTTTCAATTCCTTCATATACACATGAAAGTTGAAGAATGAAGAAGGCTGAAGAAGAATCACTGTCTTTGAATTGTTGTTTTGGAAAATAATAGTGAATATACCATGACTTGTAAAAGGGCAATCGCTCTATTTCGGAAAAAGTACAGCCAGAATGTTGCTTGGAAGCAAGAATGGTGAAACGTCATCTCACATACTTGGGAGATATTGACAGGAGAGACCATCCCCTGCGTCCCCTGGAGAAAGACGTCATGGTTGATAGTGTAGAGAATCAGTAGAAAGAAGAGGACTCTAAGCCAGATGGATTGACACAGGAACAGCAATAATGACTCAAGCTGAGCAGAGACTGAGCATTAGCACGACTGGGAAGTGTTTTGTTCTTTTATTCACAGGCTCACTATGAGCTGGAGCTGACTCCATGGCAGCTAACAAGATGCATATTCAGAGGGCTTTACAATTCTGCCAGAGAAACTTCTGTAATACTTACTTATAAAATTAGAAACACATTGAAAATGAGGCGGGCCAAAAACGGAAAGAAAATGCCCACAGAACAAACATCTCTTATTAGGATTACTTGTGTCTTTTCCTTCTTTTCTTTTGTTAGTTTTGCTAGTGGTTTGTATATTTTACTGACCTTTCTGAAGAACCAACTCCTGGTTTTGTTGATGGCTTCAATTGTTTTCCTGTTTTCTATTTCATTTATTACTGCCAGAATTTTTATAATTTCAGGGGTTTTTTTGGAGGGTGTCGGGGTTTCTTGCTGTTCTTTTTCAATTTGTTGGAAATGTCGGGTTAGAGAGTCAATGCTAATTTTTTCCTGTCTTTTAATGTTTGCTTAGTGCTACAAGTTGACCTCTAATTGCTGCTTTGGCTGTTTCCCAGAGGTTTTTTGATAAGTTGGGTTTTCATTGTCATTTGTCTCAAGAAACTTTTTAATTTTTTATTTATTTATTCTAGTACCCACTCATGTTCAAGCAAGGTGTTGTCCAGCTTCCAAATATATGGGTCTTTTTTTCTCCTTTATCCTCTTTTCATTAACTTTTTCTTTTGTAGCTATGTGGTCTGAGAATTTACTTTGTATTATTTCTATGCTTTTGAATTTATTGGTGCTTGTTTGTGTCCTAAAATGTGATCTATCCTGGAGAACATTCCACGCACATTGGAATAGAAGGTATACTGTGGTAGGGTTTTCTTTTTTGGGGGGGAGGGGTACATTAGCCTATAAATACTATGAGATCGAGTTGGTTTGTTGCAGTTTAATTCTTGAGCATCTTTGTTGGGTTTCTTTCTGGAAATTCTACCTTTTCTTGAGAGTGGTGTATTAAAGTTTCCAGCTACTATAATAGTTTTTCTATTTCCTTTTTCCAGTTTTGTTAATGTTTGCTTTATACATTTTGTAGTTCTTTCATTTGGTTGATAGATATTTATTATTGTTATGTCTTCTTGTGCTATTGAACCCCTAGTCATTATGTAGTTGACCTTCCTTGTCTTTTATGATGGTTTTGGCATTGAAATCTATTTTATCAGAAAATAATATCACTACTCCTACTTTTTTCTCATTGCCATTTGCTTGGTATATTATTTCCCACCTGTTTATTTTTAGTCTTCCTTTATCTTCATTTTTCAGGTGTATCTCTTATAGACAGCATATTGATGGATTTGGGGTTTTTATCGAATCTGCTACTCTTTTTATCTTCAGTGATGCATTTAAACCATTTACATTCAGTGTGATTATTGAGAAGCAAGGTTTCATTGCTATCATTTTGTTGAGTTCTTTTTGGTGTTGTTGCTAGTTACTTTGGCCTATTTACTTTATGTGGCACTGCTGTAAGAAGGACATCTCTCAGTGTTTCCTGTAACACTGGTCTTGTTCTTGCAAACTCCCTTAGGTTCTGTTTTTCTGGGAATAGCTTGATCTCTCCGTCATATTTGATGGACAGTTTTGCTGAGTACAATATTCTTGGTTGACAGTTGCATTCTTTGAGTGTTTTTGGTATATGTCATTGCATTGTCTTCTTGTTCACATACTTTCTGCTGAGAAATCAACACTTAATCTTATTTGCTATCCCTTATAGGTTACTCATTGTTTTTCCCTTGCTGCTTTCAAAATTCTCTCCTTATCTTTGGTTTTGGCAAGTTTGACTATAATATGTCTTGGTGTTTTTCATTTGGGGTCTATTCAATATGGTGTTCTCTCAGTTTCTTGAATATATATTCTCTCATTCTTCATTAAACCTGCAAAGATTTCTTTTAATAATTTGTCCACAACTTTTTCAGTGTCTTTAGTTGCTCCTTCTTGGTCTGGGATTCTGATTATGCGCGTGTTATTTCTCTTGATGGTGTCCCACACTATTCTTAGGTTTTCTTCTTTTTCCTTCCTTTTTTATTCTGCTTTTGGTTCTAGCAGATAAGTGGTGAAAAGCCTACCTTTTATTTCACTGGTTCTGCATTCCATCTCTTCAACCTTGCTCATGTGACAGTATCTGACAGTATCTGACACCTTGATACCTTGACAGTATCTGAAACATTGGTTCTCATATTTTTTTATGGTTTCTTATTTTTCCATAACCTTTAATTCCTTGTTTGTTTTATTGGCATTGTTTTGTATTTTTTTAAGCTTTTCCTGGTTTTTGCTTGCAGTGTCCTGTAATTCTTCAAGTTTGTCTTTCATCCATTGAAAATATTCAATCATTGTTCTTTTAAGTTTTGTGTCTGAAAGCTTCATCAGACTTTCTGGCTTCAGGAAATCCCTTGATACTGTGTCACTTTTTGGGGGTGACATCTTTCTTTGGGCTTGTGTAGGGGGTAGCGTAGCCTGCTTCCTACATGAAATTGCTGTTGTAGAGTGTTTCATATTTGAGGTGATAGCAGGTTCTTGATCTGAAGTCACTGCCCTGGAAGAGGGTGGAGCAGCTACCCTGACTGGGTTTCTCTCTGCCTTCTGACCCAAGGGAAGATATGCTCTAGTTTAATAGAGAGAAGGCCTGTGGAAGCAGTCTTCTCTGTCAGGTAACTGCCATAAGTAGGGTAGCCCAAGGTCTTCTGGGCTAAAGGCAGTTGATGGACTGGACTTGAGAATACACAAGGCAGAGTGTGAAGACCTGATAGGAAAACCAGAAAGCCTTAGTTTTCCCCTCAAGAATGAGCCCCAGCTATCTCACTCCCCTCTGATTGAGCTTAAGGGGTTCCACGTGATCCAGCCAAACAGCTTTGACCCTCCCACAAAGTACCTCACTTAAGTTCCAGCATCACTCCGCGACACATCACTCCCAGGGACCTCACTCCTCAGCGCATGACTCCCTCCCTGATGCATGCTCCCCAGCACGTGTGTATGTCAGCATGGATCATTTTTAATTAGGAACATGGTAGAAGAGAAAGTTGTGTGAGAAGCATATGATTATTAAATTCTAGTCTTTTATAACATGAGATAAGCAGGAATTAATAAAGGGATATATATGTATGTAACTTAGAACTATGAACATAAATAACAGAACAAATTTTTTAAAATTCAACAAAGGGTGATGGGTAAACTAGAAGCCTACTCTTTTCTGTCAATTTTGTAGTGTTACTTGAATCTTGAAGATATATGCATTATTTTATGATAACAGGATAACTTTTAAGGATGAAAAAGGTACTTATATAAATATTTCATATATTAAAAATTTAACAAAATATATTTAACTTAAAACCTAAAGAAACCAGTTTTTATACTATTAAATTTTAAAAATGAAAATAATTTGGGTAATTTAATATTTTGCTGTAATTGTGGCAATAATTTTCAATAACCTTTATATAATAATTTCATATAACTTATTTCACTTCCTTGCAATTATAGCTGCTTGTCATATATTAGAGAAAGAAATAGATGAGTGTATTAAGTGCACTGGAATTATGGAAGAAGTAGTCTTTACAGGCAGCTGGTATTGCACGGTAATTACCAAACCTTCAGGATAAAATAATAAGCCTTTTAAGGTTAAATGTTAAAAATAGACTGTTAGAGTAATTTCATACACTCAGAGCTCTAAATTCTTGAATTTACTAATCTTGAACCAGGTTCTACATGTCGCAATAAATACAAGAGTTCTTTAACTTGAGACTTCTTGAAGACAACAACAAAATTTGTCTAAAGTGAGTAAAAAATTATCTACAAAATTTCAAGGCTGCCAGATACCCGGCATCATTATATTTAAAAACAAAAGCTAGCTAAGTTAATCCATGTACCCTTTCCCTTCCTCTTCATTTCCCTGCCCCATCTTCACTCTGAAGGCAGAGTGGATAAATTCCTCTCCAGTAAAGGGGACAATGTGTAGCTTACCCTCACCTGTGTGCGCACAATGAACAAAAATGGGCTTAGCATGTTCTCACCAAATGACTTATGACAGCTCTCGGCACATTTTTCCTGGTGGGATTGTTTGGCTGAGTCTAGGTCTTCCGTGCTATGTCCTAGCTTCTCTTAATTTGGACACCAGTGTTCATTGGCACAGTCACACAGTCACACTTGATTCAGAGTCCAGATGACTTTTTAACCAGAGTGCACTAACCCTGGGATTCCTGCTCTGTATTCTAAACACCTGATGGATGGACACATGAATATTCATAACTTGGGATTTTGTTGAAATACAACTCTGATCCAGGAGGTCTGAGGGGTGGGGAAGAGAATGCCTAGATTGTGCATTTCTTTCTTTCTTGTGTTGTTGTTGAAAGTACACATAGTAAAAAATCCACCAAATTATGTACAGTTCAGGGAGTTCTGGGGGCCTAGTGTTAAGAAAAAGCAATGCAATCCCGAACTTCAAGATTAGACTCTGTCAGCTGCTCTGTTGTTGTTGTTATGTGTCGTCGAATCGTCTGTGAATCATGTGACCCTATGTACAACAGCCCTAAGCCCTGCTCTATCCTGTGCCAATCTTACTGTCTCAGATACACCTACCCCCCAATACCCCAGTTACTGAATTAATCCATATCCTTGAGGGTCTTCCTTCCCTGAGCTGTCCCTCCACCCTCCCAAGCATGACATCCCTCTCCAAGGACTGGTCCCTCCTTGCAACATGTCCAAAGTATGTCAGACGAAGCTTCAGAATACTTGCCCCCAAGGAGCAGCCTTGCTTCACCCTTTCCAGGACAAACTTGTTTGTTCTCCTAGCAGTCCATGG
Source organism: Elephantulus edwardii (assembly GCF_000299155.1). Taxonomy (NCBI): domain Eukaryota; kingdom Metazoa; phylum Chordata; class Mammalia; order Macroscelidea; family Macroscelididae; genus Elephantulus; species Elephantulus edwardii. The sequence continues at coordinate 19,392,950 of NW_006399764.1, read as the reverse complement.
TATGTTCAATACTCTTCTCCAGCTCAAAGGCCTCTATTCTCCGTCTATCATCCCTAGTCATTGTCCAGTTTCTGGTGCATACCAAGTAATTGCAAAGACCATGGCCTGTATCAGCCATACTTTAGTCTCCAGACTGACATTTAGTGCCCCTGAAAACCCACTCAAGAATCAGCTAAGAATGGTTCCAACTCCACATCACGTGATGATGACAACAGCGTACAGTCTATGTCATTAATTCCCTTCTTCCGGTTGTGTCACCATTCTCCCCATGCCTTTCATTTTAAATTCAGAATTTCCTGAGTTAGGAGGAAAGAATCTCCTTGACTTCCTTCTAACTTCGGATCCTCTATCCTCAATTCCATCTAGTTCCTACTTCCCAAACCTTTCCCCTTTCCCGTCTGCATGATGTCACTTGAACCCAGAGGCTCAGTGGGTTGTAGAGAGGCTGATTACTATGGAGAACACATAATTGTCTCTGCCCTGAACCACCTTTTCAGGAGACTGCACTGTACCACATACAGAGATTCATTTCATGGAAGCTAGCTTTTGCCAGCCATTCTGAAATAACATTCAGATTTTAAAAAAAAAAGAAGAAGAAGCCTCCTTTATCTCCTGTATCTCACTTTAGTGCGTGATCCTGAGGAAGGAAACTGTAGACTTGACTCCTTAAGAAGTTTACTTGGCTGTCCATGGGAGGCTGGAAGCCATACACTGCAGCAGGGCAAAACTCATTTTCATTCCCTTTATTCAACTCCTTGCAAATCAAGAAAAGAATGGAGTCTTTAAGATCAATCCTTTGCAAGAGCAAATTCCATTGAACATAGTACTCCATATCTTTGAGGCCCCTTGACAAGAAGACATTTATTCTGTAAATTCTAAAATACCAGAAATGCCATTTGTGTGCTCTGTGTGTGTGTGTGTAAGCGTGTGTTTGTGAACATTCTTGTCCCAAGTTTGAGTATGTTGCTAACTTGTGCCTGTCAGAAGAATTTACTGTGGGTCACTGGCAGACAAAAAACAGAGCTTAATTATTTTACTCCAACCCAGCGTGTGCACCCACAAACTCTGGGGCTGGGGGGTTGGGAGAAGGAGAGAGACAGAGACAGAAGCAAAGAAGGGAAATATATAAAAGAAACAGGGGGAAAGTGAGTAAGAGGGGAATAGAGCATGCTGATGAACTTCACTACCTTGTGTTTTTAAATATAATGATGCTCAGTATCTGGCTGCCTTGATATTTCAGGATACTTCAAGGTGGTTGTCAAACCATAGGATCTGTTTTTTGAGAGTGACTCTATAAATGACTTGACAATCTGGAAAAACAAAGACTCTAAGGCAGAAAGTGCATTGCCATCCAAGAGAAATGACTATCCCAGAGTCAAGGGCTGAAGACAGACTTTCTCACTGGCTTATGTGAAGAAGGCAGAGAATGGGCTCACAGAGCCAGGAAAGAGCTTGACACTGACCTGTCCCTTCATCCTGCATTGTTCTATCATCTGTACAAGTATGAACTTGGCCTCTAAAACTTGGCATCTTAATTAACAAGTCAAACTGGGGGATAATTCTGTCCTTTCCTTACCATCTTTTTTTGCCACTGAGCTGACACATTAATATTAAAAATATTTGTGCACAGAAAGAACAAATATAATGATGCTGGTGTTAATATGATCTTCTCCAAGGAAACTCGATCTAATTAATGGATTTAACCTAAAAATCATCTCTACAAACCTGCTGAATCTTCATGAGAAACCAAACTGGAAGACTTAAGCTAGAGGGATCAAGATATCTAAATCTTTCTAAGTATCTTACTTTCTAAGTATCTTACTAAGTATCCACTCCCCTATCGTTCTCATTCCCCCATTTGACTATATCGTCATAGTCTTAACTATACTCTTTAAATTTTATCAGATCTAACCCTGGAGCACAACTCCAGGGAACACATCTGCTTTTAAAACCTGTGGAGGAAAATAAAAGAGGGAGAAAAACGGGAAATCCAGTTCCATGAGGCGTTGAAGAGTTCAGTCATAGGCTGTGCTGCTTTGCCACAGCATTAAATGGTCAGACCCATAAAGTAATTGTGGATTTGTGGGACAACCCTCCAGAGAGAGAGTGCTTAGAATAAATTCCTTAAAACTGTGAAAATGTCTTAAACATTCTTAGTGTTAAGGAAGTAATGAGGAGCTTCTCTCTTCTTTCTGCAGAAAGAGGGATGGCAGCATTTGATTTCCAAGCTGGAAAGTCCCAGCAGGCAAGTCCCAGCCCAGAGCCCAGGCCTCTGGGAAGCAGGCTGGCTTCTAGGGAGCAGTAGGGACAGCATCCACACCAACCAGGACAAGGAGAGGAATGCCAAGGCAGAAGCACTAACATTAGAGCCCTGTGTGCGTGTGTGCGTGTGTGTGTGTGTGTGTGTGTGTGTGTGTGTGTTTAGAGATTTAAAAGTGGTCAGAATGGGTGTGAGGTGTTGCTCTCAGCTGAGTAGTAGAATCACAGAGATGACATCAGTAGAAAACTACTTAGAGAGATAGACTTGGCTTCTCCACTATACTGAATGCTGTATCAAAAACTCATATACTGTATTGTTTCATTTACTGATCTGTATTATAGAGCAATCTGCATTATGCAGATGACACAACCCTGCTCGTTGAACCTGAGGAGGACCTCATGCACTTACTGCAGAGGGTCAAGGACTGCAGCCTTCAATATGGACTGAGGCTCAATGTCAAGAAGACAAAAATTCTCACCACTGGACCAATCGGTAGCATCAGGATGGATGGTGAAGAGATTGAGATTGTTCACAGCTTCAGTTTGCTCGGCTCCACGGTCAACACTCTTGGCACCAGTAGCCAGGAAATAAAAAAACGTATTGTCATGGGAAAGTCTGTGGTTAGGGACCTCTCTAAAGTACTCAAGAGCAACGGTGTCTCTCTGGAGACTAAGGTGCGCCTGATACAGGCCATGGTTTTTGCAATCACTTGTTATGCATCAGAGAGTTGGACAATGACTAGGGAGGATAGAAGGAGAATTGATGCCTTTGAGCTGTGGTGCTGGAGAAGAGTATTGAATGTACCATGGACTGCCAAGAAAACAAACAGATTCATCCTAGAGAGGGTTAAACCAGGCTACTCCTTGGAGGCAAGGATTCTGGGGCTTTGTCTGACATACTTTGGACATGTTGTAAGGAGAGACAGGTCTTTAGAGAGGGACATCATGCTGGGTAGAGTGGAGGGACAGTGCAGGAGGGGAAGACCCTCTATGAGGTGGACTGATTCAGTGACTGGGGTAATCGGGATGGCTGTGTCAGAGGCAATGAGATTGGCACAGGATAGAGCAGGGTTTAGGGCTGTTGTATATAGGGTCGCTATGAGTCGCCAACGACTCGAAGGCACATAACAACCACAACAATATTATAGAGCAATGACCTCTAAATTAAAGTCAAGAAAGAGTAGAATTAGAGCAGATAGGAGAGATAAGGCCTAGATAACACAAAGCCTCTTACTTTAACCAGAGTAGTTACATTCTCATAAGTTTGATATTTGGGGTTTTAAGTTTTATGTGTACAACAGAATATAAGGTTTTGTTATGTACTGTCAAGTCTGAACCAACTCAGAAACAGCAAACCACACAGGAAACTGCATAACTCTCTTGAAAAGCTGCTGATAAATTCGAACCACATGCCTTGGGGTTGGCAGCACAACTCCGTGTCGCTAAGCCACCAGAGCTCCTTTTCTCTATTTTGTTCAAGGATGTGTCCCTGGCACAGAAAACCACTTATAGAGCATTGAATGTGGTCAGCAACTTTTTAAACAAGTGAGCTAAGCTTTATTTATGAAAGGATTTTTCTACCTCTATATGTAGTTCTCTTAATAAAATGTCTTTTAAGAACATAGCTTATTTCTGAAACATTGTTTTTCAAGTAAAATTATATCTACCATTCTCATCCTCTAATATTTTAAGTACCCATATACAGTCCAGTGGAATGGATAAACATGATCTATCTCCCTCAACATGGTGTTTAGAATACCAATGTCCTTTGGCTCTGATCTCATCTTCCTGAATTACTAAAAAAGTTATCTTCACCTTAAGGTCTAAATTTCCTTCATGCTAGAATCATTTCTTGAGTGTGAGGTTGGCATTTCTTCCTAATTTATTTGGCACAGGATAGGGCAAGTTTCAGATCTGTTCTTCAGAGGTCTCCTATGAGTTGTACTTGACAGCACCTAACGATAACATCATCAACAGCAACTATCAATTTGTAGTCTTGACAAATCTTTCCTAGTTAATTTCTTATCATTTGTTTGGATATTTGCATAAAATATTTCTATGTAGATATAATATGCTGTTTTTGCTAATAGAAAGAGAAATTAAAAAACTTCTATTAGAGAAACTAAATGAGAAGATATATTTATCTTATTTATGGTGTAACTTCCTTATGTAAACCGATTGTTTTCAGATCTGCCTAAATATTGCCATTAAAGCTAACTAAAGTTGCCAAAGTTGGACCACTGAACGTTATGGATACTTTTTCTGGATCAATTCTGGTTGCACTGCTAGAAGTAATGACATTATTTAAGGAGCAGAAAATATATTCACCCATCTATTGAGTAACATAGTGACTGATAAATGTCTAATTTTGAATTATTTAATTTTAATACAAAGTATTTTTTAAAAATCCAACTCAGTGTCATTGAATCACTTCTGACTCATAGTGACCTTCCTCTGGATTTCTGGAGCTACAAATCATAACATGAGGAGGCTGCCCATCTTCCCAGAGACACAGACAGCCTCTCGGTCAGTAACTCAATACCCGAAGAACAACTATGCAGACTGTAGAACTCCAAGATGAAAACCACTGCTATGGAGCCCATACTGATTCATAGCAACTCTTCTTCGAGTTTCTGAGGCTGTAAATCATTGCAAAAGAAGACCACCCATTCTTCTCCATTGGAGTAGCTGGTGGATTCTAACCACTGTCTGTTAGCTATGCAACACATAACATAGTTTGCCATCAGAGTCCCCTAAGATATGCAAATACACAAAAAGATTAAATAGCATTATAAATCACATTATTTGATAAAGTTTAATTTGATCGTCCTATTCATGAAAATCAATATATGCAATAGCTTCAACCAGATACTCCGACTTAGAATGAAGTAGATTGATATAAAAACCCCACAGTTTCTAACCTGTCAAATGTTAGATGCCAAAATAAGAGAAAATCAAGTTCATTTTCAATGAGTTTAAACAAGAATCTTATTGTATTGAATTCAAAATGGAAGTGTTAGTAAAAATCCTCACAGCTGGACCAAAATGGAACATCATAACAAATGAAGAAAATATTGAAGTTGTCAAAGATTTTATTTCTTTTTCTTTACAATCAATACCGATAGAAGCAGCAGTCAAGACGCCCAACTGCAAAGATGTCAGTTTAAGGACTAAGGTGCATCTGATCCAAGTTACAGCATTTTCAATTGCTTGTAAGTCTGTGAAAGTTGGACAATGAATATGGAATATTGAGGCTCTTTATTCACGGTGCTGGTGAGGCTTATTGAACGTACCATGGACTGTCAAAGGGGCAAACAAATCTGTCTTGGAATACGAGAAGCTGGAGTATGTCATAGCAGTAAGGGTCACGCAACTTTGGCTCACATATTTTGGACATGTTGTCAGGAGAGTTCAGTCCTAGAAAAGGATAGAATGCTTGGGAAAGTCAGTGAGAGAGGGGAAGACCTTCAATGAGATGGTTTGACACAATGACTGCAGCAATGGATTTAGACCTCACAGAGTTGGTGAAAATAACACAGGATAAGGCAGGATTTTATTTTGTTTTGCACAGGGTATCTACGAGTCAGATTAAACTGGACAGCACTTTGCAACAAGAAGTTAGTGCATTTTACCTTTTGAGAAATTCACACTTCCCAAAAATAGCTAATGAAATGTTTTTGAAATGATGACCACGTACTAGTGTTTTTCCTGCTTTTCTTATACTATCTCAGATATTTCAAATAGTTCCTGAGAGAAAGTTTCTCTGTCTAAAAAATTTTCTAGCTAATTAATGAAAGAAAACAATAAGATTAAAATGTCATCATCTTAATAAATTGATAACTATAGACAACTCTCTCTGGTGATTATTACCCTCAAAACAGAGAGAAAACCAACATTATGTATTTTTGAAGCAAAGTGCATGTCACACATGAGTTAGCCTTACCAAAACTGTGGCTCAAATCTCATTAAATCACTAGACACAAATGCCAATTTGCAAGAACCATTGGAAGAAAGATTATTAAGTGACATCAGCAAGTTGCAATCAGCAAAATTCAAGCAAGACAATGCCTAGCATCATCAAGAGATTGTTTGTTTAAAACAAACCCACAAATGTGATTGTGAAACAATTGAAATTAATAAAAATATAAAGTAAAAATAAGAAAGGATAAAAGTTATACAAGTGTTCAGGTCTATCATTCACAGGGTTGCTAAGAGTCGCCTACAAGGCACTTAGCAATAACAACAAAAAAGAGAGAGCTTAGTTGGCCTAGTGGACACAAAATGATGCTACCAAACCAAAGGTGGGTGACTTTAATCTGCAGCCCTCGGGCCTGTTGTTAACTGTTTTTGGTCAAACATTCTTCTAGGTCATATAGCCCTGGTCTGTACACTTGCTGTACAGAGTTAACTCATGGTTGCTGTGATGCTAAACACTGACAATGATGTGTCAAATGTGATAATGGTTACCCATGGTGGACAGTGTTTGGTGGAACTCCCCGATTAAAACAAGCTTGGAAGCTGGAGTGGCATTCACTTCCAAAATAGCTTGCCTCCAGAAAGTCTATGAACCTGGAGAAACAATAAAAGTTATACAAGTGTTCAGGTCTTTCATTCATAGGGTTGCTATGAGTCGCTTACGACTCAACGGCATTTAACAACAACAACAACAACAACATATCAAATAATCACAATGTATGGATAACGCTTCAGTTGCAATACAAACACAAATCACTACAATGCGAAAATGTGAACACCGACTATTGAGCTATTTAGTTGAAGTTAAGGGGAGTTGAACACTATGTGGTGATCAAGACCAAATTTCCTGTCCTGGGATAATACTCACACCCATATTTATAATTGAAATGCCATTTGGATCTTGCTTCAGCTTTAATTGAGGGAGAAATGGAGTGAGGAATGTCAGAATCCACACCAACTGTGAACTGATGATTGTTGAAGCAAATAATGAATGCCCAAGAGTTTACAATATTCTTCTCATTTCAATAATACTCAAACCATAGTAACCAGGTAAATAAATAACAAGAGATGAATCAACTCACAGTGATTCAGGAAAGCTTAAAAGGAAATCAAGGTGATTCTAAGGTGCAAAATACAGAGGAAAAAATTAGGTTCAGAACGTCTCCCTTTTTCTGTAACATTAGTAGTAAGATGAGAATTGCAGACAGCTTTCCTACAGCTGGTCAGTTTTTCCATTGATGGAATGTTCCAAATCTTTAGAAACCATCTGGAGAGCGGGGAGTTGGCCACATTTCCATTCCACTATAATCATGAGGCATCAATTGAGAAAGAATGTCAGGAAGAACAGCTTTTAATGGGGCTGTCTGCACACAGCAGAAACTGAAATCTCTAAAGCCATCTTTTATCCCTGCTTACGAAAGCAAATTCATAATATAAACAATGTTTAATAACTATGATCATACATTATAGAATAAAACTATGACTCTGATGGCATTCGCATTGCGAGATTATCCTATCATTTTGTCAACTACTTGCATACTTTATTAATAGATACACTAAGTGCAACTATTAACAATGATAAATCACTTTAAATACCCAGTAATAAATTCATGAGGAAACAACACAATCTAGAAAACATTTGTAAACTTGGAACATTAATGGAAAATATGAATAAACAGAATAGATTTCCAAGTATCTGTCTTTTCTGGTTTGATTTGGAGCATTTGGATTCCTAACCCCCCTCCCTAAATCTCTACAGATAATTCCATGTATATTGTAACAAAGACATCTTTGGTTTCTAAATGTTGAGTCAGAACGGTATGGTTCACTCTAGCTTCTCCCTTTACGAGACTCTGTCTCCATTCTAACATCACAGTCCTTTCATCATATAATTAAAGCCAGTAGGAATGACGGGGAAGAAAAGGTAGTAAGCAGTACAATATGCTGTGCCCTTGTGTGTTATATACACACACACAAGTACATTTTATTTTAACCATCATTTGAGGTACATGAATATTTCTTTACATTTTATTAATAAAAATGGTCAGATAATGTCCCTGGGCACTTCAGCTTCGTCCTATTAACCTTTATTCCTTGCAACTATTTGTGCGAACATTGTGGATAATGCTGAAGACCCAAAGAAAGATATGGCCTTGTGCCTGTTTGAGACTTCCTCACAGTTTACTGGGGAAGACAAGCCCAGAAGGAGCTGATTATCCTACCACGTGAGAAGTCTTCAGTGAATAACGTGTGGTGGGAAAGCCCGTCAGGAGATGGACCGATCCATAGTCCTCACACGAGTGGCAGCCGCTTCTCAGGTGAGGCGAGAGGCTCCACCAGGGCCACAGAGGGAGGGCAGAGCACCCCTGGGCAAAGATGGGGAGATGACTGGTCTAAGCAAAGAGAGAAATGCATCGTTCCTAGTAAAGAAAAACAACAGAAAATAACTTAATAGACCTGGGCATTAATCCAAGAGGAAAATGTGGGATTGAGGAACCACAGGACACAGAAAATAAAGGAGGAAATAGAGCTTTTGAATCAATGAAAACATTAAGAAACACCCTGACATTGAACTTTGACATCCTGGAATGTGCTTGTTCACCAAATAATAAGGCATTTTCATAATTAATGATATTCCCTCATCCTTCTCACAATTATGAGCACATCTAGAGTGTTTTGTGTTTGTGACGGGTCCGGTAGAGGAGCTTCTTTGATGCGGGGTCCTGTCATGTGGCTCATGCGCTCCTGGGTACAGCTACGCTCATGGGGTCCCGATGCCATCTTAGCTGTCACTGCAAGTGTCTCGTCTGGGCACATTTCCAGACACCAGCCTCTGCACACAGGTACTCAAGCCCACCGTGCCTCCTACTGGCTGTCATTCTTACCCAGCTATTAGACTTAAGCACATTCTCCCAGAATTCTAGAGCAGTGATGTAGTAGTGGAAAGAATGATTTCAACAGAGGAGCAAATGCTGTTTTCACTGCCAACTTGCTTCCTTTAATAAAAAGGAAAGTAAGACTTGGCCGAGGGGCCAGGTGAGAACATTCTGGAGAAGCTCCAGGCCCATTGGGTCCTGGGTGAGTCTGGCAGAGTGCTATGCTGCCAGGCCCCGTGTGCAGCTTGGGGCTCAGAAAGGCGCACACATGCCCAGTGGGAGCCAACAGGAAAGAGCAAAGCGGGGGGCTGACAAGTGGGCACAATCCTTCTCCGCTTTGGAAAACACCCCGCCTTCCATAGGCTTGGTTCCATCTTTTATGAGTTATCATCAAGGGTGTTGTGATAGCAAAGCCCGTAAGAATGACAGATAAACTATCTAGTAAAATGTCTTGTTCATATTTTAATTGATATTGTTGTTGTTGTAGTTGTTGTTGTTATGTGCCATCGAGTCGCTTGCAACTCATAGCTACCCTATGTACAAGAGCCCTAAATGCTGTTTTATCCTGTGCCAACCTCGCTGTCTCAAACACACTCATTCCCACCACTCTACTCACAGAATCGATCCATCTCATCGAGGGTCTTCCTCTCCTGCACCGTCCCTCCACTCTCCCAAACATGATGTCCCTCTCTAAGGACCATTCCCTCCTTGCAACATGCCCAAAGTGTGTCAGACGAAGCTTCAGAATCCTTGACTCCAAGGAGCATTCTGGCTTCACCCTCTCCAGGACAAACCTGTTTGTTCTCCTAGCAGTCCATGGTATATTCAACACTCTTCTCCAGCACCACAGCTCAAAGGCATCAATTCTCCTTCTATCATCCTTATTCACTGTCCAACTTTCTGATGCATAGCACGTAATTGCAAAGACTATAGCCTGGATCAGGCGAACCTTAGTCTCCAGCCTGACATCATTGCTCTTCAGTACTCTTGAGAGGTCCCTCACAGCTGACTTTCCCAATGCAATTCGTCTCTTGATTTCCTGGCTGTTGCTGCCAAGAGTGTTAACTGTGGAACCAAGCAAACTAAAACTGTTAACTATCTCAGTCTCTTCACCATATCCATATTGATTCTGTCAATTGGCCCAGTGGTGAGAATTTTGTTTTCTTAATATTGAGCTTCAATCCATATTGAAAACTGCAGTCCTTGACCCTCTGCAGCAAGCGCCTCAGGTCCTCCTGAGTTTCAGCAAGCAGCATTGTGTCATCTGCATAATGCAGGTTGTTGATGTCTCTTACATGTAATTAATATTACAGAGTTTTAAGGTACAGTGCTTTTCTGCTAGGGTTTTAAATTTGGTTATGAAGTGTGAATAAGTATTTTGATGTTATATAAGAAGTAGAATCAGTCAAGGTGAAATTAATGTGGTTTGATGTCCCTTTCCTTCTCAGATAAGAATGTGGAGGACAAAACCAAAGCCTTGGTCAAGCACAATGTCACTAATATAAGGTGCCCATGGGTGTCAGCATATGGTTCCTGAATATTCTCTTTAAGAGTCCTGGTCAAGTTCAGGTGGTAGTAGTGGTTTTGGGTTTGTGAGGAGAATGTCAGAGAAAACAGACTGGTCAACATGGTGGCTTGGAACGGACTGCACTGGGCAGGATGTGGAGACGTTTCTGAGCAGAAAGAATTACACACATCTGAATACGATTTCTTTGGTGATGGAGGTGAATGCACTGAGAACATTCACCTATGAAACCGAAGGAAGCAGAAAAGAAAAATGTCTCAGTTACACATGATTCATCCAAACATTCTTATGGAACAAGAACCCTGACAGGCACAATCCTGGCTTCAGTTTGGCAGATTGGCTGTGGCTCTGTCCCAGGCCCTCGCCTCGCCTGGTTCTCTTGACATTTTTCGTCTGGTAGAAGATGATTGCAGCAGCATCAAGCAATGTTTAAAGAAAGCAAGCAAAACACAAGGTGGTGTGGGATAGGATTCTTCTTCCCACACAAATAGAACAGAATGAAACCTTAGCCAGACACACAACTCATTTGCCACAACGTGATCGAGGGTGACCAACTTAACCTACTTATCTGGGACGTTTTGAACCACGCAGCTCATCTCTGCACTTTGGTTTCTCCATTTCCCCAGAACAGGATGCCTCACACAGTGATGGCACCTTCAGTATTCATCTTAGAACTAAAAGGCGCTACGAGAAGATTTTAATCCAGTCAGCAGCCTGGGGCCGAGTCCATCTGAACCCAGACAAGCTGGATGTAAGTCAGACAAGGTCAGCCAGAACAACTTGGCTAAAATCTAAGCCCAAATTCTGAGGAATAAACACATATTTTAAACCTTTTTGAATGTTCAGGGTTTCTTGACTGCAACAAAAGCTGATCAATGCATCTTCTGATTGAATATTTAGAACACAGCCTCAAACTTTCATTACCATCTTTTTTTAGAAGTAAAATTTTAAAAAGGAGCTGTATTACATAAAGACAGAGTTGTCAGGATTAAAGATGATGATGGGTGTAAGTGCTTAGCATGGGAGCTGCATGTAGCCAATGACAAAAAAGCAATGCAACAGTTGCCATGTAGACCGCAGGCTCCTCAAGGGCAAGGCCTAGCTCTTGTTTGCAGTACAGTGATAATTAGTAAATATTTTGAGTGAGTAAAGTCATATAGCAGTAAAGTACACTTGTTCTATCCTCAAGAAGCACCTTGTTCTTTTCAAATCCAGGACATAGTTTTAGTTATTGATGAATTTGGGTTAAACCTTGAAAAAATATGAAGCAGTCACCAGCACACAGTAGGTTACTCTGAGATTAACATTGGTAAATTGATTCACTGTTCAAATGACATATTGGAAACAATAGAAATGTTTTGGGTCTTAGGTCTTGCTATTTACCACCAAAATGGCTTGAGTGGTGAATGGCAAAATCAAGGCCAAGCCAACACCAAGAAAACAAAAATTCTTGCCATCGGACCAATAAGCAACATCATGATATAGAACAGATTGAAACTGTCAATGATTTTATTTTACTTGCATCCACAATCAGTACACTTGGTCCCAGCAGTCAGGAAATCAGGAGATATATTGCACTGGGAATGTCTGCAGTCTGAGACCTCTCCAAATTATTGAGGAGCAATGATGTTAGTGTGAGGACTAAGGTGGCTCACGATTCAGGCCATGGTCTTTTTAATCACTTACAATGCCACTGAAAGATGGAAAGAAGAAGAATTGATGCTTTTGAACTGTTGTGCTGTTGGAGAAGAGTGCTAAAGATTCCATGGTTGCCAAAAGAAGGTACGTCTTGGGGAAGGTGCAGCCAGAAAGCTCCTTGGAGGCAAAATGGTTAAGCTTCATCTCATATACCTGGGCATGTTGCTAGGAGAGGTTAATCTTTGGAGAGGAACATCATATTTGGAAAGGTGGCAAGATGGCAAAGGAGAGGAAGACACTCAACCAGGTGGATTGACACAGTGACTGCAGCAATTAGCTTGAGTGTGTCAGAGATTGTGAAGATTGGACCAGATAGGACAGGGTTCCGATCTGTAGTTCATAGTTGTATTTGACTTGATAGCACCTAACAACAACAACAACTACTCAAGACATTTTGATAAATTATTGGAACTCGTGATTGACATCATAAACTAAGAAGTATACGTACCTCAAAACCTCACTGCCATTGAGTCCATTTGACTCATATTGACCCTCCATTGGGTTTCTTAGTATGGAAGTCTTTAAGGGGAATGACTTGTCTCTGTCCTGTGGGGCTACTGGTGAATTTAAACAACTAGAGGTGCATGCACTTCTGGTTAGCAGTGCAACAAGCTACAAACTTCTGATTTACCTTACCATGTTACTGTTGTTGTTGTTGTGTACTGTAAAGTCAGAAGGAACCCCAGCTGCAAATGAGTCTCCAGTGAGTTTTCAGTGGCTGTTAGTTACTCAGAAAATTGCCCATTTCCCCACCCCATGCTACTAAAATAATGAAAAATAAATGGCACATACTGGTTTCCAGGTATGTATTAAGTGCATAATAAAAAAGGCTATTAGGTTACCTTGGTTAATGCCCTTGGAAGCTAGCCAAAATATTAGTTCAAATCCATCCTAGGGTACCTTGGGGGAAAAAAGCCTGATGATCTACTTTCAAAAACTCAGCTCTTCAAGCTGCATAATGACTAAGGATGACACAGAATTGCTGCCTTTGAGTTGTGGTGCTGGAAGAGTCTTGAACATACCATGGACTGCCAAGAAAACCAGGAAGTCTGTTTTGGATAGGGTGAAAACAAGTTTCTCCTTGGAGGCTAGAATTTTGAAACTCTGTCTCACATACTTTGGGTACATGGCCAGGATGGACTGGTCCTTATAGAAGGACATCATGCTTTGCTTAGAAGGGTGGAGGGACAGCGCAGGAGAGAAAGACTCCAGATGAGATAAATTGATACAATCACCGGGGAATGGGGGTAGGTGTGCCTGAGTCAGTGAGACTGGCTGAGAGTAGGGCAGGCTTCAGAGTTAAAACTCCCCAGCCCGAACAGGTAACTGGAGGACCCCCAAAACTGCATGCAACTCGGTCAGGCCCTCGGGCCAAGAAGAAACTTCTAAGCGCCAGTTCCACAGGACACATCTCTCTGTTGTACATAGGTTAACTAAAAGTCACAGGCAACTTGATGGCACATAACAACAACAACAACAACTCATCTAGAATCAAGTAAAAGAAAAAAAGATTTAGAGAAGGAAATCTAAAGGGTCAAGAGTTAATATGAACTATAGTCTCATCTATCCTGAGACCAGAAGAAGTAGCTGGAGTTCAGCTATGGAATATTCTAACCAGGGTCACTTTATATAGGTCATTATAGAAGGGGAGAGAAATGGGAAATGGAACTCTAATTATTCTTATACCCATATTTACTGTACTGAATTGGAAAAAAGACTCCCCAAGGCTATGGTCCTGACATATACTTCAAACGAAATGAAATTATTCCTTGAGAGCACCCATTAGCTGAATGAAAGATTGTGCCTATTTTTTTAAAAAAATATCAACTATAAGAGAATAAATGGACAAAAATGATTCTAAAACAATATGAGAAAGTAAGGGGATAGGGAAAATTAGAGTAATAGAAATGGAACAAAGGAATGAATGAGAATAATAACATTGTGAAAGATATAACCAGTATCACTGGATAATTGTGTCAAAATTGCCAAACAGAACCTCAGTGTGCTGGGAGACTCTCACTGTAAACATATTGAGTGTAAAATACAAAAGGAAAAATCTGTGGAGCACAAGAGTTCTATTCTGACACACTTTGCTTGGTCCTGACTGAGAGTAGACTTAACATCAATTAGTTTGCCTTGCCCTCTCTATATATTATCAAGGATACAACAAATACTAAATTACCTTTTGTTCAGAAAATGATTGAGAGTCTTTTGGAAGATGTTTATATTGATATTATATTCCTTATGACTTTAAATCCCAATATACACACTCTCAGCCTCTTCTTTATTAAGTTTCTGACTTCATCTTATTTCATATTCTCATCAAAATTGTCTTTGCTTAGTAACTTTGTACATAATGTACTTAAACAACAGACTCATTTTTAATTATAGAAAGATTGTAAGTAAAGTACTAACTGCACTGAAGGAATTTCATTTAGGTACTGGATCTTCAAAGTTCTCCAGAGAATAATGACTATTTATTTTCACACTATATTTAACAGTTTATATGAACTCTTCTGTGAAGTAAAGATAATTGCCCTATCTGAAGGTGCACCATTGGACACTGTTGGTCTATACATAACCTGATTATAAGCAGACCTCTGGTGGCCTCGTGGTAAGAAGCTGTGCTGCAATCCCAAATGCATGCAGTTTGAATCCACCAGCTGCTCTGTGGGACAAGGATGGGAAATCTCCTTCCATGTAATTTGCTGCCTCTGAAAACCCATTGGACAGTCAGCTATGGGTTGGTTCCAACTCAATGACAAACTACAACAACAATATTAATGGGATTTATAGCTATGCCCATATAAAAGACCTTATTGAAGGTATTATTCAAGTATATTAAGAAATGTCCTCCTTGTGGTCAGCCTTTGGGAGAAATGTGTTTCTGGTTTTGTCAGGAATATGTGGGCTTCTCTTGAGCTTCTTTTTAAATTCAAAATGTTGAAACTGTGCACTTGACCAAGTCTTCCTTGTGCTGCTTCCAGACATTTGAAGTTTGAACTTTTCTTATTTTCATATGATTGAGTTTAAACATTCATACTTTTTTATTTACATGCCATTGGTTGTACCACAGAAATTAAATTACATTCAGCCATTCCCCCTGAATTATAGGATGAGGCCTACTTCATATATTTATCACTGCCGATACTGCAGGTAAACTGTACCCGGGACTCTGTTGTCTTAGCTGAGTTTTCTAAGGAGGCAAATCAGCAAAGACAAACTCTTGTATACACATACACATAAGGTAGCTCTGGTGGCATGGTCTTTAGGCAGTGTCCAGCCAACTCAAAGGCAGTATCTCTCTGAAGGTTCAAATCCACCACCAGTAATTTATTCAAAGGAAATTACTTATGTGATGGTAGCAAAGGCTGGCAAATATCAAGTTCATGACCTAAAGCAGTGGAGGCTAACAAATCCAAGGTATGAAGATAAAGGCAGGCCACCTTTCCAAGGAACCAAAGAGTAAAGGAGGCAGATGCAGGATGCTGACCCAGCAAAAGCAAGCCAGCTGTACCATACTTCCTGCTATATTTGATGGATGCTACTTCAGGACTTTTGTTCATTGGGTCGCTATGAGTGGTGCCCAACTAGAAGGCAATCAACAACAACATACCCCCCAATAATAGATGTAGCAACAATAGCACTTAACTCTTTCCTTGCACTAAACAATATTTTTGTGTTTTACATTTTTTATACAATTCTTATCAGGAAAGATGGCATGGACCACTAAGCTCTTGTTGTTGTTGTTGTTGTTGTTTACTGTCAAATTGGAATCAACCCATACCTAGCCCTCCAGCAGGTTTTCAGAGGCAGTTCATCATACAGGAGGAGATTGCCCATCCGTCTCCAGTCTAGCAGATGGTGGATTTGAACCATGTGTCTTCGAAATTGCAACGCAGCTTCTTGCCATTAGGCCATTTAAAAATGTCCTTTGTACTGTGAAGCTAAGTGTAATCTTAATTTTTTTTTATTTAGAAAAAGAAAACTCTTTAACAAAAACGGAGTGAGTAGTTTCATAATGCTGTAAGTCTTCGCATTAAGATCCTCCAGAAAAGATAGTCCAAGATAAATTTTGTTACTATTTAATGCCCATAATGGAAACTGATGATGACAATACTCCTCAAATGTTGAGCCCACCCAACTCCCCGTTATGGTTTAAACTACTAATAAAGGCAACCATTCATAACAAAATCATAATGAAGTTAAACTAATAAAGCATAAAATATTGAAAAGGAAAAAGATAAGAGCAAGTTCTATGATACCAGAAAAATTAGACTCAATTGATAGATATTTATAAGCTAAATATTCTGAATAAAAATTTATATATTTGTAATATGCCCAAGGCAGAAATCTAATAGTTTCATAAAAATAATAATAATCACCTAAATCACAAATTATAAGAAGTTCATAGTCATTTATGACAAATATAATAAATCTTTCCCTAGAATTCCTGCAAAATCCTGACTCTCACAAAAAAATTCTTATATGTCAAGATGAACATGGATCAGATTAGCAAATACAAAGGGCCATTAGAGTACATCTTTTGTTCTGTATAACTTTTTTTTATCTTTGAGAACCACTTTATGAGAGTATGTTGTTGTTAAATACCTTTGAGTTTAGATGACTCATAGCAACGCTATGAACAAAAGACCTGAATACTTGTATAATTTTCATCATTTCTCCAAGTACATAGAGGCAAGATATTTCAGAAGTGGATACCACTCCTGCTTCCAAGCTTGTTTTAATCGGCAAGCCCCACAAAACACTGTCCACCATGGGTAACCATTAGTGCATTTGATACATCAGTGTCACAGTGTTCAGCTTCACAGTGACCATGAGTTACTTCTATACAGCTAGACAGAAGTATACTTCTATACTTCTAGACAGACCAGCACTATACCACTTAGAAGAATGTTGACCAAAGCCAATTAAAAGTAGACCTGAGGGCCACAGATTAAAATCACCCACCTTTGGCTTGGTAGCATCACTTTCTGTCTACTAGGCCAACCGAGCCTTCTCGTTGTTGTTTTGTTAAGTGCCGTACTATAAATTTATTGTCACAAGAATAAATAACATGTTAATTAGTAAAGGAATCAAAGCTTCTATCATCTTTTCCTGTTTTCCCTCTTTCATATTAAAAGTTTAAGTGATTAGTGGTAATAAACCTTGCATCTAAATAGAGCTTATAATTGAGCAAAAACATGAGTTACTTTCCCCAAGAAAAATATAATCGAAATTATAATTTCCTGAAGGAATTTTAATAGTTACTCATTTCGATCCCAGAGTCAGCCAAATATGAGGTTTTAAGCACAAGGTTGAGTGAGATTTATGAGTAGTTCAATTATGTTTGTAAATAAACTCAGATCACTAATTTCCTAGTAGTTCTGAGTTGACAAAATTATAGTACCCTTTTCATATTATCTAACTTTGATGTTCTCTTTTTATTTCTTTCCTTTTTGTTGGTATGATTAGAGAGTTCCCAGGTGTTTTGCTATTATTGCTAACTTTAGATTTATTAATACAGCATATAGTTGAGAAGAAAAAAGGATAAATTCAGCTATTATGGTGCTTTTTAGAAGCATCTGAAGTTATTTATCATTCTGATCTAGGATCACATGTAATCTATGTGGAAATCACTCTGTTCATCTCATCTCATTGCCACTGAGCTGGAACAAAGTCAAGGCTGATTGTCCATTGGCTGTCTAAGGCTGCAGACCACAGGGGAGTAGACTGCCCATATTTCTCCTTCAGAGCTCATGGTGGATTCAAATTGCCAGAGAGTTGTAGCCTTTGTGTCAGCAGCTCAGTTCCAAACAGTCTATAACGCCGGAGGTCAGTACTAACAGGGTAAATTCAGCTGGACATTTAAGCCCATGGAGGAGGTCAATCTGTTCTCTCCAGCTTTCTCTGTCATCATATTGTGTGTCTGCTTGGCCTGTCCTCAAGCTAACTGGATTACTACTATTCTCTAATCTCACTTCTCAATTTCTTCCTTACACAGTCCATTGTCCATGCAAAATATCTGAAATATATAACATATTATATATAAAA
>NW_006399764.1:19354026-19372693 GCF_000299155.1 Elephantulus edwardii | reverse complement strand
GATTATCCCAGTCACTGAATCAATCCACCTTATGGTTATGACAAGAGTCCAGAATGAAGGTTGGAGTGTACTCAAGGGGAGGGGGGGTTATATACCAAGGAAAGAATTTTTCTTTTATTTTTCAAAGAGAAGAGTGAACGGAGGCGGGGGGCAGGGAGAAAAATGCAACAATGATTGAATGGAAATCCAAAATCTCTGCAAACGCTCATTAAAATTAATACAATTTTAAAACAATAACCACTGATAGCCTTACAAAAAGTAGCAGAACATTGCCTGGTGCTGAAAAGTCATTTCCGTTGGAAAGATACTGAAATACAACCCTGGGAAGGCTGCCTTATCTAAGTCAAGTTGATGATAATGACAAATAGAGTAAAGTTTCTGGGACCTTTCTTTGTTTTTAGACCTTCATGTGTTGATAAGGTATGATATTAAATGAGAAAAAATATCTATTGGCAACAGAACATGGAATGTATGGAGTATGACTTTAGGAAAATTGAAAGTCATAAAAAATTAAATGTAATGCATGAAGATTGACATCCTAGGAGCTAGTGAACTTAAATGGACTACTATTAACAAGTTTTAATTGTATAATCATAGGATATACTCTGCTAGGAATGATAAATTGCAGAGGAATGGCAATCCATTCACAAGGAGAATTGATGCCTTTGAGCTGTGGTGCTGGAGAAGAGTGTTGAGAATACCATGGACTGCTAGGAAAACAAACAGATTTGTCCTGGAAAGGGTTAAACTGGGTGGCTCCTTGGAGGCAAGGATTCTGAGGCTCCGTCTAACATACTTTGGACATGTTGTGAGGAGAGACCGGTCCTTAGAGAGGGACATCATGCTTGGGAGGGTGGAGGGACAGCGCAGGAGAGGAAGGCCCTCTATGAGGTGGATTGATTCAGTGACTGGGATGATTGGAATGGGAGTGTCAGAGACGGTGCGATTGGCACAGGACAGAGCGGAGTTTAGGGCTATTGTACATAGAGTCACTATGAGTTGCAAGCGACTTGACGGCACATAACACAACAACAACACAACGTCCTGGAGTACGATGATGTCAGTGAGAGGGTAATAGCCATACACCTACAAGGAAGACTAGCTAATATAACTATTCAACAACCACGGATAACAAACATAAAGACTTTTATATACCTTCTACAGTTTAAGTACAATCATCATGAATTGATAATTATTGGGGATTAGAGTATAAGACTAGAAATATAAGACTAGAAACAAGAAAGATTGCATTTAAACTCAAATTCATTGCCATAGAGTTGGAACAGACTGCAAATGGACCATCCATTTGGTTTCTGAGGCTGTAAATCACAGGGGAGGAGATTGTCCATTTTTCTCCCAAAGAGCAGCTGGT
Source organism: Elephantulus edwardii (assembly GCF_000299155.1). Classification (NCBI taxonomy): domain Eukaryota; kingdom Metazoa; phylum Chordata; class Mammalia; order Macroscelidea; family Macroscelididae; genus Elephantulus; species Elephantulus edwardii. The sequence continues at coordinate 19,371,321 of NW_006399764.1, read as the reverse complement.
GGATTCGAACTGCTACTTTTGAGGAGAGGCATCACTTTTGGGATAACAGTGCAATCCTCTGCAGATTGGTGTAAGAAAATATGTCCTCCATGATAAAAATGAAGCCAGAAATTGTACAGTAGAGTTTTTCTATTTTTACTCATCGTAAACACCTTTTTTTCAACAATGTAAACAGAAATAATACATGTGAACCTTACCAGAATCAAGTGACTTTGTGGACTCATGGGATGGAAATTCCGTATTACCAATCTTGACTAGGCTAATGGGTCGTCTCAGAACAGACCATCAATTGCTCATATATAGGTCCTCCTGATAACATTTCTAACGTACATAAGACAATCATCATCACTTTCACGGTGCAGTCTGACTGTACTTTTCCCAAGTCAGGTGTGGTCATTCACCAGTTTCAGAGGCTGAAAATGGCCTTAGAGCATCAAGAAGTCAAAATAAAGGGAAGAAATGCAGAAGCTGAACAAAGAATTTCACAGGGCAGCTTTATATACAGAATAAAGTATTATAATAGAATGTGCAAAGAACTGGAGTTGGAGAATAAGAAGGAAAGAACTTGCTTGGCATTTCTTGAGTTGAAAGAAATAAAAAATAAATTCAAGCCTCAAGTTGCAATACTGAGAGATGCGATGGGCAAAATCTTGAATGATCCAGGAAGCGGCAAAAGAAGATGGAAGGAATAGATATATAGTTGTTGTGCCAAAAAAGATGGATTCTGAAAAATTTCAGAAAGTACCATACAAACAAGAGCCAGTGGTAATAAAGGAAGAAGTTCAAGCTGCACTGAAGACACTGGCTGGCTAGCTAACTAGATAGATAGATTAGATAGATGATAGATAGATAGATAGATAGATAGATAGATAGATAGATAGATAGATAGATAGATAGATAGATTAAAAACTAAATAAATAAGTACGTAAGTAAGGCAGGCTTCAGGAATCAATGGGATATGGCCTGAGATGCTTCAACGAACAGAGGCAACTCTGAATGTGCTTACCAATTTATGCCTGGAAATTTGAAGGATAGGTACTTGGTCAACAGACTGGAAGACATCCATCTCTTTTTTTTTTTTATTCCCAAGGAAGATGATCCAACAGAATGTGGCATTAATTCAAAAATAATACTGTTATCACATGCAAGCAAAATATTGCTGAAGATCATCGAGAAATGGATAAAACAGTACACATTGAGAAAGAACTACCAGGAGTTCAAGCCGGATTTAGATGAGGCCATGGCCCCAGAGATATCATTGCTTATATCAAATAGATCCTGGCTGAAAGCAGAGAATAAAAAAAGAATGCTTATTTGTATTTTATTGACTATGCAAAGGCATTGGGCTGTGTGAATCTTAACAATGTCCAACATGGAGAAGAAAAGGAAGCCTAGAAATATAATTATGTTTATATGAAATCTACACCTACCAAGAAGTTGTTGTCTGAATAGAACAAGGAAACACTGCATTGTTTAAAACCACAAAAGTATGTCAGGGTTTTATCCTTACTCCATACCTATTCAATTCATAAACTGAGCAAATTATTCAAGAAGCTTGACTTTATGAAAAAGAATGTGGCATCGGGATTAGAGAAAGACTCATCAACAACCTGTGTTATGCAGATGACACAACTTACTTGCTGAAAAAGAGGAGAACTTTAAACAGTGCAGAACATCCAAGAATACAGCCTTCAATATGTATTACAACTCAACATCAAGAAGATATAAATCAATAAATATTTATAATAAAAAATAAAAATCTTGGACCCCAATATATCGATAATAGAGATCTATCCATATATCTTTATCAGTCTATCTAGTTGTGTACAGTTGAGTCAGAAATGACCCACACCTGACCCTCTGTTGGGTTTTCAGAGGCAGTTAATTGCCCGAGATGAGATTGCCCATCCTTTTCTTACAGAGCAGCTGGTGAGATTCAAACCACATGCCTTTGAGATTTTGGGTTCACAGCACAGCTTCTTGCCACTAGGCCATCATAGAAACATAGATTAAAAAATCCTTGGACAAGGCCACAAAAGTCACACGATTCTAGGATTTCATTTGTGTGTAGTATGCTATTTTATTAGTTTCATGTAATAATATAAAATGCCATTGAAAATTTCCTTTTAAGTACTTTGAAGTTGACAGTATTGTACTGTCTTTATTTCATAAAGGACAGATGGTAGCAATATGCCATCTGTCAGTAAATAGAAATTTCTTCTTAAGAGCAAGTTTTCTTTATCTTTCTTTCAGAAGCTGTGAAGTCCAACGGTCAAGGGTTGATACTTTGAAGCCAAAAAAAAAAAAAGAAAGAAAACAATGAATTTCAAATCATGAGGTTGTATGTTGATGTAACAAACAAAATATTTTACCTATGTCTTTCTTTAATAATTTAGTACTGAAGAGACTAATAATCCTTTAAGATTATTGTGAGACTTAAACAAGATTAAATTCTAGTGCTGAGAAGTTGTATTGTAATCCAAAAAGCATGTAGTTAAAATTCACCAATTGCTCCATGGGAGAAGGATGGACAATCTCCTCTTATGTTGTTTACTGCCTCTGAAACCCCACTATAGGATCAGCTACTGGGGTCAGTTCCAACTCAATAGCACACAACAAGCAAACCACTCATTGACGTGGTCAAGTCAGCTGAAACTCATAGTACCATATGTACAGCAGAAATTTTGCCCATTTCTGTGCCCTTTTAACAGTCTCCACTATGGTTACGTCCGTTGTTATAGCCACAGTGTCAATTCTTCTTAGTCAGGGTCTTTACCCTTTTCACTGACCTTCCACTTTTCTAAGCATGATGTCCTTCTCCAAGGACTTCTCCCGATAAAGCACTGAAGGATGTGAGACAGAGTTTCACCATCCTGACACCTGGAATTCTGGCTCTGCCTCGTCCAGCACAGATTTGTTTGGCAGTCCATGGTTTGTTTAATAGTCTTCATCCACGCCACGATTCAGAAACACACCATTCTCCTTTGAACATCTTCATTGACTGTCCAAGGTTCACACTTGTATGAGGCAATTGAAAAAAAAAATCATGGTTTTAGTCAGTTGTACGTAAGTCTTCAAAATGGCATCCTTGGTGTTTGAGGTCCTTGGCAGCAACGTTTCCCATGGCCAGACTCATTTGATTTCTTGACTGCTGCTTCCATGACTGTAGCATATAAGAAAATCTCTGACGCAGTGTCAACACTCCATAACTGTTGTTATGTGACGTCGAGTTGCTTACAACTCATAGTAACCCTATATACAACAGCCCTAAACCCTGCTCTCCCCCTTGCCAATCTTATTGACTTGGACACGCCTATCCCCATTACCTCAGTAATGGAATCAATTCATCTGATCGAGGGTCTTCATCTCCTTGCTGTCCCTCCACCCTCCCAAGCATGACGTTCTTCTCCAAGGACTGATCCCACCTTGCAACATGTCCAGAAGTATGTTAGATGAAGCTTTAGAATCTTTGCCTCCAAGGAGCAGCCTAGTTTAACCCTTTCCGGGATGAACTTGTTTGTTCTCCTAGCAGTCCATGGTACTCTCAATACTCTTCTCCAGCAAAAAAGCTCAAAGGCATCAACTCTCCTTCTATCATCCCTAGTCATTGTCCATTTCTCTGATGCATAGCAAGTAACTCCAAGGACCATGGTCTGTATCAGGCACACCTAAGTCTCCAGACTGATATCATTGCTCTCCAGTACCTTGGAGAGGTCTCTGACAGCAGACTTTTCCCAGTGCAATTCATCTTTTAATTTCCTGGCTGCTGGAAACAAAAGTGTTGATTGTAGAGCCAAGTAAACTGAAGCTGTCAACAATCTCAATCTCTTCATCATCTATCATAATGCTGTCAATCAGCCCCGTGGTGGGAATCTTTGTTTTCTTGACGTTGAGCTTCATTCCATACTGGAGGCTGCAGTCCTTGACCCTCTGCAGCAAGTGCTTCAGGTCCTCCTCAGTTTCAGCAAGCAGGGTTTTGTCATCTGCATAATGCAGATTACTAATGATAACTGTAGGACTATCTATAATCCTTACAGAAATGATTCCTTTTGAAACTGATTGTGTTTCTATATTTTTGCCTTCAGAAAAAAGTAAAATAACATGTATTATATTTGCCAACACTTGTGAATAGATGTGTTTTCTGTGTATTTGTTCATCTTTATTCTCCCTTTAGCAACATGTCTTTACTAATAACACTCTGGTATACAAATATTTCTTTTGGTATACAATTTTTGCTTCATTTATTTTGGCGGAGTAGTATGCATATAAAATATAATGTCACTTGAACTAATTACTGGATAAGTCTTTGGAATTGAATAGAAGAGGTAAAAAGATTTTTGCAAATAACTTGGTTCCTTCTCAAATACTCACTCTGTAAGAACTGTTTGAGGCATAATTTCTTTTTTAAAATTGTTTTTGGTGGTTTTGTTAATATTTTTTATTTTGAGGGGATTTCACATAATTCCTATATATTTCTTCTTGTATTCTTACCATTATAGAAGCCTGAGTGGTATAGTGGATTAAGCATTTGGATGTTAACAGGAAAGTTAATGGCTGAAAACCACTAGCCTTTCTTTGAGAGAAGAATGAGGCAACCTTTTCTTCACAGATTTCCATCCTTGGAAAATCTATGCTTCTACTCCATCAACCCCAGCATTCTGAGCCATCAATTCTTCGTCAATCTTCCTCCTTCATTTCATCTTTCACATACTTATGAGAGAATTGAGCAGCTGGGATAGCCGTTCTATATTGTTCTTAAGTGAATTAAGAGAGCTAAACATGTCTAAGTTTCAACCTATCACTTCCCCCTCTAGGAGGGGCACACAGGAGCCTAAATGGCATAGCCTGTAGGCAGTTAGATACAAACTCAAAGATCACACCTCTCCAGGGGTTCAAATCCACCAGCAGCTTTGTAGGAGAAAGATGGATAATCTCTTCCTTTACAATTTATAGCCCCAGAAACCCAATGGAGGGTCAGCTATGAGTTAGTTCCAACTTGACTGCAGTAAGTTTGATTTTTTTAAAAAACAGAGGCACAGTAGTAGGAAGAAGAACTTCCCGGAGCAGAAGATAGTCCCTGAAGAACTCACTTAAGAATTCTTTAGACAACACATTCAACAACTAAGCAGAAGACTCCCTCAGAGGGTAAGGGAAAGGTAGGTCTAAGAAGCAAACTACTGCATTAAAAATCTTGTGTATCTTGTAAAGGGGGCAATGAGAGCGCCACAGAATTGAGAGAGGAGTAAGGGAACTATGGAAAATATTACACAAGTAGCATAGGGGACCTCTGGCAGTGAAGTGGTAAGAAGCTGTGCTGCAATCCCAAAAGCAATGAAGTTCGAATCCACCAGCTGCTCTATAGAAGAAGAATGGGCAGCTTCCTCTTGTGTGATTTACTGTCTCGGAAAACCCACTAAAGGGTCAGCTATGGGTTCTGACTCTACAGCAAACAACAGCAATGGCACTTTAAGGGGGAGCTCTGCTGATGTAGTCCTTGGAGACCTAAGTCCCTGCTGACCTGGTGAGCCAAAGGTCCAGACTCTCTGGCAGTTTGAATCTACCAGATGCTCCATGGACAGTCTCCTCCTGTGCAACGTACAGCCTTGGAAACCTACTCACAGATCAACTGTTCATTGGAACAAGCTTGACAGCTATGAGAAAAAGCAAGTCATATAAAGGTTTATGTTGTTGTTATGTGACGTCAAGTTCCTTGCAACCCATAGCGACCCTAGGTACAAGAGCCCTAAACTCTTAAAAAGTTCTTTTGGTCTGGACTAGAAAATTATATGGAAAGGTATAAGTGAAAGACGCCTGAAGCATAGTCAGTACATGTAAGTGGGAAATAAGTAGGTTAGCTTTGTATGAGGGCCATCTAAGAGAAGAACAAATTTGAGCTTTATTTGGTAATCAATAAGGTTCTGACTTTACAGCAATTGTTTTTAGTTGAAGGTAATGTAAATCAAAGATTCGATATTGTCAAAAGCAATCTAAGGACTGCCAAATTTCAGCTTAAAAATGTGTTGTAGGAATATTTTTATATTGTTTTATCTCTTCCTTTCTCTTCACATGTGCATTATACACATTACACACCTCCTCTGATAGCAGAGAAGAAAAAGCGAGGGAAAGAGAGCTATTTGCATAGAAACAGCCTACTTGGAGAGCAATATATTTGACAATTTTGAAGAAACAGTAACAAGAGCTAATTTTCATATTGTTCTTCAATTATCTGAGAGGTATAAAAATCATTACTCGAGTCATTAAAGTTAAAATGAACATCAGGAAATTCACTCTAGGAAGAAAAAAGTTTCCGTAGGCAGAATGTTGAAATGGTTGATTTCATAATCATGTAACTCCTCATTTCTATTTCGCTAAAGTGTATTTAAATTAATATATTTTTTTGCTTGTTCACTGGGAAACCAACAGCTGGTAACAGCACAATCTACCAGGGGACTTACTGCTTTTCTATGTATTCTTAATTCCGCTTTAATCCAGGATCTGCTGACATAACTTCCTATAACTCCCCTTCTGTTTTACATTGCAACACTGTGAAAATCAAATCTTCTGGAAAACTGTTTTCTAAATGATAAGAAAAGTGAGATTTCAACATTAAGTCACAGAAAATCACCAGCACCAACATGTTTCTTTCTCATGCTCTGTTTCCACTCAGGAGAAAGAGAGCATGACACTCCACAGACCATCTTAACACCCTGGTTCCCCTCCGTTTATTAACGGTCACTCCTCAGATGCCACCACCAGGACATCTAATTCATTCCTCACCCTATTCGTCCCTGATGAGGACGATTTGTTAGCATAGATTTTCTTAATAGATTATCAAGAAAACATTTTAGTGGTAGGATTCAATTCTGAAATGCAGGGATACAACTTGCTTATGTAAAAGAATTTGCTGATGCAACTTTAAACAATGAGAGTCTTCAGGAAGCATGGCAGGAGTAGAGAGAAAGTTAAAGGTCACAGACAGACCTGACGTTGGATGAAGGGTTGCTAGAATGTAACAGTAAAAAAATGTCTACCTAAAGCTCTGAAGATCAAGTGTACTTCTGATCAATTACAAGGCAATAGAACCCTTTTCTGGGATTGTTTTTCTTCACGTGAGAGGAAACACAGAAACACATTTGGGCTATCTAATACTTTGCAATTAATATACATGCACTTTCAATACTTATCTCATTTGATCATTATGACAACGGATGGATATGAGACAAAAGGAAAATGTGAGAAAAGATGTGATTCATATTAATAGCATTATTTAGAAAGGATTCATTCTCCTGGGGGACTTTATTTCAGGGAAGGTTAGCAGTTCTAATTCACCAGCTTCTCCACGGAAACAAAATGGACAATTCTCCTCCCACGCACTTGGCCGCATCTAAAACCCCACTGTGAGGCAGTCCCTGCTGGAGAGCAATGAGCGAGCGGTTTGAGTTACAGCGAGGGAGCACACGTGGCTGGATGTGTAGGGAATGACATTGCCAACCTAAAGGCCAGACTTTGAGCTGAAGAGAGAAAGAGGAACAGTCTCCTCTGAGCGACTACAGCTTTGAAAATCCACGGAAGCTAAGAGTTGGTTCCTACTCCGTGGAAATGAGAGTGGAATTGAGAGAGTTGATTTCCAATGAGAGAGAGAGAACTCTCTAAACGCAACAACAGCACAGCACAACAGAACTTGTGTGGATGGCGAGGGATGAAAGAGGCTTTCAGCTTGTGTATGCGTTTGTGCACCAGCAAGTCAGCACTGCCTCACAGCTGACGCTCCAGAGCGTGTTCAGGGTCATTTAATCTCGAGAGAGAAGAGTGTCCATCTTTCTTCCATGGAGTGGCTGGTGGATTCAAACATCCTACCTTTGGGTTGCCGGTGCAACTCTTTACCATTTGGCCACCAGAACTCCTTTGCTATGAAAAGAGTCACTATAATTTGGAGATAACTCAACGGCACCTAACAGCAGACAACAGTTTTAGAAGAAAACGTCATATTACCTGATGTCACACGGTAGAAATTTGAGCCTGTATAATCATGCAATTTGCTTTTTAGCTCAGGTTTCCAACAGGCTCTTGCCACCAAAATATGAGTGAATTTGGAGAAAAGTTTATGTCCTTGAATTTGCTCTTTGGCAAAGAATATTGACTGTATCACAGGTGGACAAAAGAATGAACAAATCTGGCTTGGAGCAAGTACAACCAAGGCATTCTTACAGAGATTGGAACCCATCAGCTCAGGTACTTTGGACATGTTACCAAGAGGAACAAGTCCCTGGAAAGGGACATCATGCTTGGAAAGCAGAGGGTTAGCCACAAAGAGGAAGATCCTCTGTTCTTTTCCCTGAATAGCAGATTAGATTAGATTTCAACCTTAACAGTGTACAATGTGTTACAACATAAGAAAACGACAAGGCTGAAAATTTATACTGACAGAATTTCTGAAGACTCTCCTCTTCAGCGATGTTTGAACTTCCACTTATGCCTTTGCAAACTTTGAATGTGCCTGAGGCAGGTGTCAGGATCACTTAACATCTGCAAGGGAGATCATTTCTCTTTCTTCTGCCTCTTCTAGTTTATATCATGTTTGCCTTGTAGATTAAGCACATCTACTACCCCAATCTTAAGGGGAAAAGCAAGAAGCAATTAGTATGTTTGGATTTTGAACATTTGGTAAGTGGAATCAGATATGTGCTGACTGGGTTTAATAAAAATTCATTTTTAAGATAATTAATATTCTTATATTTATGCAATACATATTCCTATAGTTCACTCTAGTTGTGTTGCAAACCATCCCAAAATTATTAGTGTAAAACAATGAAAGTGTGTATTATTGCTAGCTCTAACAATTCTGGGCTTGGCCTTAGCTTCACAATGAAGTTTTTCTACCAGGGTTTTTCATGCTGTAGTCAGACAGTGGAAAAGTTGAAGTAGTCTTGAAAACTTCCCCATTCACATTTGCTGATTGATGCTGTTATTGTCACACAATGGAATACTATGCAGCAATGAAAAAAAGAACACGTAAAATATTACACAACATGGAGGCCATTATGCTGAGTGGAAAGTCTCTGTCTCAAAAGGGTAAATACTGCTTAACATCACTGTTATTAAGCAGGACTGACATGGGGGGTTGGGAGAAGAATAGGAAAAGAGTGGCCAAATAATGAACACTGTATTGGAACAGATGAAGGAGAGAACCATTGAAAAGGAATAAATGATTAGTTATTATATGTAAGAAATAGTCCAGAATAAGAGGTACATCGCAAAGAAGACTGGAGTGGGGGAAGAAAAGGAGGGAGAAGGAAAGAAATTGTGCAACAATGAATTGTTGCTGTTGTTGTTGTTATGTGCGTTCGAGTCACCTGTGACTCACAGTGACCCTATGTACAACAGCCCTAAACCCTGCTCTATCTTGTGCCATTCTGTCTCTGACACATCTACCCCCATTACCCCAGTCACTGAATCAATCCATCTCATAGAGGGTCTTCCTCTCCTGCACTGTCTCTCCACCCTCAAATATTTTTTTTAAAACAAAGTTAACTGGGGGAGGGGGAAGGGAGGGTGAGAGAGGAGACTGTGCAACAGTGAATGCATAAAAATAGGACTTTTCTGTAAACTTTCATTAAAATCACAATTGAAATAATTTTTTTTTTCAAAAAAAGATATCTCCTAGAACATTCGAACAGGATCTCTTCATATGCCCGACGCTTCCTCATAGTATGGTGACTTGATTCCAACAGCACACCCGAGAGACCAGAAGGTTGAGTTTCTGAGGTTGTAAGTTAAAATTTATTTCCTATCTTTCCTCCCCAGAGTCCCCGGTAGATTCAAACCACAGACACACTCATCCTTTTGGTTAGCAGTATAACTTGCTAGGGAATAAACTACCAAAGATCCCTTAAAGTACTTTAATCAGACTTCTTTTCAGCACTCAGGAACATTCACGTATCATATTTCAGTAACAGTGATTCAGTAACAGTGTCATTTTTCTAAAAGGGAGATACAATGCAATGAAAGGAAATTCTTTTCCATTAACTGTACATACTAATTTTATTATCTGTGATAATAGCATTTTGAGATTTTACATGTTAAACACTAATGTTGCTCCAGTATATTCTCTATTTTACTGGTGGTGGAAGAATGAGGCAAAAAATGAATCGATTCTTAATAATCACAAGTCAGTTAGAAATCCGAAAATTAGGATGAAGCTATGTCAGTATGCTTTTTTAAAATGCAATATTCTCAGCTCTTTTTTTTCCTTAATAGTATTTCGTTTTCAACAGCAAAATTATATTTTCTTCAGAGAAATTCCAGTCAGTCACCAGAATAAAATATTTCTAGGCAAACAAGGAACTTTCATAAATGTGGAATTGATTTTCAAGTTGAAGCAAAAGTCAATTTCATGAACTTACAGTAAGACTGACAGCTAATTTTAAAGCTACACTGAGCCTATATATAAATTTGCATTAAAATGATGCAAGGCTGGTAGTTTATGATGAATTAAACTGTGTTTGCAAAACTGGAGGAAAGTGTCTATTTTGGAGTCCATTTCAATGGGTGTGAACCCATGAGACCTAAATCAAATAAAACATCTGCTGACAATCACTTTGGAGAGGGCCTGTCAAATGTCACAGCTTTCATCACCAGTAGTAGGCATTTCTCAGTCAAAGGAGACCATAAATTTGACATTTTTCAGAATTCAAGACTTATTCTTGAAATCTAGCCTCAATCATTGGAGCAGAATCTCATTTCTTTGCCCCAGAAGGCCCACATAGCTAGCTAATTCATATCTAGAACATATAATCGATTAATTCTACATAAGACTAATAATAATAATAATGTCTGCAATATTTCTGATAGTACAGGTAATAAGGTTAGACCTTTCAAAGTGCGTTATCTTGAATGCCAAAAAAAAATAAGCTTACAAAATAACTGTATAATTATAATTCAAACAACGTGTAGTCATGCTATACATTTCAAACAACGCACGGAAATAGAATTTTAGGGACTTTCTTAAGAAATGGGAGTTTGGGTGCTGTTAACCCAAAATTTTGCCGTTAACCCAAAGCCCACACCTCTCTGGAAGTTCAAATCCACTAGCTGCTCTGTGGGAGAAAAGTTTCTCTTCTCGTGAGCCGTTTACACCCTCAGGAACTCCTGGAGAAGCCATCTGTGACTCCATGAGTCCCTTCCAACTATGATGCAATGAGTTTAAGGGTGTTTTTTAGTTTGTTTGTGTGTTTTAGTTCATAAGAAACACAGTTGGATTGTACATAAAGACACCACAATTTCAGGTCCTATTTCCTTTTTTAAATATTTTGTCTCCATTATGCTACACTTTATCCAAGAGAGTCTACACTATAACAACTGTACATGTTTTTGGGGGAGCTCTGGTGGTCTAGTGGCAAGATGCTGCACTGCAATCCCAGAGGTACGCAGTTCAAATCCACCAGATGCTCTGCTGGAAAAGGAGGGGAAATCTCCTCTTGTACTAGTCAGATCTGATTTGATGGTACACGTAAAAATAATATAATAAAATTTTTTTTAAAAAAAGAAAGAAACAACTGTACATGTTTTTAACAGGGTAGTCTTGGATGAAACACCAACTTCAGTTTAAAGAAAAAGAGTATGAGAAAGAGTGGACATTTAAATTCAGTTTATATAGTATATAAAGTGTTAGAAGCAAATTCCTGGGGCAAGGGACTATATGATAGGGTATTATGGTTTTCACAGGAGTCCACAATTAAGGTTACATAGTGGAATGTACTTGGGGCAGTGGGAGGGGTGTGGGGCGGGGGATTGTGTACTAGGGAGGGAGTGTTTCTTTTACTTTTGAAAGAGAGGAGCGAACTGGGGAGGGCGGGGAGGGCTGGGCAGGGAGAGAAGTGCAGCAATAAATGAATGGAAATCCAAAATCTCTGTAAATGTTCATTAAAATTATTTAAAAGAAACACAACAAAACCCTTTATCTTAAAAAAGTTTAGCTAGTCCACTTTGTGGAAAATTGGGTAATTTTTTTTTCAATTACATATATGGCTTCCTAAGATTAACAAAATAAGAAACAAAACATGACATAATAAGTTAATATCATACTCAAATATAATTTTAATTTCTGACCTTGTATTGATTTTGTTTTAACCTCACTGACCAACTGTGGTATTAACACCCTTGGAAATTGGCTTTTCTAGCCCTTGTGTTGTCCTCGGTGGGGGCATGGTCTGCAGCTGCCTTAACTGCAGACTCACAGTCTTGCAAATCATAAACAGCATAATATGAGAGAGAGCACTTTCCACACTGTGACAGGACTATGAGAGATGGTAGGCAAGAGACTGTGCTAAGGTGTAACTGGAGGGTCCCCGGAGACAGAGCCACAGTTAGAGGTTTTGCCTGGTAGAGGAGTAAAGGAAAAGCTGATTTGTATTTGCTCTGAGATAGTTTGCTGAACTAATTGAGGAAACCAAGGTTTCTTTCTGCTGCTGAACTAAATTTGAATTTTCATTGATTGAGGAATGATGTCTTACTGTTAATACAATTCCCACATAGAATAAAACAATATTTTTATACATCAAGAGTAGAAAAACTATTGAAATATCTTAGATTTGAAAACTCAAGTTTAGGAGGCACATGGATTCTTAGAAAATATTAAGTGTTAAGAGCAGAAAGATGGTTAATATTCATCTACATTTCTCTTATAAATGCACCTAGTACATAACTCATGTTGTTGTTTAGTGTTATTTTAAAAGAAATTAGTATTATATGTATTCCATTAAAACATAACTTATACTACATTTTAAAGGAATATAGATGAAATTTTTTGGCAAATAAAATACACAAAAATTAAGGAGCTCTGGAGGTCTAGTGGCAAGAAGGTGCACTGCAATTTCGAAGGCACATGGTTCGAACCCACCAGATGCTTTGCTGGACGAAGGAGGGGCAATCAATTGGATCTGACTCGACAACACACAGCAAGAAAAAAAAAACACAACATAAAAATGTACAATTATATTTTTAAATAGTATATGAAATATTCATAAAAATGTATAAACAATGGAATAATGAAAATACTTTGTGCAGTAAACTGTTAGTTGGAAAATGACAAAGATTAAATTGTATTTGAAATAATGTTATTTCACACAATGCTAAAGTCTATAATCTTTCTAGGAATAAGACCAGCAGCCAGGATATTAAAAGATGGATTACACTGGAAAAGTTTGCTGTGAGACCTCTCCCAAGTACTGAAGAGCAATGATGTCAGATTGGAGACTAAGGTGCGCCAGATGCAGGCCATAGTCTTTGCAATTACTTGCTATGCATAAAAAAGCTGGACAATGACTAGGAATGATAGAAGAATTGATGCCTTTGAGCCATGATGCTGGAGAAGAGTATTGAGTTTCCCACGGACTCCTAAGAGAACAAACAAGGTCATCCTGGAGAGTGTGAAGCCAGGTTGCTCCTTGGAGGCAAGGATTCTGAAGCTTCGTCTAACATACTTTGGACATGTTGCAAGAAGGGATAAGTTCGTGAAGAAGGACGTCATGCTTGGGAGGGTGGAGGGACAGTGCAGGAGAGGAAGACCATCGATGAGATGGATTGATTCATTCACTGGGGTAACTGGGGTAGGTGTGTCAGAGACAATAAGATTGCCATGGGATAGAGCAGGGTTTAGGGCTGTTGTACATATGGTCACTATGAGTTGCAGGTGACTCGATGGCACATAAGAACAACAACAATGTGGAAAAGACAGTGGATATTTGACAAGGGAGAGTGAGGATCAATTAGTCTAAGATGAGTAGGTAGCCATCAGCTGAGATGGACGAAAATCCTTTGAGAAGCTCAGTGTGCAAACAAAACGAATTCTTTTATATAGGACTTTATGGAAGTGATACTAAAATTTTAATGTGCATAAAAATTCCCAAGAAAATAGTTTAAAGTTTGTATTTCAGGAATTTTTGACTGGAAAATCCGATTCTGAAGGCAGAGAATTGACATTTTTCACAAGCATCAGAAAGGTTTGTGATGACTGTGGCTGATAAACTGGGAAGAAGCTATGGTTTTTTTACTCATGTATAAAAAAGAGAACATTAATTATTCATCTACAGGGCATCTGCTCTCCTACCTGAAATTATATGAGCCTTTATTACTATTATTATTTTCAAGTTTTAAATTCTATTCATATAGGCCAGTTCTCATCTCATTCAGAATCCTGAGTAGTTCCAAGAAGTTTGAAATCTCTTCAAGTATATGTACCTCAACTCATATTTTGGTAGGTGTTTGGATATAGGATTTAGATTGCTTTTAAACTAGTCTTTGCTGGTTTGAATTCTCTCTTGTTTTTATTTCACAGTTCTCAAGACAGTGTTTTTGTCTATGATTGTCTTTTTTATTTATATTTGTAACTGTTTTTAATTATTATTTTAGGCATCTTGGTGATAAGAATATTCCTCAAACTTCATGTTTTATTCCTACACTGAGTGGATAAACTACATATCTCTTTTCTCAATCAATACAGGACTAGCCCTGGATGCATGATCATATGACCAGGCATTTTTGTCTGTAACCATTTCATGGCAATGATTCAATTATCTATCTTCTTTTTTTTTTTTTTTTGTCTTACATAATCTATCAGAAGCTTTTGGTACAATTCGCCATTCTTTCTACCTTAATTTTTTTCCTTTGTTTGGCTTCTAGGACACTTAAATGCTAGTCATTCTCCTACCTCACCATTGTTGTTTTTGTTATGTGCTGTTGAGTTGCTTGTGACTCATAGCAACCCTATGTACAACAGCTCTGAACCCTGCTCTGTTCTGAGCTAACCTAATCATATCTGATGCACCTACTCCCATTACCCCAATCACTGAGACAATCCATCTCATCCAGGGTCTTCCTCTGTTGTCCCTCAACTCTCACAACCATGATGTCCCTTTCCAAGGACTGGTCCCTCATTGCAACATGCCCAAAGTAAATCAGATAGAGCTTTAGAATCCTTGCTTCCAAGGAGCAGCCTGGTTTCACCCTCTCCAGGATGAATCTGTTTGTTCTCCTAGCAGTCCATAGTCTATTCAGTCCTCTTCTCCAACACCACAGCTCAAAAGCATCAATTCTCCTTCTGGTTCTCCCTAGTCATTGTCCAGCTCTCTGATGCATAACACAACCTATCTCAATAGCTGGTTCTTTTTATTTACTCTGACAATTATCCCTTTTTCACAAATTGTGACAATGCAATCTTTAGTGATCTGTTTTTAAAATTTTACTGTTGCCCAAATAGATCCCTCCTTTGTTAAATATTTGCACATATCCATCAGCAAAACTTGACGTCTCAAATTGAAAAATGTGTCCAGAATTTAAACACTCCTCACCACATTTACTATCACTATTGTCTATGACCTCTCACCTGGATTATTGCAATAGTTTCCTAACCTGTGATTATCAGTAGTATTCTATCCTCAACAAAACAGGCAGAGATGATTAAAACAACTCTTTGATCATGTCAATCCTCTACATAAAGGCTCCACATTGTAGCCTGGATGGTGTCGCACTGTTAACCCGAAGCTCATACTTCTGGCAGTTGGAGTCCTCCAGCACGTCCTCGGGAGAAAGATAGACTATCTTCTCTTGTGTGATTCACAGCCTCAGAAACTCATTGGAAGGCCATCTGTGAGTTGAGTTCAGCTTGATGGCAATGAGGTTTGGGTTTCAAAAGCAAACGGGTTTACTAACGTCTCAGGTGACTTGACTTTTCATGACGACTTGGATCTCTTCTGCTGCTGTTCTCCATTCAATGTGCTCTACTCCAGTCATACTTAGATCTTTCCTGTCTGTCAAGCCAAGGAGATATATACCTCAGAGCATTTGAACTTTCTGCCCAGAGTATTCCTCCAGCAGATATGAACATGGATCATTCTAACCAGCTCCGACTCAAAGTGACCCTCTACTGTGTTCCTAGCAGTATAATTTGCAATTTAGAGGAGACTGCCCATCTTTCTTCTGGGAGCTGTGATAGATCTCAGCCACCCAAGATACTCAGGTTGCAGCAAGTTCATTTCCGCTTCCTCTCTACTGGGAGATGTTTTGGCTGAGTACATGCCAGCCTAGCTTGAGAATAGCATTTTAAGTCACCTCTCCATTTATCTGGTAATTGGAATCCA
The DNA here is from genome assembly GCF_000299155.1 of Elephantulus edwardii. NCBI lineage: Eukaryota > Metazoa > Chordata > Mammalia > Macroscelidea > Macroscelididae > Elephantulus > Elephantulus edwardii. The sequence continues at coordinate 19,355,185 of NW_006399764.1, read as the reverse complement.
TCAGCACCTTTGTCAGAGAAAAGGACCATCTCCTCTGTTAAGATGTGTAACCTCAGACAACCACAGGAGGACCACTATTCAGAAGTGATTCAATGGCAGTGAGCTGAAGGTTTCTAATGTCTCCATACTGAGCAAATAATCCAAGAGGCTGAACTAGATGAGGACGAATATGGCATTGAGATTGGGAAGAGACTCATCAGCAACCTGCAATATGCAGATGGCAAAATTTTGCTAGCTGAAAGTAAGGAAGACTAGAATAATAACATGACAGCCTTCAGGATGGATTACATTTCAATAAAGAAAGCAAAAATCCTCACAAATAGACAAATAGGAAGCATCAAGTTAAGTGGAGGAAAACAATTGAAGTTATTAATAATTTCCCTTGGAAAGAAGGACGAACTGGGGATGAGGGTGGAGAAAACAGTGCAACAATGAATGAATGAAAACCCAAAATCTCTGTAAATGTTCATTAAAACTAATAAAGTTTAATTAAAAAAAATGCAAAAAAAAAAATTTTCCCTTGCATGAACTATCAACATCCATGGAAACAAAACTCAAGAAATAAAATAATGCACTGGACTGGGCAAATCTGCTGTCCAGAACTTACTTAAATGCTAAAAAGGAAGGACGTGACATTAAAGGTTAAGATGTGCTTGACCCAAGCCATGATATTTTCAACTGCTTCTTATGTACATGAAATATGAACAACAAATAAAGAAGATTAGAGATGAATGGGTGCCCTTGAATTGTACTGTCGGTGAAGAGTATTTGATAGATGATTGACTGTCAAAAGAGCAAGTAAATCTGTCTTGGAGGAAGTGCAAAGAAGCTGTTCCTTAGAAGCAGGGATGTGAGACTCCATCTCAGATACTTTGGGCATGACATCAGGAGAGTCTAGTCCCTGAACATGGATATAATTCTTGGAAAAGTAGAGGGTCAGTGAAAGAGAAGGCAGCTGTTAATGAGATGGACTGAGACGATGTCTTTAATCAATGAAAATCACAACAGAAAAACTGTGAGGATGGTCTAGGTCTTTGTTTTGTGGGGCATGGAGTTCACCTTTCTCCTATGGAGTGTGTGATGGATTTGAACAAGAGATAGATAGATAGATAGATAGATAGATAGATAGATAGATAGATAGATAGATAGTTATAGTTTT
>NW_006399764.1:19348999-19353916 GCF_000299155.1 Elephantulus edwardii | reverse complement strand
AGATATATATGGAGATAGATAGATAGATAGATAGATAGATAGATAGATAGATAGATAGATAGATAGATAGATAGATAGATAGATGGAAATGGAGTTCTGGTAGCCTAGAGGTAAGAAGCTGCACTTCAATCCCAAAGGTGGTGGTGGTGGGGTTATGTGCTGTCGAGTTGCTTGTGACTCATAGCAACTCTATATACAACAGCTCTAAATCCAGCTCTGTGCTGTGCCAACCTCATTGTCTCCACACACTGGCTCCCACTATCCCAATCATTGAATTGATGCATCTCATCATGGGTCTTCCTCTCCTGCGCTGTCCCTCCACTCTCTCAAACATGTATCCCTCTCCAAGAATCAGTCCCTGCTTGCAACAAGCCCAAAGCATTTCAGACAAAGCTTTAGAATCCTTGCCTCCAAGGAGCAGCCTGGCTTTACCTTCTCCAGGATGAACCTGTTTGTTCTCCTAGCAGTCCATGATACATTCAACACTCTTCTTCAGCACCACAGCTAAAAAGGCATCAATTGTCTTTCATCTTCCCTAGTCACTGTCCAGCTCTCCAATGCATAGCATGCAATTGCAAAGATCAGGCACACCTTAGTCTCCAGCCTGATGTCATTGCTCTTCAGTACTCTGAAGAGGTCCCTGACAGCTGACTTTCCCAATGCAATTCATCTCTTGATTTCCTGACTGCTGGTACCAAGAGAGTTGACTATGGAGCCAAGTAAACGAAAACTGTTAACTATCTCAATCTCTTCATTGTACTGATGATGCCAATTGGCCCAGTGGTTGTTTTCTTGATGCTGAGTTTCAATCCATACTGAAGACTACAGTCCTTGACCTTCTGCAGCAAGCTCTTCACGTCCTCCTCAGTTTCAGCAAGCAGGGTTGTGTCATCTGTATAACACAGGTTGTTCATGAATCTTCCACCAATCTTGATGCCACATTGTTCCTTGTAAAGCTCGGCATCCCGGATGATCCATTCTGCATATAGATTGAAAAGGTACAGAGACAGAATACATCCCTGACAGACCCCCTTCCCAATTTTGAACCATGCACTGTCTCCTTGCTCTGTTCTGATGACTGCCTCTAAGTCTAAGTATAGGTTTCACATAAGCACAATCAAATGTTCTGGGATTCCCATTCTTCTCAGAGTCAGCCACACTTCTTGTTATCCACACAGTCAAAAGCCTTTAAACAGTCCATGAAGCACAGATAGACATTCCTCTGGTACTCTCTTTCTGCCAAGGTCTAAAAGGTACACAGTTTAAATTTACTAGATTTTTTTGGGATAAAATGAGTAATGCCTTCCTGTGTAACTTACTGCCTTTGAAAATCTGCTGGAGCAATGGGTTGGTTCTGTCTCAACAGTATACAGTAACAACAAATACACACACGCACACACACACACACATACACACGGTATGTAATATACATATACACAAAATATATACATGTTGCACGTACATCTATATACCTATGTGTAATTTACAAAGAACTCTTAAAAGAATGGGCATGCTTATCTACTTCTTTCCCACTTTTTCACCACTAACTACAAAAATGAGTGAGTAGAAAGCACATCATCCTCAATGATTGACTGAAGGGACCTCTTAGAATAGCTGAACTATCAGGTAAAATGACTAACTTTCTACTTCCATCCAGCCACCAAACCTGCTTGCTGTTAATTGTTTTACAAGAAAGATACAAAATAAACAAAATTGTTTTTGTTTAAGCCACTGATTTCATCTGAGCAGACTAGTCTGTGTTTTAATGATACATAGCAATCATAAAATAAATATTTTTTAAAAGCTTAAAATTAGTTTATCAAAGGTAGGAAAGTCTAGGCAGTAGTGATTGATTTATTTTGAAGTGAAAACTAGAAATCAAAATGAATTAGAATTAGAAACCTTGAATTAGACCATTCCTTAACTATTTACTAAATACCAGTGACCTTCACTAGGATTTTATTGTCATTTAATATTTATAGCAACTTTCAAAGGTAGGATTTTTTATGTATGCTTTGCAGATGAAGAAATGAATAGGGCTCAAAGGATGAGATTTTTTAAAAAAACTATCATTGAAAGTAAGTGGTGGCCTCAAGAGCCCAATGTTATAAATGTTTCTCCAAGTTCACTTTTCCAGCATTTGCTCTTTAGATTGAGATGTGCGCCCTCCCTCCAGAGATCTTTGAGAATTCAAACTGGAAGTAGTTGGTTAACCACCTGACAAATTCATTTCTACTCTTCCTGCTCCAAAATGTGATCTGAAGCCTCAACAGTGAATGGAATAGCCATCAAGCTGAGGACTGGTCCCCAGTCTGGACTTGGATTTCCAGAGTCTTTATGACCTGTTCTGGACCTCAACCTGTTGGTCTAGTTCCTGCTGTAAGACAACTCCAAAATCTAAGTCTACTTAAATGAGCTACAAAAGCATTGGCATTAAATGGAATTAAGCAACCCAGACAGAACCCTTGTTCATTTGAACAGTCTGGAGTCAAAAGCAAAATCCCTATCCAAAAAACACACACGCAGTTTAGATTCAATAACTCCACAGACGTGGTTACAAAATAGAGTCAAAATTTTACTGAAAAAATTTTCTCTTTTCCTGGCTAGGAATGTTATTCAAGGAGTTTGACAAAAACAACAACAGAAATCCAATTTCTAATCCCCAAGGCATTTATACATATAAATGCCCAAATATATATGCCCGTACTCTCTGACGGCTTAAGTGGTAAGGGGTTGCACTGACAACCTGGTGATATACCAGTTGCTCCATGGAAGAAGGATGGGCAATCTCTGAATACCCCCAGAAGAGTCAGCTCTGAGTCAGTTCCTATTGGACAGCACACAACAGTGACAACAACAGACCAATATTAAGGGCTTTGGCAGTACAGCATTTAAGAACTTAACAGATAGCCAAATGGTCAGGAGGTCTAAATTTACCATTCACTCCACCAGAGAAAGATGTGATTGTCTGCTTCACAGAAGGTTTGCAGCATTGGATATCCTATGGGGAAATTCCAATCTGTTCTATAGAGTCACCAGGATTCAGAATACATGTGACAGCAAGGGGCTTGCCTGGGTTTTTTAGATAAGCAGGTATCCTTTTTCTTTTATTTTTTTTTAATTCCTTTTACTCATAAATGTGCTGATCCCCTAGGTAGAAAAGATCTCTAGCTAATAGTCACAGCACCATGTGTTCAGTGACTTTGGAGACAACCTGAAAGCTTAAAACATTGATTTCTTGATTCTGAATCATTCACTAGTTGGTAAAAGCTCCATCTCAGGCAGCTGCGAGTATTAATAAAGCATATAGAAGACCTGACATTTTAGAAAGCTGTATCAATCAATGCCTGTGTTTGGCATTCAACCTAAGCTTAAAATATGGCCGTACAATGAGAAAGAAGGCTTTTGGCTTTAAATTCTCCAATTAATCCTATGTCCCCTCTGCCAAGGCAAGCATTTTGAGAAAATTCATGTACACAGTTTCTTCTTTCACATTTCTATCTCCTTTTCTCTCAAATTCTCCTCACATTTTCTTAAATATTTTCAAAAGTTTTCATATTTCCTCTTGGTCATGTTACTCCAGGGAGCTATTCTGGGGGAAAAGCTGAGAGGACAGCTGTGAAAAACCAGTGAACACCTATCTTCCACTGTCTTCTGCTGTCAGTGAACGATTATTGACATTGGCTTCCAAAAACAGTCTTATTATTTACCCAAAGATCATGGAAAATGCAGCCTGATATTTTCTTTCATATCCAATGCTAGCACTGTTCATTCATCTTGAGGACTTCTTCAAGGTTCTTATGGTTTTGTATCTTGATTATCAAATAAAATTGTATTGAATTCTTTTCTACCTAAACATAACCATATACTTCAACATACCAGAGGTCATGAAGATAGTGCAGGATCCAGTGACCTTTTGTTCTGGTTTGCATCAGGTCACTAAAGATCAGAGATGATTTGGGAACAAGTAACAATGGCCTTGAAGGTTGAATGTGTTGTGTACCATTGAATTAGAACTTTAAGACCTAGTAAATCACACAGCAGGAGATTGTCCACCTTTTTCTACAGAGCATCTGGTGGATGCAAACCTCATTGAGTTGTCAATGGAACTCTTTACTACTAAGTCCCCAGAACTCTCTAGTGACAGCAGTCTTTGGAAAAGGCATCATGCTTGGAAAAGTAGATCAGTGTAAGAGTGATGGAAGAACCCATTATTCTTGTTAAAGGCCATCAGTGAGATGGATTCACAGAGCAACTGCAACAATGTGCTTGAGCTTATTGGAGTTCCTGAGGGTGGCACAGGGCCGGACAAGATCTCTATTTATTCCCCATCACCTCACTGTGAGTCATATTAACACAACAGCATCTTACAACAGCAGTAGTAGCAGCAATTCACAGTGTGAGCGATTATTTGTGTTTAGATTACTGCAAACTCAGGAGTAGGAAAGATAAAATAATTAGAGAAAGTACATAAGGCTCCCAAAAGAATTTTAGGAATTTTGACTTCTCTAAATTTATATGTGCCAGAAGTAAGAAATAATGTCATTATTAAAAATGAAGAAACAGTTTACGCAGAGACAGACTCTATTTTGGAGAGCTACTAGAGCTGGAAATTGAGCGAGAAAGGACTAAAATAAGAACCAAATATTGTTGTTGCTGTTCTTGTTATGGGTGTCCAGTCAGAGTTATAGCTGAACCCCCAGGGAGTTCTTGAAGGCCGTAAATCATATGGGAAGAGATTGCTCATCTCTCTCCTACAGAGCAGCCAAGATATATAGATATAGATAGATATACACACATATATGTATATGTATATGTATATGTATATGTATATGTATATGTATAGCAAGAGAGAGAGCGAGATATAGAAATATAGAGCTAGATATAGAGCTAGATATGTTGTTGTTATGTGCCATC
>NW_006399764.1:19345095-19346039 GCF_000299155.1 Elephantulus edwardii | reverse complement strand
TTATTATTGTTATTATTATGCACATCTTTATTTTTAAAATTCAGATATCTTCTATTTAGACATGCTCATTAGTTATAGATGAGTAATAAGTCATTCCTAAACATATTGACTTGAAACACCAATCACTTAGGTTTTATTTGAGCTGCGCTAGATTTAGCTAATCTCATGAATTTCTATTTTGCTGAGAGACTAACTGGAGCTGTATTGTTCTAGAACGGATAACTTGACCGCTGTGCTTTCATAGACCAGTGGCTTGAACCAGGCACGTTCTCAGGACAAAGGTAAAGGGCAGAGAGATTGACTGGAAACTTACCAGCCTTGAGACTTCTTTCCTAAATGACACACTTTTTATTATTTCCACTATGTTTTGGCTCTTAGGCATTTTCAGTAAATTTCGACAAAAGTAAAAGGTCCTAACTAAATTCACATTTCCAACAACCATGTTTAGCTCAGGAGATCTCTGCAGTCAAAGCAGGAGGTGGAAGAAATATAACCTAAGGAGGAGGTCTTAACACAAACAGGTGATTGTAAAATGGCCCTAAGAAGTAGTTTCTTCATGTGTCTCACTCTCTCATTACCATTGAGTTGAAATTGACCATCCACAGAATTTTTGATGCTGTCAGTCATTCAAGTAGATTGCCCATCATTCACCCAAATAGCTACTAATGAATCTGGTCAGAGAACCACAGCCTTTGGGTTTGCAGTGCATCACTCCATGGTTTAGGACACAGGGGCTCCCTCTCTTTTGTTGTTGTTGTTGTTGTTGTTGTTTGCTATCAAGTTGACTATTATTCACAGTGACCAACAAAAGATTCAAGCCTTGCCTTACTTGGTGTTATCCTCATAATCTCTGCCACTTTCAAGTCCATTGTTACAGTCACAGTGTCCAACTATCTTGGTGAAGATTTTCTACTCTTTCAATGGACCTCTTCCACTATGATGTC
>NW_006399764.1:19309986-19343810 GCF_000299155.1 Elephantulus edwardii | reverse complement strand
AACAAACAAACAAACACATCTGTCTTGAAGGAAGTACAAGCAGGATGCTCCTTAGAGCAGAGACGGTGATCTTCACCTCACATAATTTAGGCATGTTATCGGGAGGGATCAGTACTCAGAGTAAGACATCTTTCTGGGGAAGGTAAGATGGTCAGTGATAGAGGAATCCCCTCAAGGAAATGAATTGATGGAATGACTTTAACAACGGCCTTGAGCATGGTAGAGATCAGAAGGATGATGCAGGATAGAGCAAGGTTCAGATCTGTTGTTCTTAGAGTTGTGATGAGTTGCAGTGAACTGGAATGGACCTAACAACCCACCACCAGTCCTCGTAACCCACTTCACGGACATCTTCCCCGTGTTTTCCTGTTCCTCCCTCTCTAACCTCAATGATCGTCTAACCATCCTGCCAAGACACTCACCCTCTCAATGGTCACGTTTTCACCATGTTAGTTGGTCAACATCCCATCCAAATGGATCTTTCATGTTGAATTATTCCTCTGAATCTCATTTCAAGGTTTGAGCTATTTATCTCTTCACTCTTTGGGAGTTTGCCTTGAATGTAAAGTAACTCTCCTACTGGGTGGTACTGCTTGGAGTCCCAGGAACTGATGCATGAATGGAAGCACGAACCCTATAAGGCAGCTATTTCATTTCCTTTCTTTGGACCCTTAGAGCCACATTATGGAGCTGAACCCTTTTTTGGATTTGACCTTCAACTATTTTGAGGTATTAAGGTCATGGGAAGATTTATTCCATTTCAGGATTATTTCAGCTCATATCTCAAATGTTGTGTTACGGCCCTTCTGGTATTGGGGTTTTCATTTGTCTTGAACTAGTAAAGTGAACACTTAGCTCTGGTTGCCATCTAGTGGGATTTCGGGAGAAGGCAGTAAGGCTGTGCTCTGAGGCTTTGGGGCTTATGTGCGTGTGTTCTTTGGTGAGAATGGGAAACTTTACTTACAAGAACACGCAGGACTCAGACTGGGACATTTACTAACTTCATGATGGGTTACTACAATGTCAGATCCATCTTATTCCTGAAGTGTTGACTTTCTTTTGTCAAAAGTTTTCTGAAAAGAAGTGGCCTTTAAGGGGTAGTTTTGAACTAACAAGGTTACTTTCCCCACGGAATAACTAGAAACCCGAAGATTTTATAACCAGACAGAAAGATTGGAACATTTCGTTTTGATAAGCATCAGGAATTCTCTAAAAGGGAACATGAAAGCAGGCTTGCTTTTTTTTTTTCGTTGTATAATACAATCTTCTAAGAAATAGATTGAAAATAGATTGTCTTCCTTACAAATATCATACCTGAAATAAATGTTAAAAATTACAAAATCAATGTATACCTTGAGAAAACTCTTCTCCCATTGCTCCTCCCTCTACTCTTATTTTCTGGAAAGTTTATGAACCTATTAAGCCATTCGCTGCGGCTGAGTTCTGTCAGCAGCACCTATTACTATGCTAGTCCTCCAAACCCTTACCAGGGGCTTCCAAATTCCTAAAAAGAATGAGGGATGAGAGGGATGCACATACTATCCCTTCATGAAGAAATCTCAGACTGAAAACAAGTGTTTTCAACAGAATTTGTGTGTCATCAACTGCACTGCTGTTCTGTGGTTTACCAACCCGCTTTATCCTCATCACAGGTTCCTCTTAACTACTAATGAAGTATATTTGTGTCTTACCTTTACAAGCTTATCAGTCCATCTAAAGAGACAATACATGTTGACTTCCCAAGGGAGCACCTGGGCAATTCTTTTTCATTAATTTTTCAAGCTGATTTTACAGTCTTGGCAATGTGCTTACAGTTTCACCTTGCATTGTTGTGCCCACGACATGCCCCTCAAAGAAATCCAGAAACATGTCTGAAGTTTCTAGAGCGTTTACTGTTTAATTTTTCCACGCGTGGAGGCTCTTTCACCTTCCTCAGAAAGGTGGTGAAGGGAAAAAGCCTCGAGTTTTCCCTTCCACTTGCTTTTATAGCTTTTTCTTGGGTGCCCCTGCTAAGGCAAAGAGATTGGCGGGCTAGGGGGTCAGTCATTTGATCGGCTTTTGATGAGCTGGTTACTTTGCCCGCCTTTACTCTTTTTGTGTCACGTAGACACTAGTTAATTCCTTACTTTTTCAAGGACAGACTGGGTTTTACCCAGGGCACTCGTGTTTGCCCTAAGCCAAGAATTTTTATGGCCCGCTTCTGCCTCCAGCACTAAATGGGGGCTTATAAAAAATGGGGTTTCTGCTGCCCCTTCAGCATCATCTGTTAATCTGCTTTCTATCATTGGGTGCCTATTTTCAAGTTGGTTTTGTTGTTTCTTTGTTTTTGTTTTTGTTTTTCAGTTATAGCATTTGGCCGCCAGAAGTCAAAGGTGTTCAGGGGAAACTGTGTTTGGCTTTCTCACTGCTGTGGATTTGATTCTGACTCTTAGTGACCCTCCATCGATATCTGAGGCTGAACATCAAAACGGAGGGAGACTGAATGTCTTCTTCCCACAGAGCTGCTGCAGGATTCGAATCGCTCAGGAGACCTGGCCGTTGGGACAGCAGTGCAATTTCCCACAGAATACACTACCGGAGCAGTTTTACTTACTGCCAGTACTTGGTGACTCATTTCTGCAGAAGGAATTTTCCATAGAGCCAAAAGGAAAGGATGTGGTATAGTTCTTCCTATCAGTTCCACTCTACTCAATGACACCTAACAACAAACGGCATCACTTCCACTAAGAAATAATCAAGGGTTTTCTTGGCTTGATTTGTGGGGTTTGTGACTGTTGACATGCTCGGATTCATAATTTCTTCTTGATAGTCCAACCGATACTTCAGTTTTTAAAGGGGATCACACTAGTTTCAATTGTCTGAGGAAGACATTCAAGCTGTCTCTCCAGTAAAGTAGTCTTGTATTATTGCAGCCTTGAGGGTCCCCATTGTGAATTAGACTTTTCTTTCTAAGTCCTTGAATCAACTGCAAATGCCCTGGAGGGTCCTTATGGACACACAGGAGGCAGCTGTGACCTGTGTGGTAACATAGTTTACAATTAGATCCAGCAGCCTGAGGGCATCCTGTTGCCTTAAGGCGGTTGCCATGGCAACCTCTTTTGTGGAAGCCAGCTGATCCGCACACTCAGGATATTTTTAGATGTCTATGTTTTTCACATGTGGCCACTATTTTAAATTATTTGCTAACTCAAAATCTATTGACTAGTAGAATAGCTTCCTAATTCTTCTGACAGCATCAATGTTGGGCTGCATACAGTTATTTTTTTTTTAAACCCAGATATTTTCTACCCCCACTCACTGACTTTCCTAACTGTCTGAATTAAGCAGACCAGGTACTTGTACTAAGACAAGATTTCCAGGAAAAGTTGGAGTTGGTTTGACAGCAGTAGTTTTGGTTTGGCTTGGCTTCTGTTCAATCCTAAATAAAGTCATTGTTGTTGTGGTTATGTGCTGTTGAGTTACTTGTGTACAACAGCTCTAAACTCTGCTCTGTCCTGTGTCAATCACACTCTCTCCAACACACTCATCCCAATTGCCTCAGCCACCAAATCAATCCACTTCTCCACCTCCCAGAGGGCCTTCCCCTCCTGCGCCTGCCCTTCACCCTCCCAAGCATGATGTCCTCCTCCAAGGACTGGTCTCTCCTTCCAACATGACCAAAGTATGTCAGATGAAGCTGCAGAATCCTTGCCTCCAAGGAGCAACTCAGTTTAACCCTCTCCAGGATGAATCTGTTTGTTTTCCAAAGTGCCAGAGAACACTTTCCTTTCTTAAACCAACCAACTTATTTACCATCATGTTGGCTTGCTAACTGGCTTTGGGATGATTAATAAACATCTAAGGAATACCAAAAGAATGTCTATTTGTGCTTTATTAATTATGCAAAGGCATTTGACTGTGTAGATCATGACAAGTTATGGCTGACAAGGAGAAGAATAGGAATCCCAGAGCACTGGAGTGTCCTCATAAGGAAACCTATACCTCAACCACGAGGCTGTTGTGTGAATGGAGGAGAGGAGCCCTGCATGATTTGGGATTGGGAAGGAATGTATTCTGTTTCCATACCTGTTCAATCTATATGCTGAGCAAAGTATCCAAGAAGCTGGACTCTAGGAGGAGATGTGTGGCATCAGGATTGGAGGGAGACTCATCGGTTACACGCATTACGCAGATAACACAACCTTGCTTGCTGAAAGTGAAGAGGATTTGAAGCAATTGTTGCAGAAGATGAAAGAATGCAGCCTTCAGTATGGGTTGTATTTCAATATCAAGAAAACAAAGATTCTCACCACTGGACCAATAGGCACAGAGTCATGATGGATCGAGAGGAGACTGAAATTATCAGCAGCTTCATCTTGCTTGGATCCAGTTAATAACCTTGGTATGAGCAGTCAGGAAATAAGGAGATGCATTGCAGTGAGAAAATCTGCAGTTAGGGACCTTTCCAAATTATTGAGGAGTAGTGATGTGTTTGAGGACTAAGGTGTGTCTAATTCTTTATGATTACTAGCTATGCATGTGAGACCTGGACAATGAATAAGGATGATAGAAAAAGAATTGATGCTTTTGAGCTGTGGTTTTGGAGAAGAGCGCTGAACATTCTATGGACAGCCAAGAAAACTAGCAGGTATGTCTTGGAGAAGTTATAGCTGGAGTGCTCTTTGGAAGCAAGAATGGTGAGGCTTCATCTAACATACTTTGGACATATTGGTAGGAGGTACTATTCCTTGGAGAAAGACATGATGTTGGGAAGGGTGGTGGGTGGGCGAAGGAGAGGAAGACCTTTAACCAGATGGATTGACACAGTGACTGCGGCAATTGGCTTTTGGGTGTCAGGAAGTGTCAGGATGGTGCAGGACAGGACTGGTTTCAGTTCTTTTATTCATGGGGTCACTCTGAGTCTCACTTGACTCAATGGCACCTAACAACAACAACAACAACAATACAGACTCCAAGCATACCTCTGAAATATCTTGTGGTTTATGGATGTTACTGAAACAGAAGATCCCTGAGATAGTCAGAAACCCAGATTAAAAACGATCCTTTAGTTTCTAATTTCTAGAGGTGCTTTTGCCCCCCCATGACATCACAACAGTCAACTTTTATGTCCAAACAAACACTCTTCAAGGGAACAAAATCAAAGCAACTTTAATGGCTGTTGCAAGCAAATAGGTTACGTCATAGTCCACTCACCATAGTACCTGTTATCACGAGAATAAAAGAAGGTGATGAAATTTTTATACTCTCTGAAGTTGAAAAACAATTCTTTTTAAGGACATTTTTGTTTTTTAAAAGAACAATCAGCCCCATCAAATTTAGTTTCTATTTTTAAGAACATTGTTAGTGTTATGTGCTGTCAAGTCACCTGTGTGACCCATTTGCAAGCCTGTGCACAATAGCTCTGAAATCTGTCCTATCCTGAGCCCGTCTCACTGTCTCTAATACACCTGTCCTTATTACCCCAGTCACCGTGTCAATCCATCTCATCCAGGGTCTTCCTCCCCTTTCTTGTCCCTTCACCCTTCCAAGCATTATGTCCTTCTCCAAGGACTGGTCCCTCCTGGCAACATGCCCAAAGTATGTCAGACAGAGCTTCAAAATCTTTGCCTTAAAGGAGTAACTCGGTTTCACGTTCTCCATGATAGAACTGTTCTCTTGGCAATCCATGGTATGTTCAATACCCTTCACCAGTACCACAACTCAAAGGCATGGATCATTGCCCAGTTCTGTGATGTATATTGCAAGTAATTGTGAAGACTATGACCTGGATCAGGCACATTTTAGTCTCTTAACTGACATCTTTGCACTTCTGGAGCATGCTGGAGAGGTCCCTAACAGCAGATTTTCCCTAATCTACTTTGTCTTTTGATTTCCTGACAGCTAATTCCAAGAGTGTTGATTGTGGGCCTGAGCAAGCAAATTGTTAATAATTTCAATCTCTTCTCCATCTATCATGGTGCAAATTGGCCCAGTGGTGAGAATCTTTGTTTTCTTGATTGTTGGGCTTTAATCCATATTGAAGGCTGCAGTCCTTGACCTTCTGCAGCAAGCACTTCAGGTCCTCCTCAGTTTCAGCAAGCAGGGTTGTTGTTGTTATGTGCCGCCGAGTTGCTTGTGACTCATAGCAACCCTATGTACAACAGCCCTAAACTCTGCTCTGTCCTGTGCCAATCGCACTGTCTCTGACACGCCCATCCCGATTATCCGAGTCACTGAATCAATCCGCCTCATAGAGGGCCTTCCTCTCCTGCGCTGTCCCTCCACCCTCCCAAGCATGATGTCCTCCTCTAAGGACCAGTCTCTCCTTACAACATGTCCAAAGTACGTTAGATGGAGCCTCAGAACCCGGTTTAACCCTCTCCAGGATGAATCTGTTTGTTTTCCTAGCAGACCATGGTACCCTCAATACTCTTCTCCAGCACCACAGCTCAAAGGCATCAATTCTCCTTCTATCCTCCTTGGTCATTTTCCAGCTCTCTGATGCATAACAAGTGATTACAAAGACTATGGCCTATATCAGACACAATAAAAAGCAGGGTTGTTACATCAGCATAGAGTAGGTTGTTAAAGAGTCTTCCTCCAACCCTAATGCCACATTCCTCCTCATAAAGCCTAGCCTCCCAAATGATCTGTTCTGCATATAAATTGAAAAAGTATAGAGACAGGAGACATTCCTGATGCACTCCTTTTCTGATTGTAAATGATGCAGTGTTTCCTTCCTCTGTTCTGATGACTGCTTCCTGGTCTGAGTATAGGTTTTTGCATGAGCATAATCCAGTGTTCTGGGATTCCCGTTCTTCTCAAGGTTAGCCACATTTTTTTTTAATCTACACAGTCAAATGTCTTTACGTAGTCAATGAAACAGATATTTTCCTGGTTTTCTTTGCTTTCTAACAAGATCCATCGGATATTGGCGATAATGTCTCTAGTGCCACAACCCCTTTCTAAGCCCAGCTTGTATTTCTGGTAGTTCTCTGTCAATTTGTTGTTCCAGTTGGTTTTATTTTTGGATTATCTTCAGCAGGATTTTGCTTGTGTGTGATATTAGTGATATTGTTCAATAACTTCCACATTCTGTCAGGTCAGCATGTTTGGGAATGGGAAAAAATATAGATCTCTTCCAGTCAGTTAGCCAGGGAGTTGTCTTCCAGATTTCTTGGCACAACCTGATGAGCACTTTCAGGGCAGCACATCAATTGATATTCCATCAATTCCTGGAGCCTTATTTTTTTGCCAAGTCCTTCTGCGCAGCCTACATGTTCTCCTTCATCACCATTGCCTCTTTATCATATATTGTTTCATGAAATTCTTCTGTGTCAAGACAATTCTTTTTGGTACAGTGACTCTGTATACTCCTTTCATCTTCTTTGCATGCTTCTTGGATCATTCAACATTCTGCCTGTAGTGTCACTAAGTATTGTAACTCGTGGTTTGAATTTGTTCTTAATTCCTTTAGCTTAAGAACTATCAAGCGAGTTTTGCCCTTTGGATTTTCTGACTCCAGCTCTTCACACATTTCATTATAATACTTTGTTTTGTCTTGCCAAGCTGCCCTTAGAAATCTTCTATGCAGCTCCTTAACTTCTTGCTTTCTTCCTTTTTCTTTGGCTTCTCAGTGATCTAGTACAACACTGAGTCTCTTCTGACATCCATTTTGGTCTTTTCCTCCTTCTCTGTCTTTGTGATGACCTTTTGCATTCTTTGTGGATGATATTCTTCATATCTTCCTACAACTCATCTGGTCTTCATTCACTAGTGTTCAAGGCCCCAAACCTGTTCCTGAGTTGGCTTTTAAATTCAGGTGAGATAGATTGAAGAACAAATTTTGATACCTGTGGATTTGATTTGATCTTATTTAGCTTTAATTTGAACTTGCATCTGAGTAGTTGATGGTCTACTTTTCTTAATTAGGCAATAAAAAGGTTCCAAATCATTAAGGTTTTATACTATATCATTCTTATCAAGGGCAAAATTTTCTGTACAATCATACAAATGCCTCTAAATGAGGTATCTTAATGGTACCTCAAAACACTAATAAAAATGTCTCAACTACACAACAAAGGGACTTTAAGGATAATTGAAATCCTGCATATCTGTCAACTGAAAAGTTCTATTGATGTAGTGCGTTGTTGGTCAGCTAAACAAAAGGTTTACAGGTTGAATCTATCAGTCACTTCAAGGAAGAAGGATAAGCAGTCTTTTCTTGTAGATCTACAATCCCAGAAACCCAATGAAGAGCCAATATAAGTTGAAATCTACTCAGTAGCAGTGAGCTAACTAGCTGGTATTTATTGAAGTTTTTAGTATAACTTGTGT
Source organism: Elephantulus edwardii (assembly GCF_000299155.1). NCBI lineage: Eukaryota > Metazoa > Chordata > Mammalia > Macroscelidea > Macroscelididae > Elephantulus > Elephantulus edwardii. The sequence continues at coordinate 19,335,494 of NW_006399764.1, read as the reverse complement.
ACGTGGATCTCACACTTATATGTGCTAATGGTCACTATTATAAGCAACTGTCATGTCTACTTTTCTTCCAAAAGAACTATAACATACAGAGTAATTCATTACTAAAAATCCTTGAACTCTCCCAAACAGGTATGTCTCTATATTTCTGAAAACTTGAAAATAGCAGATTTCCTAGAAGGTAATTCACTAGTTCATTTCCTGCCTCTCTAAAGGTGGGTACTATCCCTTCCAAAACATGCTACATACACATACTGCGTAATAAGAAGGGGGGAAATGTATCCAGACTCCCAACAAGATAAATGAGCAAGAACAGTGGGGATTTTTTTCCTCATAAATCATAACTGTTATTTAGTCATCAGACATAATAATAATACACGTTTAACAATATGAAGGAATTCAAAATATGAGATATACCAATATCTTTGAACTGGTGAATGGATAAAAAGTTGTGATTTATCCATAAACACAACACTAATGAGTAATAAAAAAGAACATTGATACGTGTAATGACATGAGTGATTCTTGAAAACGTTGTTGTTGTAATGTTATATCCCCAAAGTCAACTACAGCTCAACAGACTCCATTAACAACGGATCTGAGCCCTGTCCTATCCTGTGCCATCCTCACCATCTCCAACACACCTGAGCCCATTCTCCAAGTCACCGTGTCAGTCCATCTTCTTGAGGGTCTTCTTCTCTTATGCTGACCCTTCACCTTTCCAAGCATCATGTCCTTTTCCAAGGACTAGCCCCTCCTAACAACATGTCCAAAGTAAGTAAGATGGTGTTTCATTATCCTTGCCTCCATGGAGGATTCTGATTTCAATTTCTCCAGGACAGGCTTGTCTGTTCTCTTAAAAATCTATGGGATATTCAGTACTCTTCCCCAACACCACAGCTCAAAGGCACCAACTTTTCTGCTGTCATACTTAGACACAGTTCAACTTTCAGATGCATAGTAAACATCTGAGAAAACAATGGCTTGGATCAAGCATCCCTTATAAGTTATAAGTCAAAGAACCAGAGACAAATGCTGCCAGAGTCCACCTACATACATTCTAGGAATGTAAAAACTATGGAAAACAGATGGGAGAGGAGAAGGGAAACTGAAAAGGAAGGGAAAATAAAGGACTGGAGGAAACCATTGTGGTGGTTATTATACACCAATATTTATTTGTAGCGGGTAAACTGAGCATTTCCAGGCAAATTATGGCATAATTAGAAGGAAAAATTAAAACTTTATAAAAAAAATATTTAACCCAGTGGTGACAAAACTTAAGCAAAAAGTGTTGCTTGTGTGCTTAAGTAAAATCCATTGATCAACTTTTTGTATCTGAAATTTCTGGACAAAAATGTACAGTCATTGGGGGATGGACCAGGTGCATCCTGACTCCAAAAAGTTTATTCAAGTCAAGGAAGCAGATGTGACTTATCTTGTGTTACTTTATTCCAAAAAAAAAGATGACTGGAGAAATTGTGGCACAGGATATACAAGCACTTGACAAAATATAAAAATAAAAGAAAGCTTAGCCAAAAAAACAGAGTTGATTGATGGGGAACTCAGAGAAAAGTAACAAACAAAGCTTAGGAGAATAGTAAATATCCTCAGCTTTGTTCTTTTCTATTTTCCTGAGTCAAAGTTCCACCAAGTTCCATTTAAGTTATATGTGTATGTGTGTACTTGTGTTTTTTCATTGAAGATTTTAACAAAACTTTTTTCTTTTAAATCTCTGCCTTCAATTGTCTATTGTTGTTGTTGTTGTTGTTGTTATGTGCCGTCGAGTCGCTTGCGACTCATAGCGACCCTATGTACAACAGCACTAAACCGTGCTCTATTCCGTGCCAATCTCACTGCCTCTGACACACCCATCCCGATTACCCCAGTCACTGAATCAATCCACCTCATAGAGGGTCTTCCCCTCCTGCACTGTCCCTCCACTCTGCCCAGCATGATGTCCCTCTCCAAGGACCTGTCTCTCCTTACAACATGTCCAAAGTATGTCAGGCGAAGCCCCAGAATCCTTGCCTCCAAGGAGCAGCCTGGTTTAACCCTCTCTAGGATGAATCTATTTGTTTTCTTGGCAGTCCATGGTACATTAGTCTCTGAAAATGAGAGCGCTTGTGGTAAGAAGCTGCACTACAATACCAAAAACACAAGGTTCAAATCTACTGACTGCTCCATGGGAGAAGGATGAACAATCTCTTCCAGTGCAATTTACTGCCTCTGGAAACCCACTGGAGGGTCAACTGCGAGTCAGCACGGAGAGCACACCACAATTACTCTGAAAACGGAAAGGTGCAATAGCTCCAAAGAACAGCTTATTTGACTTAATTGTGATTCTGAAAAAACCAATACATTACGTACATAAATGTATATATTAGCTACCTATATGAAGTACAGGGAACTCTGGTATTGTAGTCCCTAGTGAACTGAACAGCTAATTCAGACCTTGTGTGTCTAGCCATTTGACTGCATGGCAGAAAGATGGGCAATTTCCTCATTTTAGGATTTATAGCCTCTTCAGTATGATGGAGGGTCTCTTTGAGTAGAAGAGGCTTGACAGTAGATTTTTTAATCTAAGCTTCTACCTCATGCTGGTTTCCATGTACAATAGAAACAAGGAAATTTGAAGGAGCAGTTCTGAGTCTTGTTTTCATGGTTCTCTGGTGAGGAAGACAGTTTAGCTTCTTAGAAAGTCTTTCACTCACTCACTGCCTCTGAATCTGAATTAACTCATAGTTGTCCTTCTACTGGGTGCTATTAATTGAACAGAAGAAGATGTTACATGAGGAGGAGATAAATGGAAGCAGCTATTCAGTGAACTTCTCCCTGCTTTTATTTATTTCTAAACTTCCCACAAGCAATAATATTTCTATTTTCTAGTTACTGATTGCCACTAAAGGTAATTCGTTGTCGAGTTACAACAAATGGTATTTTACAATCATCTGTTGATTTTTCTCTCTGTTTTTGTGCATCTTATTGTTTGTAATATGTCTGTATGGTTTACACTCTTATTTGTAAGTTTATATGCTATAGCTCTAATTCTTAAAGATGATTAAAACTTAAAAATTAAATCTACTGCTGTCACCACTGGGCTGATTGGCAGCATCATGATAGATGAAGAGACTGAAATTGTTAGCAACTTCAGTTTGCTTGTCTCCACAATCAACACTCTTGGTACCAGCAGCTAGGAAATTAAAAGACAAATTGCATTGGAAGTGCTGTCAGAGACCTCACCAAAGTACTGGAGAGCAATGATGTCACTCTAGAGACTAAGGTGCTCCTGATAAAGGCCATCATCTTCACAATTACTTGCTATGTATCAGAAAGCTGGACAATGACTAGGGATGATAGAAGGAGAGTTGATACCTTTGAGCTATAGTGCTGGAGAGGAGTATTGAATATATCATGGACTGCTAGGAGAACAAACAAGTTCATCATGGAGAGGGTGAAGCCAGGCTGCTCCTTGGAGGCAAGGATTCTGAAGCTCCATCTGCCACACTTTGGACATGTTGAAAGGCGGGATCAGTCCTTGGAGAAGGACATCATGCTTGAAAGAGTGGAGCGACAGTGCAGGAGAGGAAGACCCTTTGAGATGGATTGATTTAGTAGCTGGGAAATGGGGGCAGGTATATCAGAGATAATAAGATTGGCACAGGATAGAGCAGGGTTTAGAGCTGTTGTACATAGGGTCACTGTGAGTCTCAGGCAACTCAACAGCACATAACAACAACAACAACACAACTGCTGTCAAAACAATTCAGATTCACAAAGACCTTCCATCAAGTTTGGACATTTGCTCAAACCCAAAAAGGTCTCGTTCATAGCAAGTTCCACTGATAATCCAAAGACTGTGAGCTTCTGTGGGTTCAAATCCACCAGTGGCTGTTTAGGAGCAAGATGGGCAGTCTGCCCTCCCCCAGCCTTCGCAATTTACAGCCTCAGGGATGCAATCAAGGATCACTGTCAGTCGGAACTGACAGGAAGGCAGTGAGCAATAAGCAGTAAAGATAAAAAGAGGCAGAGAAACTGAAATAATGGAAACAGAAAATACAAGGAAGATCAGGGGAGATGCTGACACATGGTGGGGATTGTAACTAATATCATGTTGTTGTTGTTGTTGTTTTTAAGTACCATCAAGTCATAATCAACTCATAGCAACCTTATGAACGAAAGACCTGAACACTTGTACAATTTTCATCCTTTCTTCACATTCATAGAGTTTCCAGAAGTAAGCCATTTCGAAAGTGGATGCCACTCCTGTTTCCAAGCTTGTTTTATTTGAGGAGCTCCACCAAACACTGTCCACAATGGGTAACCATTATCGCACTTGAACTAATACCATGTTGTTGTTGTTGTTGTTGTTATGTGCCGTCGAGTCGCTTGCAACTCATAGCGACCCTATGTACAACAGCTCTAAACTCTGCTCTGTCCTGTGCCAATCACGCTGTCTCTGAAACTCCCATCATAATTACCCCAGTCACTGAATCAATCCACCTCATAGAGGGTCTTCCCTTCCTGCGCTGTCCCTTCCACCCTCCCAAGCATGATGTCCTTCTCCAATGACTGGTGTCTCCTTACAACATGTCCAAAGTATGTCAGGCGAAGCCCCAGAATCCTTGCCTCCAACGAGCCACCCGGTTTAACCCTTTCCAGAATGAATCTGTTTGTTTTCCTAGCAGTCCATGGTACTCTCAGTACTCTTCTCCAGCACCACAGCTCAAAGGCATCAATTCTCCTTCTATCCTCCTTGGTCATTGTCCAACTCTCTGATGCATAACAAGTGATTGCAAAGACCATGGTCTGTATCAGATGCACCTTAGTCTCCACAGAGACACCATTGCTCTTCAGTACTTTGGAGAGGTCCCTAACAGCAGACTTTCCCATGGCAATGCGCCTTTTAATTTCCTGGCTACAAAACCAAACCAAACCCAACCTCAAAACCCTTTGTTGCCATCATAGAATCAGTTCCCACTCCTAGCTGACCCTCTGCTGGGTTATCAAGGTTGTAAATCACAAGAAAGAGCTTTCTCAAAGCGGCTGATTGGTTCAAACCACCACAGAGGCCTTTGAGTTCGCAGCCCAACTCTGTGGATTACAGTGGAGAGCCCCTGCTATGTGAGACGCAATGTCGAGCTACAAGATGCAGCATTATTGCTTTTGTCTGTCGCTCTGGCTCCTTCTAAGTCCATTTCTCAACATCCGTATTCTGGGAAATACTGAGAGTCAGAAGTCCCACAGGAAATTTTCATGTGTATGGTTAAGGCATTTGCGTATTTTCTTGTCTCTTCTGCATCAAAGCAAACAAACATGTATTTGAAGTCCTTTGCTAGCCTGTCCCCCAGATAATGGAATGAGTTTGTTGGTTTTTAAAAAAAGGAACACTTACATTTGAAAATCATGAGGAATAAATGCAGATCTCTTTGAAAAGGAATGTGCTTTATAAAGAGCTCTTGAGTTGTTTTTTGGTGGATTGTGGTTTGGTGTTTTTTTCTTTTTTCAATGACAAATATACTTTGATCTGCTGGATAGAAGGAAAAGTCATTAAAAAGTGAAAGCAGGTGAATCCACCCTGTTGCCTTTTTCATGCTGCTGCGGGGCTGTTTCTGTCTGGGTAATGATCGCATGATATCCCAACATTTTCCATCTTGGAGCTTTGTTTTTCCTAAGGCTGTTGCTAGATACCAGAATCGCCTCAGGTGACTATGTCCCTGTGCATGAAATTATTTTCAACAGCCTGAAGCATAACAGAATGTTTTATGTGACAAGTTTAAGAAATGTTTCTTATCGGGACGACACAAAAGTCACTCTCTACCTCTGTCACCATCTGATCTGTCTGGAATAATAGCTTTTTTAGCTGTCGTCATGTCTCCTCTAAATACCGTGCCTGACTTATACCTGGATGAAGTCATATTTTTAATCAGAAACACCGCAACTTCAACTTTGTGTGTCTAGTTCCACAGACCAACAACGTAACATAGGTCTGTCCTAGAGAGGGTGAAACTAGGATTTTGACGCTCCAGCTCACACATTTTGCACACGTTTCCCAAAGGGGCCAGTTCTAGAAGAAGGGGATCCTGCTTTTAAGTGTAGCAGGCCTGTGCAGGAGAGGAAGACCCTGGAGGAGATGGATTAGCCCAGTGACTGCGGGAATGGGTTCAGGTGTGTCAGAGACAGGGCAGTTAGCTCAGGAGACAGCCATGTTCAGAGCTGTTATTCCTAGGGTCACTATGACTTACAGTCAATTCTTCTGCACATAACAACAACGCGACTTGGGTTAGGTTGTAGTTTTTGGTTGCTTTTTATTATTATTTAGAATGAAATATGTCATAGAAATTCAACTGAAAGGATATTCTGATTCAGTAGATCTAGGGTATGTATTTTGTTGTTTTGTTCTGTTGAGTTGTAACCAGCTCATAACTGACCCTCCAGTGGGTTATAAGAGGTTATAAATTTCATGGTAAAAGATTGTCCGTTCTTTATGTGGGACAGCTGATGGATTCACATTCTGTGCTGTTGGGTTGGCAGTGCAGTTAATCTTGTTCACAGGCTACAGAGACCCCGATGTCTGGGGCAGAAATACAAATACTCAGCTGAAGATTGAATCTGAATGGCTCAAAGCCTTGACTTTGAAGTGCACTTGGCAGACACTCTGGCTAGCCCCCTACTCCTCATGCACTTCAGATGTCAGAATCCTAGGATGCTCAAATTCCTTCCATAAAAAGGCCTTGTATTTGCCTACAACCTAAGCACCTCCTCCTACATTCCTATGATGTCCAACACAATATAAACATTATATAAATAGCACGTCTTTCCCACGTAACTATATTTTCAATTCTAGGTTGAATCAAGGATACAGAATCCTCAGACACAGAGGGTTGACTGTGAAACTTTCATACAGAATGAAATAATAGATCAGTTGCTCTTGTTGTTAGATGCTGTCAAGTTGAATACAATTCACAGGGGCACTATGAAGAGTTGACCTGAACCCCTCTCCTCCTCATCATTTCTGACACACTAGAGCCCATTGCTGAAATCATCTTGTTAGGGGTCTTACTGTCCTTCACTGACCATCCATCTTTCCTACCATGATGTCCATCTCCACGGAATAGCCTCCAACATATGAAAGACGAAGCGCCATCATCTTTGCTTCCAAAGGAGCTGCGATTTAACAACAGCCCTGGAGCATGCGTACTTTCTCTCCCCTTTTTGTATTGTACAGTCAGGTGTGATTTACCACAGAGGCTTTCAACAAGATGCTCCAAAAGGCAAAGATAGCTTTAAAGTACTCCGCTGAGCATCTGTTTACCATCCTGAGTGGGATCAACTAACCTAATGTACGTGTTGTGCATGAGGTGAAAGCCTCCGTAGAAAATTCCTTTTCCAATGAACAATTTATACACAAACTGTTGTGTGACCCTGAGTGTAACCCCCTCTTACTTTTTCCACCTTGCGTTGCCCCTTTCCATTTGCTAGCTGTCCCTGTCCCTTTCTACCTCCTCAACTTTGAATTTTTGGGTCAATGCCATTCCTTTCATCTCACTGTGAGTTGGAATTAATTCAACGATAATGGAGATCTATTTATATATCCATCATCTCACATACTTTAGAGATGTTGTCAGGAGGGGCCAGCCTTTGGAAAAAGACATCATGCTGGGATAAGCAGAGCAGAGGGTCAGTGAAAGAGAGGAAGGCCCTTAATGAGATGGATTGAAACAGTGCTGACCACAATGGGTGTACGCATGACCGAGATCGTGAGGGTGGCACAGCAAAGGACAAGGGACAGATCCGTCTTTCTTAGAGTCTCTATGAGCTGTAGTTGACTCGAGGGCACCTAACAACAACAATCTGTCTAACCTACCTACCTATTTATGCAGCATTTACAAGCTTGCATGTAGAAAAATCCACTATCACATTTATAAGAGTATGTGAGTGTTCTCTCTCAACTGTTTGGCAGACGTATTTACTTATGCATCTACTTGACAATAAAAGTCAGCAAATCAAAAGATGAATTGCATTAGGTAAGTTGGCTGTCAGGGACCTTTCCAGGGTACTGAGAAGCAGTGATGTCAGTCTAGAGACTAAGGTGCTCCTGATCCAGGCTATGGTCTTCGCAATTACTTGCTATGCATTGACAGTAGAATTATTGATGACTTTGAGTTGTGGTGGTGGAGAAGAGTCTTGAACATACCTTGGACTACCAACAAATAGGTCTGTCTTAGAAAGGGTGAAACCAAGTCTCTCCTTGGAGGTTAGAATTTTGAAGCTCTTTCTCATATATTTTGGGCATGTGGTCAGGAGGTATCAATCCTCAGAAAAGAATATCATGCTCAGAATGATGGAGAAACAGCACAGGGGAGGAAGACCTCAGATGAGATAGATTGATACAATAACTAGATCAATGGATGTAGGTGTGTCGGAGTCAATTAGACTGCCTCAGAACAGGGCAGGCTTCAGAGCGTTGTACATAGGTTCATTATGAGTTGAAGGTGACTCAACAGCACATAACAACATTAGTGATTGACACAATGACTATAACAATGATCTTGAGCTTGTCAGAAATTGTGAAGATAGGACAAGACAGAGCAAGGTTACAATCTGTTGTTCATAAGGCCACTAAGAGTTTTAGTTGACTTGATGGCGGTGCACAACAAGAGCTGTTCTTGAAGGATTGTTTATGTTATAGAATTATCTACTAACAAAGAAAAAACTCATTGCCATGAAATCAGAAACAACATATAAACAAACGACTCTCCATTGTGTTTCAAAGTCTATAAACATATATAATAGGAAATTATCCATCTTTCTCCTGAGGAGGTACTGGTAGAGTCACACTGCCAGAGAGGCGTGGCCTTTGGATTGGCAATTTAACCCCTTATGGACAGAGCCCCTGGAGGTCCTTTATCCTCTCATTCCTCCCCTCTCAGTGTCTTGGTCAGGTTGTGCTACCTTCCCCTTCATTATGTAGTGCTTTCCTTTTGATCATAATTAACACTGTGTACTATTAGTTTCTGAATTTTTCTATCCTTGGTAACCTTCAAAGAATGTCTCTTTCCATGTGTGAATTTATTCTTGCTTTTTATAATAATATCATAATGGTATTATAATAACATAATAATATTATAATAGAGATCTGATGCAATATTTTCCCTTCTGTGACTGACTTATTTCACTCAGCATAATGTCCTCCAGATTAATCTATTTGTGAGATGTTTTACAGATTATTATTCTTAAAAATAATTCAGAGTTTGTAATATTCTGATATATACATTACATATGTATATAAAGATATGATGGTATTCCCTGCTTTCAGCTAAGATCCATCTAACAGTAGCTACAATATCCCCAGTATCACTACCCCTTCTAAACCCAGCCTGGACTTCTGTCAGTTGTCTGGTGATGTGCTGTTCCAGTCGTTTTTGGATAATCTTCAGTAGAATCTTGCTTGCATGTGAAATTAGTGATATTGTTCTATGGTTTCCACACTCTGTTGGGTCACCTTTCTTTGGGATGGGAACAAATACAGATCTCTTTCAGTCAGTTGGCCAAGTGGTTGTTCTCCAGATTTCTTGGCACAACTTGGTGAGCACATCCAGGGCAGCATCTGTTAGCTGAAATATCTCAATTGGGATACCATCTATTCCTGGGGCCTTATTTTTTGCTATTTTCTTCAAAGCACCTTGAACTTCTTCCTTCATCACCATAGGCTCTTGCTCATATGTTGTTTCATGAAATTCTTCTGTGTCTGCCAATTCCTTTTGATACAGTGACTCAGTATATTCTTCCCATCTTCTTTTAATACCTCCTGAATCATTTAATATTCTGCCCAAAGCATCCTTGATTATAGTAACTCAAGGTTTGAATTTGTTCTTCAGTTCCTTGAGCTTAAGAAATGCTGAGAGAGTTTGGCCCTTTTGATTTTCTGACTCCAATTCCTTGCACATTCCATTGCAATATTTTACTTTGTCATCCTGTGCTGCCTTTTGAAATTTTCCACTCAAATCTTTAGTATCTTGAATTCTTCCTTGTGCTTTGGCTTCTCTGTGCACTAGTGCAATTTTCAGGGTCTCTTCTGACATCCATTTTGGTCTTCTCTTCCTCTTCCGTCTTTGCAATGACTGTTTACACTTTTCCTGTATGAACAGAGCAAGGAAACACTGCATGGTTCAAAATTAGGCAGGGCGTATGCCAGGGATGTGTCCTGTCTTCATATCTTTTCAACCTGTATGCAGAACAGATTATCCAGGAGACTGGGCTCTATGAGGAGAAATGTGGGATCAAGATTGGTGGAAGATCTATCAACAATCTGCATTATGCAGATGACACAACCCTACTTGCTGAAACTGAGGAGGACCTGAAGGGCTTGCTGCAGAGAGTCAAGGACTGCAGCCTCCAATAGGGATTGAGGCTCGATGTCAAGAAGACAAATTCTCACCACGGGGCCAATTAGCAGCATCAGGATGGATGGTGAAGAGGTTGAGATTGTTCATAGATTTAGTTTGCTTGGCTCCACAGTCAACACTCTTGGCACCAGTAGCCAAGAAATTAAAAGACATATTGGCATGGGAAAGTCTGCTGTTAGGGACCTCTCCAAAGTAGTGAAGAGCAATGGTGTCTCTCTGGAGACTAAGGTGCATCTGCTATAGGCCATGGTCTTTGCGATCACTTGTTATGTATCAGAGAGTTGGACAGTGACTGAGGAGGATAGAAGGAGAATTGATGCCTTTGAGCTGTGGTGCTGGAGAAGGGTATTGAGGATAACATGGACTGCTAGGAAAATAAAGAGATTCATCCTGGAAAGTGTTAAACCGGGTGACTCCTTGGAGGCAAAGATTCTGAGGCTCCATCTAACATACTTTGGACATGTTGCAAGGAGGCACATCATGCTTGGGAGGGTGGAGGGACAGCACAGAAGGGGAAGGCCCGCTATGAGGTGGATTGATTCAGTGACTGAGGTAATCAGGATGGGTGTATCGGAGACGGTGCGATTGGCACAGGACAGAGCAGAATTTAGGGCTGTTGTACATAGGGTCGCTATGAGTCACAAGCGACTCAACGGCACATAACAACAATAACATACGATACTATCACAAAATGTAGCAGCAGAAAATACCCAGTTTATGATAATCACATAAATGAATGAGAACTTCAACAGGACACAATGACAATGGCCTTTTTCTGCCCCAGAATGTCTACGATCTTAGCTGAGAATATGTCAAGTAAGAACTGATTCAACAGCTGGAGACTGGAATCATCTGAAAGCCTCTTCATCCAGACCCCGTGAGTAGGCTTCATTTGGACTATTAGAACATCTAAATGTAGCTTTCCCATCTGGCCTTTCCACACAAGTTAACTTGTACTTCCTCTGTTGGCTGATAAAATCACAAAGGTTCACTCAGTTTTAAGGAGAAGGGGACATAGAGTTTACTATCCCAGGGGACAAAGGGCAAAGCCACAATACTGGAAAAAGATGTGGAATGTGAGGTCTTGTTAGAGTCAATGTTGGAAAACACAGCGTGTTGGAACTAGATTCAGGATTTGATCCCACGAGGGAGATCTGAAACCCATCATTGAGTGAGTGTGATTTCTAGTTTAGAAAGAAAATATTAAAAGACTATAGAGTACATTATTTGTAAAGTCTTTATCAAATAACATAGCTTCAAATCATCCATTAGAACCATTAAAGAAAGTAACTTCAAATTCTTCACCAACAGCATCATCTTCTTTCTTTCCTTTTTCTTGCTAAGAGTATTCCCTATGCTACAGACATACACATCTTATCACTAAGCTTTTCAAGCACTATATCTAAAGACTTCAAAAGAACTTATAAGTATGATATGAGCTAAAGATACTATGTAAAAAAAAATGTACCCAGATTTCCTAATACTTTCATTTCATTCAGCCTTCAGATTACTAGAAATTTCTGGGCTATTTAAGTCTCCCAATTATATTTTTCTATTTTTATTTCAATAATGGACAGAGGAGTAAATTTAGCCATTGTGGGGTTTTTTTTCTCTTTTTCAGGCATTACTCTTAAAATATTACAGAGAATAATTCTGGACTAAAACAAAAACGAAATGTACTTGAGATTTTCTATTTCAGTACATACATAAAAGGAAACCTATTGTTTCATGAAAAGATATTGGTTAAACGAGCTACATGGAAGTAATTTTTCATTTCTTAAAATAACTCTCCAGTCTTCACAAGAGTTCCAGTTCTGTAATCGTAACGTGGTATACACTGGGGAAATCTGACATCTCTGTAGAACTAATGTGAACCATCTTTATTTCCTAAGCCAAGAACAAGGAGAGCCACTCTCAAAATAGGCCACAAGGAGATTCCTGTCCCCTCAATGTTTCAAGTCTGCAAGTCTGCCTTCATCTTGCAAGTGTTTCTAATTTCCTTGATGTCTGAGACAGTAGCTCTTATTGGTGAGGGTATTAAATAAAAAATTGGTTGAACTGTTGATTTTTTTTCAGAAGGAAATTTCTAAGCTTATTGAAATCTGAGTATCAGTGTGCTGATATATACCTATGTGGTGTGTATAGTTTAACATTCAAAACGGCTTTCCTAGCTGTTGAATTTGACTTTGCCATGTGGATGGGTGGGAATATGTGACTAGGGTATGTGTTAGCCTATCCGCAAGCAGACTGACTTGTCTCACAAATCTGTGAGGGGATAAACTAATGTCATCATTGAGTTGAATGGATCCAGCAGCAGAAAGAGGATCTTCTCCACCAGGAAAAGAGAAAGAGACTACAACTCATCCTCTGGGATGCCAGTCAGACCTGGAAGGCCTACAGGAGCAGCAGCCCTTGTGACCACAGTGGAGAACCAGGGACCTGCTACAAAAGGGGACCGTGGGACTGCTAGGCCATGGAACTAGAGCTAAGAGGCTTTGCCCAAGTTTGTTGGACAGCAGGGGTTGGGGGTTTACTTGGCAGGACTAAGATCTTTATAACACTGGCCTAAAGCCATGAGGCTCATGGCTAAGACACCTATGCATACATTTCAGAAGCTGTCCTGACTGTATTCTGCTACTAACCTGAATTGTAAGTGTTTGACTTCCCCAACATGGCTCTGCATGGTCTGTGAGCTATTGTACCAGATTTTGGACCCAGTAAGACAGTCAGATTGGTGTTGACCTGAGTAGATAGAGGTATGGGAGCATGGTGGGGGGACATGCCTCATATCATGGGAATTGGTTTTGTGTTGCTGAGGTTGTTGCTGGGGACAGCTCCCCTTTGTGAAGTTGGTAAAGGTCAGGTCTACACGTGGCCCTTGCTCTCTTTACAAGCTAGCATACGATTATTAAATTGATAACTGATTGGCACAATGCTAATCCAGATCAGTGGCTCGATAATCATCAATAGCTGCATTAATGTTTAGCAAAACCAATTAAGTTTGACTTGAATGTTAACATAGATCAGTCAATTTCATTGATTACAAAACATAATACTAAATTAAAAACGTCCTTTGCCATTGAATGAATACAGGCTTATAGACACTTTATAGAACGGGGTGAAACCGCTCCAAGGTTTCCATACTGTAACTATTTACAGAGACAGACTGCCAGATCTTTCTCCTGTGGAGCAGTTAGTTGATGGATTCAGCTGTGCCTTTTTGGTTAGCAGTTAAGTATACAGTCACTGTGCCATGAGAGATTCTGAATTAATAATCCTGAATTAATAATCCAAACGCAAACCCATTGTTCTCACCATGAGGCTTCCAAAGCTGTAAGTCTTAATAAGAGGTGTTTACTCATCTTTCTCTCCTGGAACAACTGATGTCTTCAAACTGCCAATCTTCTAGTTTTCAGCTCAACATGATACATAATATGACACCAGAACTTCTTTGAACAAAATACGGCATATAGGGATGGGTGTGTCAGAGGCAGTGAGATTGGCACAGGATAGAGCAGGGTTAGGGCTGTTGTACATAGGGTCGCTATGAGTCGCAAGCGACTCAACGGCACATAACAACAACAACAAGATCATTTTCTAAAACATTTATTTACTCTCATTTCTTTTGAAATCTGTATACCAAATATCTTTTATTTGTAAGAATTATTTTAACATATAACATATGCCCCCAAATTCTAGAATGTGCTTGAGCTGCCTATTTGCAATTCCTTACAATGGAAGAACTTCTCTTAATTTTGTTTTCATCATGAAACATCATGAACATGAAAAACAAGTCACTGTTCGAAATGCAAAGCATCTTGACCCACGGGCAAAGTCCAGCTCTTCCTCTTATTCCCTGATTAACAATTGCAAATAATTTGCCTCCGGTTTTTGTTGTTACCTACACCTTAAACCCTAGGTCAAACCTCAAGAGTCTGGCTGGGGGTTGGCGTCGAGGGGAAGAAGAGCAGTACTGCACATCAAACACAAGCTCAAAAAAGCACACAACCAAAAAAACTTGCCATTACTTGTGTACTCGGACCACCATGCCCCAGCAGCAAGAAGCCACAGAGACCCTGGGGGGATGTGGAGTCATCCGGGAACAACCTGGCCGCCTTCTCGCTGTTGTGAGATGCCCAGCTGAGTTGAGTATGATGCATAACAACCTCATTAAGAAAATATCTGAACCCTGTCCTATCCTGTGTCATGCTCACAATCTCTGACACGCTTGAGCCCATTGCTGTAGTCACCGTGTCAAAGTGGAAAAGCAGCAACAACAGCATGAGGATGGCCAGGTGTGATCTCTCCCAAATCCACAGCACAAATCTAATTATTAGTAATTAAGTCAGCCTCACTTTCTTAGTAAAAAAAAAAAAAAGGAGTACAGTGTAATCTTTGCTGAAAAGTGAGTGTATAAATTAAATACTTCACTACATGTAAAGTACCCAGCACAATACCTGGGTATACAATAAATGTTATTTAAATTGTATTTGTGACATTGATTATATTTAAAATTAATATATACCAACATCCAAACAAACTTACAGAGTGCCTACTTTTAGCTGAGAGAGCTCTGGAGGCTTAGTAAGGAGTTGGCCTCCCACTCCAGAAGCAAGTGGTTCAAACCCACCAGATGGGCCGTCTCCTCCCATGTAGTTTATAGACTTAGAAAAGCTGCTGTAGGAACAGCTCTGAGTTAGTTCCAAGTTAGTGGACTGTGAGCCGGTTTTAGTTAGTGTAAAAGTAGCAGAAGCAGCATGGGGATGTCTGAGTGTGACCTCAACTATCTCCACAAAGGGGAACTCTCCCATCAATGACATTAACTACACAAACCCAATTTCTATGAAGTCAGACATCCTCCCAATTCCCTGCACCTACTTACTAGGTCTGAAATTCATGGCAAAGGACCACACAGGCTTTACAGACTCTCTTTTTGCTCACAGTTGTAGGACGTATTAGGGAAACAGGCTGGGGTGTGGGGAGGGAAGGCAAACGATATCACACAACGAAAGCTCAGATTCAGTCAATAGCAATCTCAAGCCAGGTTAACAGCGAGACCCAATTCCTCAGTTAGTTCAGACAGTTCAGCCACCAGCAAGATCCAGCCCCCCAATGAATCCAGGTAGCTTCTCACCTTGACACGTTTGGTGCAGGAATCTCTGGCTCCCAAAAGATATACGCTGCTTTCTCTGCTCTTCTTTTTTTCTTGGTGTTCAGGTTCCCAAATTCTGAATGTGCTCAATTTAGTCAATCCTCATGTGACTAGGCTAACAAGCCCTACGAGGAAGAACTGGCTGGCACAGCTGTTGATGATGTAGGCAAGCCGCCTGCTCACAGAGCGGCTGGAACAGATTAAATACAGGAAGCCACATTTTTATCAAGACCTACTAAACCACAGTTAGTTACTTTTAGATGATAGAGGAGTGCTTTCAAGGTAAGAGAATAGACTAATAGTTCAACAAGAATTCTTCTCTTTATCTTGTAAACATGGTCTGAAGAAGGAGTCAGAGAAGATGACCTTCTCTCTGTTGTCAATTCTTCCTGGGACCAGCGACAGCACCACTACACTCTCCTCAACCTTAAACCATGAGATCACTTGATTTTTTTTAAACCTGCAGCAGATCTCTCAGGCATCAGCTGGTTCATGGAGCAGGATGTCAGAGGCCTCCCTCCCAAGGTGCACCATAAGGACTCCAACATGAAACCCGATAATAAGTTGATCACTGGAACAAGTGACAAACTGGAAAGAGAAGTTATGTCCATTTCAGCCTGTTAAAAAATGGCTAATATGTTTGTCTAAGAGCAGATAGACATAAAGACCAGCTCCTTGTGTCTTCTGGGAATTCTACTTTCCTGTGGTTTGTCACCCTCAGATACACTCGTAATTCAAAGATATGATACGAGGATCGGGTGTGGGGAGGGCTTGGTTTACTGTCCCAGTGTATTTAAAACCTGAAAACACCTAATCACTATCACTTAAGTTCTAAGATCAAAATGCTAGCTTATAATGTTCTAACTTGTATTTTTCTGCCACTACCGTCAGTATAAGGCAATCAACAACAACAAAAACTATACTCAGAGATCATAAGCAAACACAACCTTTTGACCTGCAAGAATGGTTACCCATGTTGGACAGTGTTTGGTGGAGCTCTCCAATTAAAATGACCTTGGAAGCAAGAGTGGCGTCCACTTCCGTAATAGCTTGCCTCCAGAAACCCTGTGAACCTGGAGAGAGGACGAAAGTTCTACGAGTGTCCAGGTCTTTCATTCATAGGGTTGTTATGAGTCACCTAGAACTTGACAGCACTTAACAACAACAACAACAGAAGTACACAGAGGAGACAGTTTGATCAACCCTAATCATCCTCCACCTCAGCCTGGAGACCTGCGTGGCACGACCTTCTCCACAGGTCCCTCGGCTAATCACACAATGGGATTATAAAGCCTAGTGAGGCTTTACATTGCCATTCAGGGCTTTGTCAGACAGTCAATTTCCATCTCTGGAGGTACAAACCATTTCACGAGACAAAAGGTTGACAGTTGGAACTCAGTTAATGCTATAGCAGAAAGGGTGGGTGGTCTTCTGGAAAAGTTAAAGCCCAGAAAATCAACCAATCTGTTTCACTCTATAAGAGGGTCACTCGCAGACCCTCAGGAGTCAAGACCATCTCAGCGAGCAACAGGTTTGTTTGGAGTTGTTTATATTTTTCTCAAAGGGTCATAGAAGGAAAGAGGCCAACATTTCGTAGACTAGTAATGGGACCATCACTTCTCATATGACAAATGAAAAATGTCAACTCCTCCACAGGACATCTACGTAGATTCTGGAGAGTCAGTCACTGTTACGGACCACCCTCTCTAAACCTTGGTACTTCTCTATCCACTTTCTGCACCAGGCCTGCCGGGCCAAGGCTTTCCAATTGGCACAAGAATGGCCATCATCCCATTAGCCCCACAGTCTTCTCATCACACTAAATGTGGGTTTTCAACTTGTTCCCCTGTGGGCCCTTCTCATCATACATGCCTCTTTGGGCCAGCTGACACTTGTGCAGCTAGAAGCGAACACCAAACTAAATGATATTCCCCAATTCTTACAGATGTGTGTCAGGTTGTCCCAGAACAATCATCTTACCAGAACTCATTTCACCAGATTGTATCTGAGAGACAGCACAGGGACTGGACTATTCAATGTCAGAGTTCTCTTCCTCCTGCCTGACAACGAGAGGCCCAATTCTATCTACTTCTAAGAGAACCTCCAGCCTCAGCAGTTGCTTCATTTGAACATGACTGATTTTGTCCTTCATGGGGGTGAGAATCAGGTAGAAAGAATTTCTCTCATTCCCCACAAAGAAAAGAAAAAATAATCGGAACCTTCAATTCACCTCAACATTTCTTTTAAGAAACTTCCTTTTTTTCTAGAAGGTTGTCTAGAGGTAAACAATAGTCATGGGACCAGTTCTTCTCTCGTCAGTAAGTCCTTCACAAGTAATTCATTCTAGAACATGAAAGTGTTAACACTTAATCAGAATGCTGTGGTTGACACACTCGGCTGTTAACTGGAAGGTTAGATATGTGGCTCCATGCAGAAGTTTCTCTGGAAAGGCCTGGTGATCTACTACTTCCTGGAAGCACATCAACCGTTGAAAGCCCTGTGGAATGCACTGCCACTCTCACGCACACCACGTCACCACCAGTTGAACTTGACTGGCTGCTGCATGTTGTTTAATTAGAGGCTCGCCTAAAACTCTTCAAACAACGGGGAAACCTCATTCCACAAACTGCTACATACAATTTAACTGAACAATGGCGTGCATGGCTTCTAAAGGCCTCTCTTTTTCAGCATTCAAAAATCTCTTGAATTCATAGGCTCCAGATGAAAATCATCTTTCAGGTTTCGGAGGCAAAAGTCACATGGACAGAAAATGTGCATTTTTCAGCCTCAGAACAGCTGGCTGATGTGGGTTCCAACCGTCAGAGAAGAGGGAACCTTGGGGTTAGCAGCACGACTCCTTCTAAATTTGCCATTAGAACTCTTAGCACTGGATTCCCGTTCATATTCTTTGAGCACGTATCAGTCAAATGAGACTTTTATTTAACAGAGAGAGTGAGCCAGCAGAAAAGACAGAAGCAGAAAACTTTGAGTGGGAAAGAGGAAAGGCAAAATGAGAAAGAATGCAAATGGAAGAGTTAACGTTTTCAGATGATTCTTTATTAACCTTGAATTTTACATGTAACTTTTTCCCCAAAGAAAATGAAGTAGTGATGGCTAACGTATGTTTCCAACTTTTTCTGACATTACCTACATCTTCCAGTGGCTCTGTATTTGTAGAAGTATTTTGGGAACAACATATGTGACTTTATCCCGGATAACATCAGAAATAATCCTCTCAGAAGCTGTACCATTCTATTCTGGGTCAGGCGGGTTGCTCCCAGCTGAGGCAGTGAGGTGCAGAGCCTGGCTGACTGCTGACTTGTAGGATGGAGGCCCTCAGGCATCTATTTGCAAGGGCTGATAAGCCTGGGGACAAGAAAACCTTCAAAGACATGTACTCTGGGCCTGGAGATGTTTGAAATACAGAAAACGGAAGGATTAAAAAACATCAAGGCCCTATTTCAGCTCTAGGGACTAGGTCAGATGCCCACTTGAGAGGTCTACATTTCTTAGATAATTTCCCTTAGTTGGTAGTTATCTTGATCCAGCTAACCTTGAATCAGATAAGGTGAGCATTCATTACGAGTCTTTTTTCTTTTTTAATTTTTACTGGTTTACTTACAAAGTTCATATACACTGTTTTTCACACCACATCTTTTCCATTTCCTTTACCCAGCCCTCCCTCAACCTATCAACTTGTGTGTCCCTGTGATAGCCATTTAAAACATCTAAAAATTACATTTCAGTTGAAAAGGCTATAAAAATTGTTTTCTCACCTTGAGCCAACTATATAAGTATAGCTCATTGGAAAAAAAACTATGCCTAATTTGATTCATTAAAAAAAATTGTTAAAAGTTTCACTCTATTTTGTTATGTTGTTCATAGGTTCACTACGAGTTGTAGTTGACTAATAACAACATTAACATCTAGGACAATAACTGGAGGAGAAACCACAAGTACCTCAAAAAGTCAAGATAGCCAACTTTACTTTGTGTTTAGGAGGATTTTTTAAACAATAATTTCATTATTTGTCCATGCATGACAGTAATGTATTTGCAAATATATCAAATTGAGAAAGACTATGCAAAAACTTACACAAATTTCTTTATGGCATTTTAAACGTGAAATTTCGACTATTTGTTTGATGATTAACTGGTATATTACTTAATGTCTCTCTTTGTTAGTAGTCTCATTGTGTTCATACACTCTTTTTTTGGTTTTCTATAGTTCTTTGAACTTATTTAAAATCACTATCTAGTAGATCCAGCACCAAGTTTCCCTGGCAGACGGTATCCACAGGTTATAAGGCTCCTCTGAACGAGCCATCCCTCCTGTTTCAATGTATGTCTTTGGTTTTGTTGTTGAAAATGGGACATTTGAATAAGGTAGCTCGTGTAAGTTGTAGCGAGCGGATTCGGACTGGTGGAAACCCCATGCAAATCGGAATAGAACTATATTCTACAGAGTTTTCAGACTCATATGCCAGAAGCCGATTACTAGGTCTTTCCCCAGGCACGTCTGGGTGAACTCATCCTCCAATTATTTGCTTAACAGCTTGGACTTTAAGCATTTGCACCAACTACCCAAGAATCAAACCAGGGCATGTTTCTAAGGACGCTCCAGACTCCACCACTGGCAGCTCTGCTCTATCCGCCTGGATAGCTATAAACTGGAATTAACACTATAATATTTTTGGTACTTATTTTTTTTATCTGATTTTGAAAGATTTGTCATCCTGACAGCATGGTTTAGTACATGTTAATAAAGATCAGTATAATATTATTTTGACTACTATAAAATTTTATAATAAACTTGGTGATTAAAAACTACAAAAATGTACATATTCATGGTTCTGGAGGCGAGGAGTCTACAAACAGCTGCACTGAGTCACAGTTAAGTAAATGGGGCTGCATCTCTCCAGAACCTCAAGGCAAGAAGGTGTTCCCACATTTGCCTCTTCCCATTTCCGGTGTAGAGTGGTATCCCTAGATTTGCGGCCATGTTACTGTAATCACTGGCCATGTTACTTCCTCCTTCTGCCTCCTTCTTATAAAGACATTCAGGTATTTTTCTCATCTCAAAATTCTTAATTTCATTAATACAAATAGGAATGTTGTTGTTGTTAGACGTCATTGAATCAAGATGGCTTGGACTCACAGAGACACTATGAGTAACAGATCAAAACCTTGCCCCAACCTCACAGGTCACATCACTGTGTCAGTCCATCTTGTTGTGGGTCTTCTCTCTTTCACTGACCATCCACATTTCCCAGCATGATGCCTTTATCCAAGGGCAAGCTCCTCCTGGCAACATGTCCAAAGTATGTGAGATGAACTTTCAACAAGTTTGCCTTTAAGGAACCCTCATAAATTCCTCAGCCTAAAAAGGGACATCAAGAGAGATATCTTAACTCTTGTTCAATCTGCAAGAGGCCCTCAGGAAGTGTTTGTTGAATTGAAGAATAACATTTGAAGTGGGTCTGTTTCTTGATCTCTCTGGTTACAATACCTTTTATCTCTACAGTATTTTTCTGTGGATTGACTTCTTTGCTCATCAATTAAGTCCAAACTAAAATTAAAATCTTAATCTAAATTCACCAGAGATTCTTCAAATGGTCTTATGTGAAAATTCCTGAGTGATACTACCTCATCTGTGCACTTCACATCCAGTGCTTATGACTTGTGTAGCTTGGACTTCTTTGAATTGTAGTGTTGGTGAAGAGTTTTTAATAATAACCCATTGCCTGCCAAAAGAACAAACAAAACTGTCTAGAAGAAAGTGCCACTTAGAAGTGAGGATGGTGACACGACATCTCACTGACTCTGGGCGCACTCCTAAGAGAGATGAGTCCTTGGAGAGAGACATCATACTAGCAACAACAGAAGGTCAACAAAAGAGAGGAAGGTTCTCAGTGAGTTGAGTTGACTGTGTGACCGCCACAGTGAGCTTGAACATGACAAAGATCGTAAGGAGAGGGCAGGTTAGGGCTAGGCAAGGCTCTGTTGTTCATAGGGCCACTGTAAGTCCTAGTCAATTTGATGGCACCTCGGAAAAACAACAAGATTAGTGCCCAGGGTTTTGTCTAAAAAGATCAGAGAGAGAGAGTCTAGGTTTTGCAGATGCTCTGTAAAGGGATCTGGGCTGGGAGAAGGTGTAACTGCTACTTCTGTTCTGATGAAGAAGTTTGGTGGCCAGAAGATTAAGTACTCAGCCACTAATCTAATGAACACGGGCATCCCGTGGGAGAAAGCATCAGTGGTCTGCTCCTGGAACACATTATGGTCCAGGAAACCATCTGTGTGGGACAATTCTGTTCTATCGTAGAGAACTACTATGAGTTTTACTCTACTTGATGACATATAACAGCTGTTATCATGAAGACATATAATTACACTTTAAAAAGTTTGAGTATTGAATACTAAATTAGTCTATAGTTTTGCTCATCAGTTTTAAGATCTTGGTGAGAGGGAATTTATTGATATACACATTTTTTCTTTCTTCTCTACCCATCACCTCTAGGAGTCTGTTAACTCTTTCCCTCCTCCCCCAACCATTGGACATCATGAAGATTGAATTTTAAAGAGTGTGGATTCAGAACAAGACATTTGAGTTCTAAACTCAGTTTAATTTCTAACATATTTTTTACAAGATACTATGTATTCTTCCTAGCTCTAGTGTCACAAATTTCACGTCTTAATGAATCAATCATCCCTCGCCTTTGAACAACTCTATGGTAATATAGAAGAGTAGGTATGTGTGTAATTAAGATACAATGTAAATTTTTAATAAATTAACTTTTCTCTCAAAAGAAGATCATATACTGGATGATGAAGTTCAAAAATAGAAATGGAAATGGGGGGGAAATTCCATTTTGCTGCTGCCAACAGGCTGGAAATCCCCTTTGAGAAAGTTTTTAAATTAAAAAAGCAGCTGGAAGCACTTAGATCTATGAAAAGACTTTAACATTCCTTCTAGACTGTCACTTTAAAAGGACTTCTAATCATGCACTTAAAGACAGAAATGCAGAGTGGACTATCAGCAAACTGTTTTTTTAAAATCTGCTTTCTTATTTGCAAGCAAAGCAGAGATTGTGGGTATTTGATTCCAGTCAAGTCTTT
Organism: Elephantulus edwardii; assembly: GCF_000299155.1. Taxonomy (NCBI): domain Eukaryota; kingdom Metazoa; phylum Chordata; class Mammalia; order Macroscelidea; family Macroscelididae; genus Elephantulus; species Elephantulus edwardii. Next base: position 19,312,821 of record NW_006399764.1, on the reverse strand, counting down.
CTCTTTCGAGAGTTCTTTCCAAAAATACAGTCTCTCAGCTTCGTTATCCACCATTGCCCTCCTAATCCCTGTTGAAAGATATTAATTTCATAATATAGGGAACATTGATGAGCCAAAGATTATGAAATTGTTCCCTTTTATGTTTGTATACATGCTTTTTTAGAGTGTGCTTTTTTACAGATTGAACTTTATAAATGTTGTTTTCCCAAGAGACTCAAAGCCTCTTCCTTAACATACTTCCATCCTTTTTGTTTAATTCCTCTCAAATTTTCCCAGGACATCCTTGAGCTGCCTGAGAGCCTAAAAGTTCATTTAGGGGAAGCCAGCTTTCGCTGGGTGAGAATTCTCCTGGTCCCTCCACCCAGGATGTCAGCTCTCTAGTCTAGATAGGGCCAGTTCTGAGGCCTGCGCTGATTTAATGACATGTCTCTGTTGTTCTACCTCCCAATTGAGCAGAAAATACATGATTCAGAAAGATTCATCATCATTAATTAAGTACATTCACATCCTCACATGAAAGATAATACTTTAAATTATAGCATGTCCATGTCTGCTGTAAATACAGTTAATGAGAAAAACACCACCAATTCTTGGAGGAAAAAAATACTCAACTATAATTGTACTTCCTCTTCTTCCGTTTGGAAACTTTACCTATAACGCTTGATATAAGAACAAGTTGAGCAAAGATTTGAGTTTATTAATTCTAAGAGAAGCAAAGTTAAAGTTAGGCGATCGGTGTCTTTTTTTCTTTTCTAGAAATTCTTAGTTCGTAAATTTACTTCTCTTTCCAAAGCTGGATGTTGGGTTGCTATTAGAGAATCTCACATTTAATGAGTAATAGTCCATGGCATTTAAAACACGTCTCTTGAGAATTGGGATGGCTTGTGTCTCACTGCTTGGTCTCTATCAGGCCACATGTAGTCAGTACGCATGGTGATGTGTTGTTGTTATTGTTGTTAGACTCTGACTCACGTACAACAATGACAACCAGGCCCTTTCCTGCACAATCTTCATAGTCTCTGGTGATGTACTTGTTCAATCTAAAAATTCAATTCAAAATATTCATTTTGTCATTGTTGACTATTCCCTCTCCCCAGAAATCTTGTCTTTAACTGACTACCCAAAACATTCAAATGTCCCCTTCATTGCCAGTGTCTGCCCTTATAAGATTAGTGAAAGTTAAAAGGAATTTGTAAGAGCTGAAAGTCAAATATATCATATGCACATTTTTCCGCATAAAATGCAAACACTTCTATTTCTTTACTTTTTTTCTTTTCTTTATGTGCATACCATTAAATCAGATCTGACTCGTACAGGAGGAGATTATCCCTTCTTCTTCAGCAGAGCATCTGGTGTATTCGAACCTCTCACCTCTGGGATTGCAGTGCAGCTTCTTGCCACTAGGCCACAAGAGCTTGCCAACACTTCTATTTCTTAAAGAGAAATATTTGCTTTGCACTCCCTTCAATGGCTTATCCCATAAACATAGAAACTCAAGAGTAGACAGGTCACAAGAGCTTACTACCTTCTCATGGAGCTCGTACCAATTGGTAAGGTAAAATAATCCAGAAAAGATGTTTTTCTTTTTGTGTGTACTGGAATTTTAGATTACATATCTCAGTTCCTCCGCTAGTCTTCAGTAAATGCCTGCTTTATTTTAACACTTAAGAGAGAAAGAAAAGACAGCAAAATTGTAGCAGTGAACTTCATGGCCCTCTCTATGCTATTCTTATATTGTCAAAGGTATAAACCCAAAACTCTCATTGCCAAAAACAGTGAGAGGAAAATACAGTATACAAAGTGTTACTTTTTTATACTGACTGCTCAACATTGCCGTATACCTCTGTGACCATGTTTCCCACTTTTCCTTTCATGTTCTTTCTCAGTAATAAAGTGGTTAACTAACCAGCTTCCCCAGTGTAACCAAGATTTTCTTGTTCATATCTTTGCTTAGGATTTCAGTTGGTGCAATGGTGAAACTGGTGGTTACTAACCTGAAAGGTGCCTGTTTGAACCCTTCAAGAGGCTACACAGGAGGAAAGACTTGGAGAGCTGCTCTTGTAAAGACGGCTAGAAGACTGTATATGATAACATCACTCGGTCACATGGGTCACTATGAGTTGAAATGGTTCAATGCCACATAACAACAAACTCAAAACCCACTGATACCAAGTCCGAACGGACTCACAGCTGATGTGCCGGGAGTTCTCAGAAGCTGTAAATCTCATAAAAAATAGTGCCCGTCTCTCTCCTGAGGAATAACTAACGGGTCCAAACAACCAGGGGTGTGTCACCTTCGGTTAGTGGTTCAACTCCTGCATGATAACACCACTAAAGCACAACAATGCCGCTGTGTCACCCTCCAAACACACTTCCTGTTTACGAGTGTTCCTTCACTAAAGGAGAAACACTGTGTCATGCTACTTTTGTGTATTTCCTATATTAGATTTACAAATATTTGACATTTTGGTAAGTGGAAGCTGGCAGAAAACATCTTACAATGTGCATTCCCAATTTATTGACTCTCATTTTTACCCTAAGACATAAATATACAAAAATAGTGTGTATACATATATATACACACATATATGCATATATAAACACATATATATGAGTATATACATGTGTATATACATATATACACATATCACACACCCATACACACACATATATACATTGTTGTTGTTGATTACCTTCGAGTCGAGCATGACTCATAGTGACCCTATGAACAAAAGGCCTGAAGGCCCTCTACAACTATCAACATTTATCAAAGTTCATAGAGTTTCTGGAGGCATGTTATTTAGGAAGTGGATGCCACTCTTGCTTTATATATTT
>NW_006399764.1:19269409-19309881 GCF_000299155.1 Elephantulus edwardii | reverse complement strand
ACACACAATACAGTGTCTTAAGCTGGATTGATTTGTTAACATTAAATAACTGTTTCTTCAGAATTCTTATATTTAAAGCAAAGGAAGAGAAAAGTGTAAGTGAGAGAGGTGCTAGTTTAATGAGACAAAATAATACCTTTCTCTTACTGTTCTTATTCAAGTACAGTTATACGTGGATTTGGGTTTGTTTATTGTTTGTAGCTGACACCAGTCCTTGAGGGGAAAAAAGTCATGTCAAGTCAGGCACACCTTCATACAGGTCATTCAAGTCCAGCAGCTGTTCTCACCCCTCGAGCTGTGTGGCCTCTGCAGTTGGTTCATCTTGGAGGACAAGGCTTGGAAAGGACTGAATCAGACCACACAAATGCCAGTGAGAGTTGCCCCCACAGTGTCCATTCAAAATGGGGAAAATGTTTTACCTTTACAAAATGGCAAAGAGTTATTCTAATATGAGACCATCATGAGTAGCGTTTAATGAGTATAAAGTCATTGAAGGCACCTGAAGATAGAGGAAAAGGAGTGAGGAACAACACACAACCTAATAAATTAACCAAATACAACCCAACCCGTTGTCAGGGAGCTGTTTCTGACCAAAAACAAAACTTTTGGACAGAATGAAACTGCCCACAGAATTTCCAAGTCTGGAATCGTCTAACGCTGCCTCTCACATCTCTCCTACTGCTGGCTGAGAAGAGTAGATCTTTTTGATGGATGGATATCTCAGTACTTCACAAATGCACCATCAGAGCACTCCAATACTAAAACCCAAACCCCCAACCCTAACAGAGAGTAGATTCCAACAGTCACACAGTAACGAGTAGATTTACACGTAAGTCTCTGTGGACACTGACTGCCCCTCTTTGTCAAAGGAGTGGCTGGTAGATTCCAAACACCAACATTTTGCCCAGAAAAACATCTTCTTTAACTATAGTGTCATTAGCGCTCCTTTCACAGTCTGATACTTTATCACAAAATAAATCAAATGAGGCACAGTTGTTTTTTATTTCTTTTTTTTTTTAATTTAACAAGATTTAAAGGGATTCTCTTTCCATCTCTTTTCTGAGACCATAAATCTTGATGTGATGACACTGGTTTTTGTTGATTTTTTTTTTTCCAGAGAAGTTGATGGTTAGCTGCACACACTGCAAGGCTGGACCTCCAGAACTCCCGTTATTTTTTCAGCCTGTAACTGAATTCTCGTGTTTGAGTTACCGTGACTGTGCACAAGCTAACCATTGCCCTTCACCTGTCATCACCTACATGGCTTGTGACATGATTGATATCCACAAATGCCTGGAATATTTGTTAACTCTCCCCTTTATTTTTTTTTTCAAAGATATTTAAGTTAAATGTAAAGCTTTCTGTCTTATTTAGATTCTTTTTTGGACTAAGTGAATTGACTTGTTAAGTTTGTGGTTTATGTGGGGGGTTTCCACACACGGAGTGTCATGTTAAGCAGTATTTACCCCACAGGACAGGTTTATGAGGCTGATGGATAGAATACGCAGGTGTGTAGAAACTGCAAAACTAATTGAAAGGTAAAAAATGTTCTCCTGTCTTCCCTGGAGCCATAGAACAGCATCTTTGTACTTCACGTTTGAAAATATTTTCTTTGTAATATAGAAATCTCTTTTCTTTTACATATTTGAAAATACTAGCATTTATATTTGCTCTCATTCCTTTCCAAACCCTTTAAAAATGTCAACTGTCTTGTGCTAGTGACTATATGTAATCAGTGTTTTCTGACATAGTTCAATATGGTGACATCCACACCAGTTTTTAGTAGGAGTATGTCTGTGTTGACAGCCAACACCCAACATGTGTCATATCAGATTTCCTGTAACTACTACGGTCCCATTGATTACTAGGGAATCTGTTCCAAGTCACGCAGATCCTGTCAACAGAAAAGAATTGTCCCTTATGTTTTCCAAACCTATAAGTTTATATAAAAGCAAACTGCTTTATCTTCCCCAAAAACTAGCTGGTGGGATTAAACCAGTGGCCATAACTAAGAGGTAAACAGAAGTTAGCATTTTAATTTTTTTTATACATCTAATCAATCAATCAAGAGATGAATTGCATTGGGAAAGTCTGCTGTGAGGGACCTCTCTAGAGTACTGAAGAGCAACGACATCAGGCTGAAGACTAAGGTGCACCTGATCTGGGCTATAGTCTTCGCAATTACGTGCTATGCATCAGAGAGTTGGGCAGTGAATAGGGTTGATAGAAAGAGAATTGATGCCTTTGAGCTGTGGTGCTGGAGAAGAGTGTTGAATATACCATGGACTGCTAGGAGAACAAGCAGGTTTGTCCTGGAGAGGGTGAAGCCAGAATGTTCCCTGGAGTCAAGGATTCTGAAGCTTCGTCTGACATATTTTGGGCATGTTGCAAGAAGGGACTGGTCCTTGGAGAGGGACATCATGTTTGGCAGAGTGGAGGGGCGGCAAAGGAGAGGAAGACCTTTGATGAGATGGATCGATTCTGTGACTAAAGAGGTGGGAATAAGTGCGTTTGAGATGGCTAGGTTGGCACAGGATGTAAGAGCGTATAGAGCTCTTGTACATAGGGTCGCTATGGGTCACAAGCGGCTCGATGGCACATAACAACAACAACAATCAATCAATTCTCTGAATGATTTTATAGTGAACATTATTCTTAGCATTTTCAGAAAGGACAAAACAAGGAAACTTTTTTCTCTTAAAAGTATTGAAGAGATAAGTCATCTACATCTAAATAGTTGAACGATAGTACAGGCAAGTCGCCTATCACGAAACAATAGAACAGATATCCTGTTATGAAGCGCCGGTGGCTTAGTGGTAAGGAATTTTGTTGCCAACGCAAAGGTAAGCAGTTTGAATCCTCAAGCTTTTCTACAAAGGAAACTGAGACAATATTCTCCCATATGATTTAATATCTGTAAAAACCCACTGGAGGGTCAGCTATGGGTTGATTCCAACTTAGCGATACACAGAAACCTCAGAAAACCTGGCTCAAGGAGAACGTCCATCACTCCCAGTCCACAGTAATGAGAGCAACAGGGAGAGGGTGACACAGGAGAGGGTACGGATAACGAACGGTGGAATTCAGATGAGTTTAAGGGACAGTTCAACAAACAAACTCAGCCAGAGAAGATTTCACGCTGGTCAGGATTTGAAAGATGAACTTAGAACGAACAGAAGACAAGGGTGAATGTGTGGCTGGATGACGAGACCAAATGATGTGGGAAGAAATACTGAAAACGTACTATTTGAGGAATCTGACTTTATCAGTTAGTAGAGAAATGAAGGTCATAGCTAACATCTAACAGCACATTTTAGCACATACTCTGTTGCGTTCCTGTGATCTGTGTTAGTACAAGGGAGTATATCACACTGCTCAAGGGTTGTTCCATAGGGTTATACTCCCCGTTGAGACTTCCCAGAGGCAAGAACTCTGCTATTCCCTGTTACTTACAGCATCTAATTCACAAAAGTCATTTATTAAGCCTTATGTATGAATGGATGAGAGGAGAAAAAATACGTATTGATAGATTTTGCTCATAGCAAAGATCACAGTTCTCCACTAATCACTAGACTTTGCATTCACAGTTAAAAAAGGGGAAAATAAATCTCAAATATGTTTCTCATTTCCAATGAGATGCTATATGTCTTGTCTCTTAAAAAGAGAGAGAGAGATACTTTGGAAAACAAAACCTCCACATTGGAAAATGCTTCTTTTTATTTATTCAGTCTATATTGAGAATCAGGGTAGGAGGAAGATTCATCAACAAGCTACTATGAAGATGACATGACCTTACTCACAAAACGTGAAGACTTGATGTAGTTACTGAGGAAGATCAAAGACTACAGCCTTCACTATGGATTACATCTCAACAGCAAGAAAATAAAATAGACCAATAGACAGCATCATGATAAATGAAGAAAGAGTGGACTTGTCAATTATTTCATTTTACTAGGAGTCATAATCAATACTGCTAGGATCCATGGTTTTTTAAAAAAGGATATATTATTTTGGGATACATCTGCTTTTCAAGGATATCATTAAAATGTTAAAGAGCAAGGATGTCAATTTAAAGACTAAGGTGTAAGATGTGCCAGGTCCAAGCTCTGGTTTTTGAAAGGAACAGGGACATGAGAAAAGAGGTTAAGAAATAGGTGTCTACTGTGAGGAAAAAAAGAGGTGTGACAGGTCTCAGAGCAGGGAGCATCCTTCCACCCACTTTCTGTCCGCAAGAAGATAACACACATAAACAGTTGATTGATCATCACTGTTACTGGAGAAGGCACAGAGAAGGTTTATGGGCAGACATCTGTACTGGAAGCAGCAGAGACCATCTACATGCCAATCCTGTGTCTGGAAGGAACCAGCAAGGAGAGCTTATGTGCTCACTCCAGTGACTGGAAACAACACAAAATGCCTACGGGCCAATCCTGGTCATCAGCTGAATGGTAGTGCTGAAATTCAAAGGAACTAACCATATAACAAAGCTTCCTCAGGCTTCCCTTTCCCTAACTCTAACCCTAACCCTAACCCTGTCCAGCGGTGCCTTCCTTACGAGCCCTTCCACAAGCATGAGGGTTTCCTTTTATACTTTCTTCAGTAAACTTTGTTCAAGCCCATCCCCACTCCAGTATGTGTGGTTGGTGAGTTCATTCTTTTCCTCCCCAGAGAAAATGGTAAGCGTATTTTCCATTGCTTCCCATGCACGTGAAAGTTGTGCATTGAATAAGGAAGGCCGACAGACTCTGCCATCAGATAATAAGACGCAGCCCCACTGGAAAGTGTTGCCTGCGCTTGCTGGCTCTGCTCCTCCAGCTTCTGTGAGAACAGGTCCGTGCTACCTCACCGACGCCTCATTTTTGCTCAGCTTGTTTTTGAAAACTATTCAATCTGTGTGCACAACAAATCGTTTGAGAAGCTGGACTATACAATGAATGTGACATCAGGATCTGAGGAAGACTCATCAACAACCTGTGTTATGCAGATGACACAACCTAGTTTGCTGAAAGTGAGGAAGACTAGAAGCAGTTACCGCAGAGAATCAAAGATGACAGCATTCAGTATGGGTTACACCTTAACATCAAAACCCCCAAAATCCTCACCGCAGGGCAAATTATGATAGATGGAGAAGAGACAGACATTGTCAATGACTTCATTTTTCTTGCATCCATAGTCTACATCTTTGGCAACAGCAGCAAGGAAATCAAAAGACATACTGCCTTGGGAAAGCAAGCTGTGAGGGACCTCTCTAAAGTACTAAAGAGCAAAGTTGCAAATAGAAATACCATTCGTCCTAGCAATTCCACTACTGGGAATTTACCCTAAAGAAACCATAACCACCACCTAAGCAGATATATATGCACACCCATGTTTATTACAGCTTTGTTCACAATAGCAAAGAGCTGGAAACAACCCAAGTGCTCATCAACAAAAGAATGGATAGAGAAGCTCTAGTATGTTCACACAATGGAATACTATGCAGCATTGAAAAACAAGGAACTCATGGAATATTATACAATATGGGTGACCCTGGAGGACATTATGCTGAGTGAAATATCTCAGTCACAAAAGGACAAATATTGCATAGGTCTACTGTTATAAAAGGGACTGACATCGGGGTTGAGGGAAGACAGAGAAGAAGGAGATGAATGATGTACACTGAATTGAAACAGATAAGGGAGAAAACTGTTTAAAAGGGATATATGATTAGGTATTATTGTCATGTCCGGAGTCCAGAATGAAGGCTGCACAGTGGAGTGGACTTGGGGGGAGGGATTGCATAACAATGAAAGAGTTTTACTTTTACTTTTCAAGGAGAACAGTAAATTGAGGGGAGGAAGTGGGCAGGGAGAAAAGTGCAACAATGAATGGAAACCCTAAAAAATAAAAATAAAAACCTTGGTTTGAAGACTGAAAGGCACCTGATTCAAACCATGGCCTTTTCAGTCACTTGCCGTCCATGTGAAAGTTGAACAGTGAGGATGGCAGAAAAAGAATTTATGCTTTTGAGCTGTGATGTTGAAGAAGAGCACTGAATATCCCATAGATTGTCAAAAGATCAAGCAAGTATGTCTTGGAAAAGGAGCAGTCCAGGTGCTCCTTGGAGGCAAAGATAGTGAATCTTCATCAGACATAGTTTGGACACATTGTTGGGAGCAGCCTGTCCTTGCCAAAGGGCACGATGCTTGGAAAGGTGGAGGGTCAGCAAAGGTGTGGAAGACCCTCAAAGAGATGAGCTGACACAGAGATTGCAGCAATGGGCCCACGTGTGTCAGAGAAGGTGAGGAAGAGGCCGGACACAGCTGGGTTCTGATCCACTGTTCAACAGGGTTGCTACGAGTTGCCATCTACTCGGCAGCACTTAACAACAGCAGTAAAACACCTCATTGAGGGTAAGACACATATGCTGCAAAACCACCCTGTCTTGGTCACCTCGTTGAGACCACCCTGGGTTATTCAATAGCCAGGAGACCCAGGGACACGTGAATGAATGATCCTAGGCAACATCAACAGAGGCGCCTGCAAAGCACACAGCCACAGAGCCAGGAGTGAGCCCAGCACAGATCAGACAAACACCACGCACACATGGAGCTAAACATTTATTGTTGATCCCGTGAGGTTTTGAAGTCATTTGCTAATGAAGTAATATGGTGTTAGTCACGATGGAGATAAAGCTGGGAAGGTCAATAGGGAGCACCGGGCGGGAATTGCTGAGAGTTTACATAGTTTACAGAAAGACTGGGAGAGGAACCATAAAATATGGGGTGTGGGATGGGCCGCATCTTGCAGAGATCCAAGAATTCTCCAAGATTTAATACGCCATCAAGTTCCGTGAGTTTCCAGAAGGGAGATGGAGAGGCCAGCCATTCCTCAAATGCAGTTGATGATCCAACACTTTTTTTTTTTCACAGAACAACTCAGAGCGTTTGAGTCCCGCCTCCTCCCTGGGGGAGGACTAATTTATTGACAGAGAAATGAGTCGTTTTCATTTTAAAGCGCCTCTTGGTGAGGCTGAGGTCGCCCGAGTGTGAGACAGCTGAAACTAGCATCTCGCCCGCATTCCAGACCAGCCATCCTCACAGGCTGAGTAAATCAGCTCCACATCCCATCCCTCCCGCCTTCGGGACATGACACGAGGCAGATATACTGACCTGTGTCGTTAGAAATGTCTCAGGCGTGGCGGGTTACATCACTGCATGAAGGTTCCAGATGAAATAAAACTCCACCAAGGAGAAGAGCCCCCACAGTGTGTCAAAATGCACAGAAGTTATAAATCACGAAACGTTCCAAGCTTTCCATTAATAAAAAATAAAGGCAGTTTCTGCAGATGTTCTTATGCCTCATTATTTGGAGAGGGAGTGCGGACTTTTTCACCTGTCTAGCAACCAACATCTCATTTCAAAATAAAAGAGTGAAATAGAATTGCTGTGATTTTAAAGGTTAATTAACGCATGTGACTATGAATTCATTACAAGCAGCACCATCACCACAGTGCAGCATCCGCGGAGCTAGAGACGATTGGCTGCCTCTGCTGAATTTCAGATTTTGGTGGTTCAGAAGTTAACTGCCGTGCTCGCTTCGGCAGCACATATACTAAAATTGGAACGATACAGAGAAGATTAGCATGGCCCCTGCGCAAGGATGACACGCAAATTCGTGAAGCGTTCCATATTTTCGACCCTGAAATGAACCAGTCTCTAACGAAGGCTGACTCCTAACTCCTTTCACCTACAAATTTCGTCTTTGGATACAAAGCTAAGTGGAGAGTCCTTACCGAGGGACTGTTTCAAAAGAGGCAGGGAGAAGAAGAGAGAGAGAAAAAAAAAATATATGGAGGCGGGGGCGTGTTGGTCTCCATCAAATACAAAAGTTAACTGCCTGTTATGGTTCGAACCCACTGCCCAATCGCCTTCAGAGAAAGATATATCCGCCTGTTTGCATAAAGATTCATAGGCTTGTAACACCTATGGGACAGTTGGACTTGGTCTCAGAGAGTCACTCTGGCTCAGAATTGACTTGACACCAAGATTTTTGTTGTTTATTTTATGTGTGAGACAAAAGATTTCCACACACACTTTAAAAAATCTACTTAAGGGTCTCATTGCAACCTCTCACACATACATCTCCCACTTGCAGCTACTCTTCTCGGTAAGAAAGCATTAGAAGAAAAAACTGAACAGGGTCTCCATTCAAGCTGAATGCAATGTGTGTGTTTTGTGGATACAATTCTTAGACTTGTGGCTAAGGAGATCTTTTGTGTTGCTCATGTATCTCATCATTTTTTCCCCACTCATACGGTGAATGAAATAACAGGAATGGAAACATTCTGAAATATTGCAGATAAACAATTTTTGCCAACAAGCATGTTTTTAATCAAATTACACATAACTATTTTTTATAATATTACATTTAACATTAGAACACTTTGTAATTGGAGTTTGCTTTTCTGTAAACTAAGGAAGGACAATTTCTTTTACTCCTCTAACAGTCTATAATGTCTCCTTCCATTACTGACCATACTCCTTCAGTTCTTCTTCAAAACTGAAAACTTGGAAAGAGGATTGTTCCATCTGCTTCTGTTCCGTAGCTATTGGCCGGGGAGATGCAGCAAATATCTACAAGACCCCGCAAGCAGGTGCGTAATAGAGCCAGAAGCAAGTCCCTAGGATTCTCCTGTTTTACAGACCTCTCCCAATGTCCTCTGGATTATTCTTCCTGCTGGAACACCACTCAGACTCTCTGGGTCTATCTAAGCAGGCTGATACCTATTTCTTACCTGTTACATTAAATAGCTATCGTTATGTTATGTAAGAACAACAACAAAGATACCATAGTGTGTGACTTTGGAGAATGAAAATTTCTTACTGTTTTAAAGTTAGAAGTCTGAATTAGAACGAGAACTTGAGGGTGGTGGGGGGTGTGTCTTTGCCTTTTCCCAGCTTCAGATAACAACGATCCAAGAAAAATGAAATCGTTGATCAACCCCCATGGTAATAGCAGTCACTAAATCACAAGATGTGTTGCACTGGGGAAATCTGCAGTCAAGGACATCTCCAAAGTGCTAGAGAGCAAGGCTGTCAGAGCACTGGATCCAAGCCACAGCCTTTTCGATTGCTTTCTATGCATCTGGAAGTTAGACAATCGATAAGGAAGACAGAAGAATTGATGCTTTTGAATTGTGGTGTTGGCAAGTAGGGTTGAATATATACCATGATTGCCAAAACAACACACAAATCTATCTTGAAGGATGTGCAAGCAGAATACCCCTTAGAAACAAGGATGACAAAACTTCATCTCACTTCCTGTAGACATAACGTCAGGAGTAACCAGTCCTGGGAGAGACACCACGCTGTGAAAGGGGGAGGGTCAGCAAAAGAAGAGGCCCTCAGTGAGATGGACTGAGACAGTGAACACCATAACGGACTTGAGCTTGGCATTGTGGCGACGGTGCAGGTGAGGGACACGTTCAGCCCTGCTGTTCACAGGGCAGCTAAGAGACATAGTCTACTCCGAAGTAGATTGAGTCTACATCGAATGAGTCAGCACCTCATAGCAACAATTGTAGCCAGAAACACTATTGGAGATAAAAAGCATCAAGTGTGATGAGATCATTATTAGAATGGGGAAGATAAGTCAGGCAATTCTTTGAAAGGTAAACATGCAGGGAGCAGATATGCAAGAGAAGATGCAGTTCAATCTAGAGTAGGTCGAGTTTGAATATATGGTGGGTTCTCCTGAAGTTCAACTCAAGTTCAAAGATTTCAGGTGTATACATAAACAATGTAGAAGGGGCTGTGTAGGTTACAGTTAAGATAATCTAAGATGCACTGATTTCAACAATGAATTTACACACAGAAGGGATTGTGAGGAAGGCCCAGGATTAAGCAGGGTGGGGGTCCGTTCTGTTGTTTACGGGATCACTCGGCATTGGATTTGACTCCATGGCATTTAACTACAATAACAACAACGTTATTCTGATTCCATAGCTTACTCTCTGTCACCCCTAAAAAGTTACTTCTTTTATGCCTGAGATTTCTCCTCTGTAAACAGTAAAATAATATCAATCTCAAAATGCAGTTTTGGTGTTACCTAAGTTCATGCGTGTGAAGTGCTCTAAAACTTATCTCACAGAGTTTCTAGAACCAATAATATGTTTCGTTGTTATTATTGTTAAAATGTTCATAAATACACTTTTACAACAATAAATTAGTCTTAATATCCAATTAAGTTCTATTTTGATTCAGTATTTAATATAAAATGCTTTCTTCATGAGAATGAGTAAGTATTCTCATTTACTATAAAGCTTTAGAGTTTAAAATATTAAATCCATAAAATCGCATCCTACAGAAACAATGCACGATGCCTTTTTTCTGTGTATAAAACATTTTTACTTCTGTTGTAAGAAATGATTCATTAGATCACTCAAGTAGCATATAAGACTGACCTAGATTTTGGAGTAAAATTTAAGACAATTGAAAACTCAAATGAACAACTGAATAGGGTGGATGTGAAGGTTCCCTGGGGTGCATGGGAAAGATATCCTTTATTCCACAAGAGTCTATCCAAGCTGCTTCCATGATTGATGATATTCATCAGATCCTTGCTTTTCTGAGAAGAAATAGGTCAAGTCCCTCAAAATTATGAGGCATTTTCAACAGAAAAGCCTATGTCTTTTTCTTCAGAAAGTTAATCAGTTATCAGTGCAATAACACTGCAAAAACCATGCATGGTCTTTAATGAAGCAGGCTGTGAACTGCTCCTTAAAAAATTCATGCTGGTTAATCCAGCCTGTCTCTCAGAGAGGCCCTTCACAAAGAGAGGGATTAGCTCCTGGGTACAGCCTCCTCCCTGTGTGCTGGGGCTGCTGCAGGGGTTCAGCTGCTGGTCATTTTCTGGAAGCAGTTAATACCCTGCAGAGGCTCAGACGTGAAACAGACGCTCTGGTCACAGGGAAAAACGGTTGGACCCGTGTGTCTTCAGTGCAAAAGCAAAATCACATCAACTGTAAAATGAAATCAAAAGTAAAATTGCACTGCCACATGATCTTTGTTAAAATTCTGAAACTTGGTTTTAACGTTTATTCTAAATCGGCTTTCTTACTTTTCGTGATAGTATGGCGCTCTGGTGCCGTCGTTGCTAGAGAGCTGCATTCTCAGGCAGAGGTGGTTCGAATCCACTCCTGGCTCCATGTGAGAAAGTTGGGCAAGCTCCTCCTACGTAATTTACCGCCACCAGAAAGAAACCCGGTGCTGGGTTCACACCAGTAGGACGTCAATGAGAGACAGTGTCCCAAGAGTGAGCAGTACCAGGTGTCTAAAATGCTGATGAAAGGTAACAATTCTAGCCTTATGCAAGGTAACAATTCTAGCCTTATGCAAGGTAACCATTCTAGCCTATGCAAGGTAACCATTCTAGCCTATGCAAGGTAACCATTCTAGCCTATGCAAGGCAACATTTAAGTCCTTTCTAGTAAAGGTCTGAGTCAGAAATGCACAGAAGTAATTTGTAATATTTCTATTTTTCTGTCTAACCTATGTAAAGTCTAGATTTTATAACAATCTAAATTATTTCATTGGAGAGGTGATTTAGGCAAACCTTTTCAACTGTTTATCTCCCGTTGTTTTTATTTGCTTTTAACAAAATGTACATATCCATACATAATTTTTTTTCTCTCTCTCTCAAATGATCCTGGAATGGAAAGACATTTTTATTTAACTCTTGAAGATCATCAAGATTCTAGGATTAAAAGTCTGCCTGGCACACCTAGACAAAAGCGAATAGTTGCCACAGCACAGAATTAACAATGCTATGTTCTGGAAAATAACATATAATTGCTATTTAGCCTGAGCTTTACATAAATCTCCCTACAAACTTGGGTTATATTGCAAAGACTTTTCCGAAGAGGCAGAAGAGGGAGCTGAAGGACTTACTGCTATGAAACACCAGGCTGTTCAGCCGTTGATACACTTGCTAAAATAGTTGAGTCTGAAGCTAACCACAAGTCCATCGTGGTTCAGCATTGGCAGTATCAAAGAAAGATGTCCTGACTTTATTTTAGTAGAAAGAGCTGACTTCATCCATTATAAAGACCAAATGTAAAAGTTGGACAAAAAGAAATACAAATATAAGTGCATCATCCAAGAAAAGAAACTGAGGTGCAGAGAGGATTGTGGGTGAAATCTGAAATCCTTGAAGACATAGTTATAAAGTAGAGTTATTTCTCAGATAATTGGCCACACACTCTGGTCACTAAGTCCATACCTTGTTACAGTTTGGTAACCTGATTACGTAAGAATTCACTTAGTTTAGGTTACTAGAAGTATCTCATCCTGCTCGGCTCCTCACCAGTGGAGAGAGAGATAGAGAACTTGGTGAGTCAGAGACCAGGGCAGTAGATGTGCATCCCTCATGGGAGGCTGGAACTACTGGGTGCAGAACCAGTGTGACCCCAACAAGCTGTGATCTATTTCAAATCTAAAATTCCTAGGAAGGCTTTTGTGCTTTTATTATATCTTTATTCTACTCATGACTCTATCATGGATGGGAGAAATTGAGACTGGGAGGTAAGCATAGCAAACAAAACAGGACTTAGAGGTGTAAAACTCTCCTTCCAAATTCTCATTGCTTGGTTTAACTGGTGAATGAATACAATGTTCCTCCTTGGAGCATTAGAAGCTAATGAATTTCCCAAAGCTTGTGTGGAAGTCATGCTGATTCAAACTAACTGGAAGCAGTTTGGAACGATTGCTTACTGTCCAAAGAGTAGGGTGAAAAGGGAACATGGATGGTAAATAGAAAATAAACACGTAATAAGCCAGCAGGGAAATTACTTTTGTGTGATACATACAGTGTATGCTCATGTCAGAGTCATATGATTTAAGCAAAGAAACATTCTGTCTTTCATTGTACTCCCCAGCACTTAAAATCCTATCTGGGGCATCCTAGATTTAACAATAAGTTATCAAGGAGCTGTGGGAATAGGTAACAAATTGTGCGGCCAGACCACAAGCATATCATTTGAATCTACCAGCTTTTTCTGGGGATAAAGAAGGTCCATCTCCTGGGCTGATTTAAAGCCTCTGAAAGCCTGCTGGAAGGTCAGCTATATGAATCAGTTCTGACTACACAGCACAAAACAACCCTTTAATCAATTAACTACTAATTACAGCCATTTTTAAAAGTGCATCCATTAATGATGGAAGTAATAATATCAACAAAAGCATTCCAAGCAAGTGGATTCAATTACATTACAGCAGTAGATGGGCCTGGCAAATGGAGGAGGTACCCATGTCAGCTTCGGTAAGCACTAAACATCTCTATAAGCTCCTGGGATGTCTCTTTCATTCCTGCATTTGAGGATTGCACTTATTGGTCTAACCATTTGTTGAAGTGTCTCTCCCTCTAAATTCCCTGCCTTTTCTTCTGCCTTTAATACACTGGCCATGGTTGTTGTTATGCACTGTTGAGTAGATTCTTACTCTTAATATTCAATATTTGATGATGGAGTAGATGGGAAGTATTATAACAAACATACTGCCAGATGCACTGTAAATTTGGAATGTCAGGGCTTTCTTTACCTTCTGGGTTTGAAAGAACTGTAGGGTGATATCTATCTCAAGATTTCTCAGGTGCTTTCAACAAATTTTTACTTCCCCCAATTTTTATTAATAATTTTATCATTCAAATACATTGTGTTTCAGAATAGATGCCATCTAGTTGTGGTGCTGGACAATAGTCTTGAATATACCATGGACTGCCAAGAAAACAAACAGATCTGTCTTGGAGAAGGTGAAGCCAAGTCTCTCCTTGGAGGCTAGGACTTTGAAGCTCCACCTCACTTCCTTTGGGCTTGTGGCCAGGAGAGATCGGTCCTTGGAGAAGGACATCATGCTCAGAAGGGTGGATGGACAGCGCAGGAGAGGAAGTCCCTGATGAGATGAATTGATACAGTGACTGGAGTGATGGAAGTTGGTATGTCAGAATTAGTGAGACTGGCTCAGGACAGGGAAGGGTTCAGAGCTGCTGTACATAGATAGGGTTGCTGTACATCGCAGGTGACTCAATGGCACATAACAGCAATAACATTCTAGGTTTGGAGGCAGGAGCAGCATCCGCTTCCTAAACAACTTGCCTCTGGACACTATGAACTTTGATAAATGTCAATAGTTGTAGAGGGGCGTCAGGCCTTTTGTTCATAGGGCCGCTATGAGTCATGCTCGACTCAAAGACAATCAATAGCAACAGCAATGTTGTGTTTTATATATAGGTTTTTCATTGCTATTTCATTCATTTATATTGTGAGGGGTTTTACCCTTACAGTGATCATCCTAATCACTATTTTCATGAAAGCGTATAAGCGGCTACTTCATGACTCATGCTCAAATATGCCCCGTCTAGATAACTAGTTTCTGACTTGTCCTTTCCTATCCAACCAGTATTCTGAGGGAACAAGCATGTTCCTTTTGCTGAAAGATTCTCAGTTCAAGTTGGAAACTTTAAGCATCTGCATCCACAAGCAAAGTCCAGTCCAGTGCAAGCCATCTAATTTCAACAATCTCCTCTGGTTCACAGAATGGACCATCTTTTGGTCAATTCATTCCCCGCCATCCATGGCTAGGTTCAAATGGACAATTTTACTTTTAAGTCCCCAGTGGCCTAGCTGTAAGAAACTGCGCTGCAATCCCAAAGGCACACGGTTGGAATCCAGCAGCTGCTCTGCAGGAGAAGGATGGGCAACCAGCGGGTCAGCTATGTATGGGTCAGTTCCAACTCCATAGTGCACAACAACCTGCACAGTGGGGAGAACTTCTTCTTCTGAGGTTTCACTTTTGACCACATGATGGCGCTGGCGCTGCACCATAAATACAGAAGCAGCTGGGCAGGTGGATCCCTGAGGCTCTTCCTGGCCCCACTTTGCTGTGTTTCCCCCAGGTCCTCCTTTGCATCCAGTCAAGCCTGATGTAGAAATATCAGCCAAGAAGCTGTCAGATTGGAAAGGGAGACTGGCCACCTGAAGCTGGCTTTCTCTTTGTTCAGTGCCAGACTAATACTGTAACTTCTCCCATGAAGAAATTAAGTCTTAGTATACATGTATGGAGAAATCTACTTGTATGTGTGTATTTATGAAGAGTTTGAGTGCTGTTTAAAACTGTGCTTGCTCTATTTGAGGTACTCAGATTTTAATTTGCGTTTCATTGGTCCCTGCCAACAAAACTATCAAATTAGGGCCTTGTGGTAAATTATCAGACACCTCCTCACTACGGAAATTTAAACCCAAGATTCTGGTAATGTACACAATGGAAGGAGACAAGTACAAGGTACATAGACTCTTGTATCCAAAGTTGATGAGGAAACTCAGAGAATAAAAAGAAGTTATTTTGGAAAGTACCTACAGCCTAATAACTAGAAGTTATTTCAGAGAGTGGATAATTAATGTTGGAGGGGTTTTTTTCATAGAAAAGGAGAAAAATTTTCATTACATTAGAATAAGTTCTTTCCTTGTTCCTTCCTCCCCTATTTCCTCATTAAATCTTACATAAAGTGGAATGCCCCCACCACTTGTTTTTTTCCAAATTACTGTATTGAGGTATAATTCGCATTTAATAAAATTTATCTGTTTTAAGAACATAGGAAAATGACTTCTCACAAATGTTTATAATAGTGTGATCACCACAATAATTAAGGTACAGAACATTTCTGACAGGGATTATTTCTTCAGATTAAATCCTAGCTTCACTGTCTGATATCTATTATTTGAAAATACTTTTATTTTTTAAAATACTTTTAAATGGCCTTAAAATTCATCTAAATGTATTTATACAGTTCATATTTTTCTGCGTCTGGCATCTTCAGCTCAATATAATCTTAGGAATTTTTAAAATTCTCTGTTTAGTCCCTAAAGTATATAAGCAGTTGCTCCTTTTTCTTTCTTTTTTTCTGAATACAGTTCAACTGTAATAACTGAGGGATGGAAAGATGGACTCAGTGACGGCAGGTAGGGTGATCGTGGGGCAGGACTGTGCAGAACGGAGCTGGGCTTCGTTCTGTTGTACAGAGTGGGAGCCAACTGACCACCACCAAACAGCAGCAGTGGGAGCAGGTACATTCTCTGCTTATTCCCTTGTTGTGGGAAATTTGAACAATTTCAGCTTTGGCTAATACCAGTAAGACAGCTATGAACATTACTATGTATGCTTTTTTTTAAAAATAATTGGATCTTTATTTAAGCCTCATGTGCCAACTTAACGTTTTCCACCACCTCGGAGAGCAGAAACTTTCACGGGCTTCACAATTTTTTGTTTAGGTGCTGCTTTCGTGGGAGCCTTGTATGCATTTTTATGGACCCATTTTTCATGTCATTTAGATACATACCTAGGAGTATTATTGCTGATCGTAGAATAAACGTTTAACTTTGTAAGAAACTGCTAAATGGTTTTCCAAATGATCGAGCAATTTTACATTGAAGGGGGAGCTGCATTTGTCTCCTTTCCAGTACTAGATACTGTTCTTTTAAAAAATCTTACCTATTTATGTGTTGGATGTGTTCCGTATATGTGTGTTGGTGTGTTGATAGTCCCTTAAGTTTCAAGTCTCTGGTAACTATTGCTTTGAATATTTTTCTTTATTTTTTTATTATTATTTGTGTGTGCCGTCAAATCAGATCTGACTGGTACAGGAGGGGATTGTCCTGCCCTCCCCGGCAGAGCCTCTGATGGATTCGAACCGTGTGCCTCTGGGATTGCAGTGCAGCTTCTTGCCACCAGAGCTTCCCTGCTTTGAATATTTTTAATGAGCTTTTTGGCTATTATTTTTGTATCTTCATTTGTAAAATAAGTATTTTCCCCTTTTTAAAATTGTTTATCATTTTTAAATATTATTATTATTATTATTATTATTAATTTTATTTCTATTGTCTAGCATTAAGTTGAAAGTCATTTCGTGCATATATATATATATATATAATGCTTCTCATACTCTATGGATTTCTTTTTAATTTTATTAACAATGTCTTTTGATAAGTTTTAACTTTGATAAATTTGGTTTTCCAACTTCTTCTTTTCTACTTTGTGGTTTTAGCATTCTCTCCAAGAAATTGACTCAACCCAAAGTTGCTAAAATAATTTATTTCCTTTTTTTCCAGCAGTATTATATTTTTGGCTTTTATGTTTAGGTCTATAATATTCTAGGTAATTTTCTTTTCCATATAAATTTTAGGATTGGCTTTCAAAGGACTTTGAGTTTATTTGAATTACACTGAAGTCCTAATAAGTAGGCTCTTTCATAGTTAATTTAGAAAGATCATTTCTTGCTAAGAGAGTTTCAATTTCTAATCATTGCAATTTCCCCCACACTACCTTTTCTTAGAAAAATGTATTTAACGTAGTCTTAAACCAGATTAGAATTTACTTTGAAAATCTTGGAAATAATCCAATCCATTTTAAACTACCTTTAGGGGCAAAGAACTTTCTTCCCAATAATTCAAGTCTGAGAAGGATTTTTTTTTCTGACATTTATATATAGATACCAAATTGCCCAGAAAATAAAGTTCAGAAGGTATAAAAGATAGAAAATGAGGACAAACGGAAATAAGTAAACCAGAAAAGAAAAGGAAGGAATATTGTTACGTTGAGAGTATTTCAACCGATCACCAAAACCTAAATGCATATACATTGTTGAGTGGAAAACTAATGTTCATCTCAACTACAGATTTTCTTTTTTGTAAGTAAATATACTTTTGTCTTTAAAATATTCAGGGAACTTTTTCTTAAGATTGATTTCCATCAAGCTTGGAAAAAATGGAAAGTCAGTGAAAGGAAAGCGTTCAAGAGATCAACTGACACGGTGACTGTAACATGAGCTTGAGTCTATCAGCGATGAGGAGGATGACACAGGAGAGGACAAGGCTCAGATCCATCCTTCGTAACGTCCTTCTGGATCAGAGTTGACTCAAGGACACCGGACAATTGCCGTTTTACTTAACTGTTTATGTCTGAATATTTCTATATGGGCTGTAACATCAGGTTAGAACTGACCCACAGCTGACATTCCAGTGGGTTTTCAGAGGCAGTAGACGGCACAGGAGATCGGCCATCCTTCTCCCATGGAGCAGCTGGTAGATTTGAACCATGGGCCTTTGGGATTGCAGGGAAGCTTCTTAACACTCGGTAAACTAGATTTAAATTTTATTTAAATCTAAGTATTTTATAATAGTATGTTGTTGTTGTTTGAGTCAAGCACGACTCATAGTGACCCTTATGAATAAAAGGCCTGAAGCCCTTCTACAACTATCAATATTTATCAAAGTTCCTAGAGTTTCTGGAGGCATGTTGTTTAGGAAGTGGATGCCACTCTTGCTTCCATTATAGTATAATAAGAAAGTTGTTTCTGTGGGCAAGTCTGCTGTCATGGACCTCTCCAAAATACTGAAGAGCAATGATGTCAGTGTGAAGACTCAGGTACACTTAACAAAGTCCATGGTCTATTCAATTATTTCTTATGCCTCTAACAGGTAGACAATGAATAAGGCTGACAGAAGAAGAGGTGTTACCTTTGAACTGTGGTGTTGGAGAAAGAGTGTCAAAGATCCCATCAACTGCCAAAAGAACAAATAGATCTTGTCTAGGATAAAGTATATCCAGAGTGCTCCTTGGAGGCAAATGTGATGAAGGTTCATCTCACATACTTTGGACCTGTTGCTAGGGGAGGCTGTTCCTTGGAAAGGGATAGCATGCCTGGGCTGGTGGAGGGTCTCAATGAAAGGAAGATCGCCAGTAAGGTGGGTTGACATAGTGACTACGGCAATGGAATCAAGTGTATCAAAGATGATGAGACGGCAGAGGATAGGGTCACTGTGAGCCATATACAACTTGATGTCAAAGAATAACAACAATCAAGTTATTTTAAAAAATTTTAAAACATTATTCTTCTTCACGTACATCTCTTACTCCATCACTTTCTCATTGCTGCCAAGTCAGAAGTGACTCAGAGCCGGCTCTCCAGTGGGTTTTCAGAGGCTGTAAACTGCACAGGAAGGGACTGTTCATCTTTCTCCAGCAAAGCAGCTCTTGGATTCAAACCATGTCCCTTTGGGTTGGCAGAACAACTCTTTACTTACTAGGCCACCACTGCTACCTATGGATGACTCCATTATCCACTTAAATACTATACTCGAATTGTTGTTAAGTGCTGTCAAGTCACAGACGACTCATTGTGACCCTATGAACAAAAGACGTGAACAATTGTATAACTTTGGTCTTTTTCTCCAGGTTCATGGAGTTTCCAAAGGCAAGCTGTTTCAGAAGTGGATGCCACTCCTGCTTCAAAGTTTGTTTTAAACAGGGAGTTCCACCAAACACTGTCCACCATGGGTAATCATTATCACATTTGGCACATCAGTGTCACAATATACTGGAATAGCTATGTATAAAATGTTGGGGGAATCCTCAGAGGAAAACTTTTGGATGTTATGTTTTCCCGTTTTTGCATGTTTTCACTTATGGGTTACTCTCAGTCTTTTTTGTGCTTTATTCCACATGAGACATTTTAGTAGTCCAAAAGTAAAACTTGAAGACAGAGTTTTAAATGTTGTCACAGCCCTGCCATTGTTGAAATACCCTATTCCACAAAAGTGGTCCATTTTCGGGGGCGGGGGGGTGGGGGGGGAGGGGAATCAATTCAGTTGCCATCACCTTCCTTGCAATTGCTACCCACTCTCCCACTTTATTCCCGAACTTCCCACATTTCCAGAAACCAGATACTTGATTTAAATCAGACTCTCTTTCCTCTTCCTAGGTCCAAAGGGATGTGGCCTATAAAATTGAGGAATTGTTTTCTCTAGGATCCCAATGACAGAAAGAAATGGGGCTCTCACCAGGCAGTTAGAAGACTAGTCTGCACGTTCAAGGTGCCACCTGCTGGTATCGTCAGGAAGCACACAAACCAAACATCTGCTTCCTCTAGTCCTTTCATCTGATGATGCATTTCTCCCCATCAGGCTAACATTTCTGCAACTGAGATGCATTCGGAAAACAATCTACATTACATTCAAGAGAAAAACTGCACTTGTTGGTTTTGTTTTCCCCAAATCAAAACAATTCTCACCTGAGTTTAATGTAACGAAGCTAATGCAAGGCTTGCAAGACGAGTTTCTATTTTGGAAGTTGGAGAGAGACTATAAAGAAGTGGACTTAATTAGCTTGGAAATCTATTTCGTTATTAAGTGATTTCGTTATTAAGGTGATCCTTAATATTTAAGACAAGTGGAATTGATAATAAAATCATATTAGAGGGATGAAATGACAAATATAGACAAAATGCCTTTTAAACTCTGGCTAAGGTATTCTGTACTGGATTCTGCTTAAGGATGTGGGATTTGGTTTATCAGTAAATCCGAATTTAAGTCTCACCAATATCTCCTAATTTCTATTGATATTGTAAATTTTAGTTAATTGTTCAAAGCTATGGTTTCTTATTTAAAGAAATAATAAAATAGTGTTGAGAAAATTAAATTTATAGTCATGCCTTTGCATTAATCTTTGATGTAGATTATGCTCTCTCAATACACGCAAAAGTAGAGGGTCAGATAAAGAGAGGAAGACCCTTCACAGACGGAGTGACGCAGGGACTGTAGCAACGGGCTAATGTACATCAGAGATGATGAGGATGGCACAAGATAAGGCCAAATTCAGATCTGTTGTTCATGGGTCGCTATGAGTCACTGTCAACTTGACAACACATAATAACCACAGTGCTCTTAATGAAACACATCGTTAAAAGAAAAAGAACAAAATTATGTCCAAAGTAAAAAACTTATTTCAGAAAAAAAATGTAATGATTTAGTCCCCATTTTCATAGCCTGTAATGGCTCGTGAGTTAGAATTGGCTCATAGCTTTCAGAAGACGTAAATGGCCCAGAAAGAGGTTGGCCCTCTTTCTTCTGTGGAGCAAGCCAGAGATTTGAACCCGGTGCACCTCTTCACCAATGCAGCCACCAGGGCTCTGTCCTTAGAGGCGAGGATGCCGTCTCACATGTTTGGGTCATGTTGTCATGAGGAGTCTGCCCTTGGAAAAAGACCTCATGCTGGCAAAGGTGAGGAGTCAGAGAAAAAGAAGAGAAGTTTCAATGAGACAGATTGACACAGACACTATAGCAATGGGGCCGAGCACGTTGGAGATTGTGAAGATGGCATCAGATAGAGCAAAATACAGGGTTGCTATTGGCAGGTTTGTGTGAGTCCTAGTCAATGTCTTGGCACAATCAACAATTATTTCCTAGAAGAGCATAATTTTCAAATATTTGTGAAAGTAAGCTAGAAATCTTTTAAAAAGCAGATGGTAACATTAGGGCTTGCGGGCCTATGAGGCAAAAGCACAGAGCAGATGCTATGTGCTCTCAAAGCCTACGGTGAGTACCCAGAATTACAGGCCAGCTTCCAGAAACACAGCTCCTCCAAACCAGCCTCTTATCTGTCCAAGAGCGACATAGTTGGGTCCATTTAAAAGATAGGGCAGCTGGACTATAAAAATGGAGAACGATGAGTGTTAAGATTCTGTATATAGAGTTTTTTTAAAAAATAGAAAATGAATTACCAGTGAAAAGTGATGAATCTGTACTTTCTGCGGCAAGAGGTAATGTTCTTGAATTTAAAAATTCCTTGAGAATTACCCATTGCTGCAGTGACAATGTCACTCCTTGAGGGTCATCCTCTCTTTCATCGACCCTCCAGCAAGCATGATGTCCTTCTCCAGGAGCTGGCCTTTCCAAACAGCATCCCCAAAATATGTGGGATGAATTCCCACCATCATCGCCTCTAAGGATCACTCGGGTATTTCAGTGCACTAATGCCTAGGGTACTCTGGTGGCGTGATGATAAGGAATTGTGCTGCCAACCCAAAAAGCATGTGGTTTAAATCTTCCAGCTGCTTCTTGGGAGAAAGGTGGGCAGTCTGCTCCCATGCAATTTACTGCCTCTGAAAACCCTCAGAGGGTGAGCTTGAGTCAGTTCTGACCTGACCTGACGGTGCATAACAACAACAATAATGCCCAGAGTGTCAATCTTCAAATGTTCCATTTTCACTTTGGACAATTTGCAATTTTCCAACGTTCAGACTTTGTACATTCCATGTTGCAATTACTAATGGACCTTTGCAGCTTTCTCCTCACTTTGTTTCATGCACAGCAGCTGATACAGGTCCTTCACTGCTTTAAAGCTTTACTCTACTCGTGTCATAAAAGTAGACTCTGCTTTGAGGAGGCAGCTCGTTCCAAGCTGGATTTTTTTTATAACAATAAGAATTTTATTTTTTAACATTTTTTAATTGCCGTGTGTACAAAATTCATACATATTATCGACTATAAAAATGGAAAACTATTAGTGTTAAGACTCTTCAGATTTTAAAAGAATAGAAAAAAGAATGAAAATTGAGAAATTTGTACTTTCTGCAGCACATTCCTTCACTCATATTGTGTTTCATATGAACATTCATATACATTGTGATTTACAGAATTAACCAGCACTGACCTATGCCTTCTATTACTCCATCTTTTCAGGTCCCCAGGGATCTGAATGAAACCTTTTCTAATTGCTTCACCACCTCCCAAGCTGTCGTCTGAGAATTCTAACAGATAGTATAATCATAGAGCTTTTAAAGGCTTATTATTTCAGAAGAGAACAACCAGTCCTGCTTACAAGAGAAGAGGGAATCAATCTATGCCCTGATGGTGAAGTTATGAATTTCCTTTAAAACCACTGCCTTGTGTTGATTTCAACTCACAGCAATTCTCCCTTTGTTTTCCTACATTCCAAATCTCAGTGGAAAAGGAGAGTGCCTATTTTCTTTGGTGGATTACTTCCCTTTAGCATTCTATAAAATACAATTCTTAGTTCTATAAGAATGGACTATATGAAGAAGAATGTGGCAACAGGATTAGAAGAAGACTCATCAACAAACTGTATCATGCAAATGATACAATCTTGCTTGCAGAAAGAAAACATGAAGAACTTACAGCAGAAGATCACAGACTACAGCATCAGTATAGCTTATATCTCAATATCAAGGAAACAAACATCCTCACCACTGGGCAAGAGGCAGAATCATAATAGATGGAGAAAAGATTGAAGAGGTCAGTGGTGACTCTTTAATTGGATTCATGAACGACACCAGCAATTCTTCTTTGATCCTCTTTATTCTGTGTCCAACAGTTACATACAAGTAGTGAAGGATATAATAAAATCTCTGAATTTTAAAAATTATATAATAGAACCAGAAATAATGTCATTAATGATATTTGAGATAATGCCAAGCATTACAATTTACAATAGCATTAGATTTTCTGATTCTTAAGCTTTTCATGCAGACATATAAATACACCAGTAACCACATGAAATGGAGATTTTTTTTTTGTTTGCAGCTCAGCCCAACTTTATTTTACCTTCTTGCCCTGGTTGCTGAAAGAATGCATCTAAGCACTATTAGTTTCTCATTTTAACACTTGGGAAGAGCAGAATACGTGAAGCAGAAAGAGGAAAGAGGTGCAGAAGATAAGGCATACAGAGACCAGAACGGGAAGAACCCTGAAGTTCATGTTTAGAACTTGAGTGTTATCTTCTAGAGGATTTAGCAAAGGATTCATTGACTCTAATTGCTGTGCCAACACGCTGTCCATCTGTTGAATCAAGGTCTAGATCACTAAGAAAAGTACAAGTGAAGCGCGCGCGCGCGCACACACACACACACACACACACACACACACACACTGAGTTGAGAAATGCTTTTTTGAGAAACTCCAATAGAGAAGAGACAGAGCAAGGTCAACAGTCAGAGTAGCACCCACGCACCAAGGTCAGGGGCCGCTCTCTGCAGCTAACGCTGTTCCTTTTCCACAGACACTCTTCTTGTGCTAAAGTCAGGGACTCACGTTTCCTCCACACTGTTGAGAAATGAGTTTAACTCAAGTCCCAAAGGGTGGATGCTAAAGACAAGAACAGGGAAAGTTACTGTGCCTTCAGAACAGGAAGTAAAGTTTCCTGATGAGAAGAAACAGAGAAAGAGACTCTAAATTCCCAGTCCCCACTATCAAGGCTCGTAACTGAGAAGTCCCAGTTGGAAAGTGGGGTCATCAGCTATGTGATAGACTGTTCTGTTTTCTCAACAGGGTTAACTCAAGGATGTGACAAAAGTCAGATGTTTACTTTAGATACATCATATATATATAGAAGGTGTGCATAGGAGATTCGAAGAGAGGTAGTCCAACGAAGCATCATGATGAAGAGGACGCTGCTGAGTAAGTGAAAGGATGAGATCTGAGCTAGGGCAGTGGACAGGGTTGTTTTATGGGTTGTTGTTGAAACCTTATTGTCTCTGACACATCTACCCCTGCACCTCAGTCACTGAGTCAATCCATCTCAACCAGTGTCTTCCTCTCTTGCGCTGTTGTTATGTGTCATTGAGTCACCTGCAACTCATAGCGATCCTATGTACAACAGCCCTAAACCCTGCTCTATCTCTTGGCAATCTTATTGTCTCCAACACACCTATCCCCATTACCCCATTGACTGAAGCAATCCTTCTCATCGAGGGTCTTCCTCTTCTGTGCCATGTCTCCACCCTCCCAAGCATGATTTCCCTCTCCAAAGACTGATCCTGCCTTGCACCATGCTCAAAGAATGTCAGACAGAGCTTCAGAATCCTTGCCTCCAAGGAGCAGCCTGGCTTCACCATCTCCAGCATGAACCTGCTTGTTTTCCTCGCAGTCTACGATATATTCAGTACTCTTTTCCAGCACCACAGCTGAAAGGCATCAATTCTCCTATCATCTTTAGTCATTGTCTAGCTTTCTGATGTATCACAAGTTATTGCAAAGACCATGGCCTGGATCAGGTGCACCTTAATCTCCAGACATCATTGCTCTTCAGTACTCTGGCAAGGTTCCTAACAGCAGGTTGACACTTATAATGGAAAGTGACTTCATATCTAGAAAAGCTCTGCACTTTATTGTCACTCTTTTGAAATTCTTAATAATTAAAAACAACAACAAAAACACAACCAACCAACCATAATCCCACATTTTCATTTTGTAATGGACTCTGCAAATTAGAAATATCATTCTTGCAGAGGTAAAAGAGCAATCGCCTATAGTAGTTTGGAATTGAAGTGTGTTCTTCTCCATGAATAGTAAGAAGTTGGTACATGGTTCAAATCCATCAGCTGCTCCATGAAAGAAAAATATGCAGCCAACCTTCTGTGCAATTTACTTTCTCTGAAAATCTGCTGGTGGATCAGCTATGAGTCGGTTCTGACTCAATGGCACATAACAGTAAGAAAAGCAACTTTTCAATGAGTAGGGAAGACCAAACAAAAAATGGTGCCCTTGAATCATGTTGGAGAAGAGTACTGACTATCTCATGACCTGTCAAAAGAACAAATAAGTCTGTTTGGGAGGAAGTGCAATGAGGATGTTCTTCAGAGGCAAAGATGGTGAGGCTTCATCTCACCTTTGGGCATGTTATAAGGAGGGGACAGTTCTTGGAAAAGACGTCATACTGGCAGAAGTGAAGGGTCAGGAGAAGAGGAAGACCCTCAACAATTTGAATTGGCACAGTGACTAAAACCACAGGCTTGGACAAGGCAAACATCATGATGATAGTAAAATAGGCCAATGGTCCGGTCTGTTGTGCATAGAGTCTCTATAAGCTCACTGGATGACACCTCACCACAACAATTTGAATGTACAAAAAGTTTTACCATTTTAATACCTTTTGTGGTATAGTGCATTCTGTGCTGTGCTGGTTCTAAAAGGTCCACCGGTTGCCCCACAGGAGAAAGATGGGCAATCTCCTCTCACAAAGTCCTGGAAATCAGATAGAGGGTTGCTGTGAGTCAGAATCCACTCGATGATAGTGGATTTGGTTTGGATTTACCTTATACATTTCCAATTTGATTTCCAGTTAGGGATCTGGGGAAGGGATTACCATCCCTGTTTAAAATGCTTGTGTCATTCTTGTCAGAGACATAGAAGCAGGTCACAGGCCCTCAGAAAATGTGTTTCTTGATCTCTCTGTGTCTCTCCTCTCATCACCAGATACGCTTTGCCTTGTTTAGTAGCAAACTCACATGTGTCCTCTAAGTACCACGTCTGTAAAAATACAGCTTCAAAAAAATAAGAACTTGGGATGCAGCAAGGCTAACTCCCACCCTGGTGTCTATTAAATACAGAGTCATCTGGTCACATGAATTTCCTACTCACCCTCCTGGGACATTATTTGAGATTGGATTCAGGCGGTTTGCACAGGCAGAGAATCAGTTAATTGCCCCTCTGTCTACAATAAGCACAATTGGCTCCATTGATAGGAAAACGAATCCAGGGAAGAAGTTCTGACATTGTTAGTGTGGTTTTGGCAGCGGACTGGCTGGTCAGGGTACTGAATGAAAAACTAAAGTGTGACGCACAACCTTTTTGGTTTGGTTTCGGCGTTTTTCCTCCTTTTTTTTTCTTTTACCAGTCATTTGTAGTGGCAGAAACAGATGTTTCTTGAAATGGCAAGAGATTGGCCAGGCAGAATGTTTTACCACTTACTATAATTGTTTATTAATAGTGTATGTGTTCATGGCTTCTGTCTTATGGATATGGCAACTCTTTTTTTTCTCATTCTCTTTGTATCATTATTATTAATAATAATAATCATAATTTTAATAGACATTTACAGAGGTTTTGGATTTCCATTCATTCATTGCCGCACTTTTCTCCCTGAATATGGCAAGTCTTCCTTTAAATAAGTGACTTTGGTCTCCTGTGACTGGCAGCTAATCTTTCTTCAGTGAGCCTTTGATCTCCGCACACCTCACGACCGCCATCCTTGTGGCAGAACTGACCTATCATGTCTCTAAACAAAGCTGGAGACATGGCTTCAGCTCCAGGGTTATGAACGCAATTTAACAGACTCTAACCCAGGATCTTGAACTTCGTCTACAATACGCAAATCCCAAGATCTTTTTGGCTTATTGTTCTTCAAAAGTTATAGACCATATGTCGTCGTCTTAACATTATACACTAAAAAGAGAGAAATTAAGAGAATAAGTAAGAATAAATAAGCCAAAGCTAAAATCAAGGTTGATATTTTCCAAAGAGATTTGCTAGTGTCTCCAGGGTCTATCACCTTCTTTCCTTTCTGAGACTTCAAAAGTGTCCCTTAGTTTTTCTTACTCATCCTGTGAACAGGCTGTCTCTTCCATTTGCCCTCAATACTGAATTTTGTGATTCATATCGACATTGCTGAGATTTGCTTCAGGCCTGCTCCTAAAACAGCTTGTGGGGAAATGTGAGCCCCACCCAGTCACAGGCCAGAAACAATCCAAAATCAAGCACCATAGGACAGGGTCGAGCTGCCTCATAGGCTTTCTAAGGCTGTCATCATTATGGATGTCATGCTTGGAAGGGCGAAGGGGCAGAGAACGAGAGGAAGACCCTGGGGAGATGCACTGAAACAGGAAGAGGGATAATGAGGAAGGGGTCTGGGGACAGTGAGACTGGTTCAATCTGTATAGAAGAGAGCACCGGTGACCTAGTAGTAAGAAGCTGTGCTGTCAACACTAATGAATGTATTTAAACCTACCAGGTGCTTTGAGGGAGAAAGATAGACAATCGCTTTCTGTGTAATTCCTGCCTCTGAAAACCTGCTGGAGGGTCAGCTGTGAGTCACTTCCAGTTGGAAAGTACACAACCCCTTGTCTTTCTTCCTCGACCCAGCTGGTGAGTTTGAACAGCTGACCTTTTGCTTGGCCGCTGAATGCCTGTTAACCACAGCGCCAACAGAGCTCTTCAGGCCAGAGATGAGACATGCAAAAAAAAGTAGTAGATTTAACCAAGATATCCAGTGTTTCCTGAGAATTGCTGAGACCTTTTGAAGCCACGCAGTCCTGAGAGGGCCTGGATCACACACGTGAAGCAGATATTGTATGGAGAGAGGGATTCCTTTTCAAAAGCACTCAT
Source organism: Elephantulus edwardii (assembly GCF_000299155.1). Lineage (NCBI taxonomy): Eukaryota > Metazoa > Chordata > Mammalia > Macroscelidea > Macroscelididae > Elephantulus > Elephantulus edwardii. Next base: position 19,281,893 of record NW_006399764.1, on the reverse strand, counting down.
GACTGGAGGCCGCCATGCTTCATCTGTGGAAAAGAGGTGTCTTTCTTCAATCCACATCTCTAGCAGAAAGCCTACTCAATATTTAATTTTAATCTCACATGTCACTTTTTTTTCCATGCCAAGAAATAGCCCACCACTTGATGCATAATTCAGTGTAGAGGGCCAGCCCGGCATCAGCTTTAGAGCAAACGTTGTAGAGAGTTGGGGTGTGGTCGCCAGTAGAGATGTCTTGCTGATGGCTTTGGATAAAGATACTTTGAATTGATTGACAAGATGTTTTCTGTATAAACAGATACTATTAAGTTAAGGAAGGAAACCCACTAAGATGCAGAAGAAAAAGTAGATTCTAATACATAAGCAAATGGGTGGAGAGTGAGTAAATACAACTTAAAGTAAATCACAGACACAGCTCTGCGTTTGCCTCTTCCTCCATGCCAACGTCATTTCTTCAACAATGAAAATGAGCAGACGTCTGTCTAGGCGAAGAGGCCAAGAGAGAGGCACAAGACTGCATACGTACTTCTAAAAGGTTCTGCCGCTGTTGTGACTAATTAGAGCATATTAATAATTTTAGTCAGCATTTTAAAAATTCTTACTGTCTAAAAAGTTTCAAAAGACAAGACATTTCTGAGACCCACATTGAACCACGATGAGTCTGTACTGGGTCTTCATCCATTAATACACATACACCCCCAAATAGTTCGAATTTCTCTCCTTAAAGAAAAAAAAGGCAACACTACAATAATAAAATACTACTTTGCTAATAAAAGTGGAAAACAAGGAGGAATACCTACAGAAGGGAAAGTGTATTTCATCTACATAAGCTAGACATCTTGCAGGTACAGAGAGATTCTTTATAAAGGCCTGGTTAACATATAATATTATTAAAATACTGCCATTCCTTCAAGCTGTCCAACTGTACAACCAAGCTGACACATTAACATACTGCATAGCTAAAACGGATGCACTTGCTATATTTTCCACAGATTTTGTTTCATTTAAAATATTGTGTACAAAAAAAAAATCACACTCAAGATATTGCTTATCCACAACTCTCCTGAAAGCGCTTTAGTAGTTATGAGAATTTTTTAAAAACCAAACTGGGAGAGCCATGAACACATGAATTTGTTTATTCATCCTTGATGATTTTTTTCTCCTTTTTCTTATGTACCAACATTTTGTTTATCTTTTTTTCTTGTAGTTTTGATAATGTTAGTGTCTTTCTTTTTTTTTATTTGTAGTAAACCAGCATTCCAGAAGGCTGAAAGTGCCTCTCCCATTTCTGATGACATCTTGCCTCAGGGCTAACATCTCCTTTAAGAAAGAAGTAAAAAGAGAAAAAGAGGCAAAAAAGGATAGGAGAAAAGAAAGAAAAAGAAAAACTTGTGGATATTTTCTCTCCAATGTCCCATTTTCTTCAATTCCAAGATGTGCAGTTCTCAAGAATATTATGTTCCTCCGTCTGATCAGTATTCCTTTTCAATAAAACCACAGGCTCTAGCTGTTGGGCACAGAAACTAAATGTCAGGAATTCAGTGCCCCACTACTTGGCAGAAAACTCTGCCTGCATGCTTTTTATGTGATTTTTTTTTTCACCTTCACTTTCTCATTGTGCCTTTTTCAACTGGAGTTAGACAGTAATGACTAGCCCATTTACACACCACAGTTAATGACTGTAATAGTATAAGGTAAGAGGATAAATACTTATTAACACAAAAAAGTACAGTATAGCCCTACACTGAATAGGAAAAAATTATTTCAGTAGTTAATGAAAACATGGATACATTTGACAGAATTACTTGGAGGGAGAAAATCACTTGCATGCCCCCTAGGGGTAAATTAACTGGGTGTGTATGTGTTTAATCCTTTCAAGGCTGTGAGTATAATTGTTATAAACTGCCACCCTTCTTGCCTCCTACCCAAGTCTGAGTGGGCACCCCCAGTTCTATCTTACCTTTGGGTAGCTAATTTGAGTTTCTCTTCCCAAGATGCACCACTAGACCAGCAGGAAAAGTGGTTAATAATGCCGTCCTAGGAAATTCTGGATTTTCTCCCCTGGGGTTAATTGTTGATGGAATAATGGACAATCAGAACAGTAGTCATTTGAGCGAGTGGGAAATAAGAGAGAAGCCAGCAACCAAAAGAAGATACTTGAAGCAAACCTTCTGTAAGTTACCTAGGTTCGTTTGCAATCATTAATTGACAGTTTCATTTTACTTCTTTTAATTAGACCTTCATGTATTGCCATCCTCACCTAATTAAACTGAACTTTAAGTTACTTGTAATTTACAGGTTTTCGAAGATCACTTCTTCCATATAGATTTTCCCTTCTGATCAAAAGTAGAATGTACCACTGAAATATTCTTTTTTAAGGTTAAAAGTGAAGAGGCAACAACCACCATTTATATGTGAAAATATTTTTGACATTTCTAAGCCTTCAAAAAATAGTCCACCAAAACACGTCACATTATACATAAAGTAACAGTGACATACAGTGGTCACAGGCATAGTTCAGAGCTCTGGTGGCTTAATCTTTCGCAGCTGACCATATGTCTTGGGAAAGGACTTCAGCAGGTCACTGTCAAGGCTGTGGGCAGCACTGCACTAGAATCTTTTTTGAAAATTTTTCTTGAAAATTTTATTATTTGGTGTGTGTACTGTCAAATCAGATCTGACTGTTACAGGAGGAGATTGCCCCTCCTTCTCCAGCAGAGCATCTGGTGGATTCGAACTGCGATTGCAGGGCAACTTCTTGCCATTAGACCACCAGTGCTTCAGCATCCTACTGCAATTTAAATACTCAATGCTAGTCTTACCCTTTTCATAAAAATGGAATTTTAAGATTGCTTTTGAATAGACAACAGAAAAGGAGACCATAACAGGTCTTTTTTAAGAAAGAAGTGATATAAAGCAATCTTTCTAAAAGTAGAAGGTACCTGTTGCTGTTGTTGAGTACCATCAAGTCAAACCGACCCATAGCTGACCCTCCAGCAGGTTTTTAGAGGCAGTAATTGTCCAGGAGGTGATTGCACATCCTTCTCCCGGGGAGCAGCTAGAGGATTCAATCTCCATGCTTTTAGGATTGCAGTGCAAATTCTTACCACTAGGCCACCAGAGCTCCCTGTATAAGAACCTAATCTATCAGATGAGTAAAATGATGATTCATTAAATACAAAAGAAAGTATCTGAATAAGGTTGTTATGTTGCGAGGTGTTATCAGTTGAGTACGTTGCATAGAGACCCTGTGAACAACAGACCTGAACCCTGTCCTCTCCTGTGCCGTCCTCATGGTCTCTGACACACTCGAGCCCACTGCAGTCACTGTGTGACTCCGTCTCGTTAAGTCTCCTTCACTCATCCTCCACCTTCCCCAGCATGATGACCCTTTCCAAGCAACAGCTTCTAGTGGCAATATGCCCAAAGCTTCACCATCCATGCCTCCAACGAGAATGGTTGGTGAATAGATAAGGTTAGTAAATGAGAACGCTAAGGCTAGGCTGTGATACGCTTTGATTAGAAATGCCACAGATGAAAACAGATTCTCTTGAGACAGTTCCCTCAGGGAGGAAATTCACTTTATAATTCTTGGAGATGAATCACTTAATTGCTCTGGCCCTGAACTAACCACAGCAGCTGTAAAAAAGGGAGGAGAAGGCCAGGAGGCTACAACTGTGGGATTCTCTGATTCAGAGTTGCATGTGGAGTTTGTGATTGCCATCAGAAGAGGGGGAAAGTACTTGAGAAGGTGAGAACATAATTAGATAGGCCATCGTAAGAGTGTGTGATAACATATACTTCAGCAATTCAGATTCCAGCCAAGTTGAAAGTGGAAATGTGTGGGATTCAGTTGCCACAGGACCCAGTGAGTTCCCAAGAAAGAATGAGAAAATTATTAAAATTTGCAAGAAATCTCAGAAAGAATGAAAAGGAACAGAGTGGTTATGGGTGAATCTTTTGGGAGGAACAATGATTTGGTGATGTGCTTCTTTAAAATCAACCCAAATCTAGTGTTCCTGAGTCAATTTGACTGAATCATAGCAACTTCGTAGGACAGACTCCAGCCCCTATGTTTCCATGGCTGTGATGTCCACACACTCAGATTTCCCAGGTCTTTTCTCCCATCAATCCATTGGTTGGGTTCAGAAATCTCATCTTTAGATTAGGCTCTTAATCTCTGAGCCTCCAGGGCTCCTCTGTAAAATATCTTCTTATTACAACTACGGTTTCAGCATTTCCAATAAAAGATTTACAAATATTTTAAAAATATTACTAAAGAATGTAAAACAAAAATACACACTATTCCTAAAAGTACAAAAATAAAAAGTAATATTTACATGATTTCAAGTCCGTGTCCTGTCTCATACTATCTGTGTGCCGTTTTTACTGCTTTGTTTTTCAATTTCTTTATCAGAAAGAAAAATGAGGATAAAAATCACCAGCCACTTGTAACTTATGTATCATAATTTTATTGTTAACTGTACTCATAGAGCCACTAAGATGCTTTTTTTGACCTGAAAATGTCCTTATAGAAATATCTGAACTCTGGTTCTTGATTAACTACTATTTTGTAACATGGCCTAGAAGATTTCTAAGCACATCTGGTTGTTGTTGCTGCTATGCGCCATCGAGTCACCTGCGACTCATAGTGACCCTGTGTACAACATCACTGAAGCCTGTCCCGTCCTGAGCCAGTCTCACTATGACACATGTACCCCTATTAGCCTAGTTGCTGTGTCAATCTATCTCATGCAAAGTTTTCCTCCCCTGCACTGTCCCTTCATCCTATGAGATGGAGCTTCCAAATCCCAGCCTCCAAGGAGAAACTTGGTTCCATCCTCTCCAAGACAGACCTATTTGTTTTCTTGGTGGTCCATGGTCTGTTCAAAACTCTCCTCCAGCAAAACTCAAGGGCTTCAATTCTTCTTCTGTCATCCTTAGTCATTGTCCAGTTCTCTGCTGCACAGCAAGTAATTGCAAAGACCATGACTGGATCAGGCATACCCTAGTCTTCAGACTGACATCTATAATGCTAGCTGAAGAAAATATTGAAATTTCCAAGAATTTAATTTATGTAGGTCCACAAATAATAGAAATAGCAATTATGAAGTAAAATAACATATTGTACTGGACAAGTTTACTATCAAGGATCTTTTAAGAGTACAGACACCAGTTTAAAGCTCAACATTCGCTGAACCTAAGCCATGGTATATGCAATTGCTTCATATGCTGGTGAAAGTTGGGACGGTGAATAAGGAAGACCAAAGAATTGATGCCTCTGAATGAGTGTTCATGAAGAGTTTTGAATGTGCCATGAACTGCCAGAAGAACAACAGAAATGTCCCAGAAGAAGTGCCGTCAGAGTGCTGCTTAGAGACAAGGATAGTGAGGCTGCATCCCATATACTTTGGGCATGTCAGAAAGAGCAAGATCTTGGAAGAGCACATCACGCTTGGAAAGGTAGAGGGTTGGCCATGGAGAGGAAACATCTTCAATGAGAGAGACACTGGAACTGCAACAATGAACTTGAGCACAGTGTCAATTGTAAGGATGGCCTGATCTGACAAGGTTTCAATCTACTTCACTCTGTATATAGAGCCACTGTGAGTTAGAGTCAATTCAACAGCACTTAACAATGAAAACCATCATCCTGTCTTACCAAGACACAATCTGTTAGCATCATCTCTGGGAATCCATCTCTCTTTATTTGACTCCCATTTACCCTACATTTATCGAGCTACTATTGTAGAAAAATAATGATAATAGAGGCTGAGGATATAAGGAAGAATATGGCAAATCTCCTGCCAAAATTCAAGTCTTCCTAACTCAAAATATTTCTGCTTCATTACTGAATATGTGATGTATTTACCAGCTGTAATTTTGTTGGTTCTTATTTTCTTCCAGTATAAAATGTACAGAACTTAGCCAATATTAATAAAAACAAAATTTCCCATCACTGGGCATTCTGATGGCCTAGTGACTGGTAAAGAGATGTGCTGGAAACCCAAATGTCCATAGTTCAAAACCACCAGCTGCTTTGTGGAAGAAAGATGGACACTCTCCTCTTGTGTGATTTACTGCCTTTGAAATCCCAGTGGAGGCTCAGCTATGAGTTGGCCCCAACTTGACTGCACATGACAACAACTGTAGCACCTTCAATGAGTCCATTCCAACCCATAGCAACCTTCCACCAGATTTCTGAGGCTGTAAATCCTTATGGGAGGAAACTACCCTTCTTTCTTTGATGGAGCAGCAAATGGATTCAAACCACTGACCATTTGGTTAGTAGCCTAACATACTACATATGACACTACCAGGGCTCCTTTAGAAAATAAATATATTATCTATATTAGTACTTGCTGAAGAGGGTCAAGGACTACAGCCTTCAATATGGATTGAGGCTCAATGTCAAGAAGACAAAGAGTCCCACCACTGGACCAATTGGTAGCATCAGGATGGATGGTGAAGAGATTGAGATTGTTCACAGCTTTAGTTTGCTTGGTTCCACGGTCAACACTCTTGGCACCAGTAGCCAGGAAATTAGAAGATGTATTGCCATGGGAAAGTGTGCTGTTAGGGACCTCTCCAAAGTACTGAAGAGCAATGGTGTCTCTCTGGAGACTAAGACACGTATGATACAGGCCATGGTCTTTGCTATCACTTGTTATGCATCAGAGAGTTGGACAGTGACTAAGGAGGATAGAAGGAGAATTGATGCCTTTGAGCTGTGGTGCTAGAGAAGAGTATTGAGAATACCATGGACTGCTAGGAAAACAAACAGATTTGACCTGGAAAGGGTTAAACCGGGTGGCTCCTTGGAGGCAAGGATTCTGAGGCTCCGTCTAACGTACTTTGGACATGTTGTGAGGAGAGACCGGTCCTTGGAGTAGGACATCATGCTTGGGAGGGTGGAGGGACAGACAGCGCAGGAGGAGAAGGCCCTCTATGAGGTGGATTGATTCAGTGACTGGGATAATTGGGATGGGTGTGTCAGAGACAGTGCAATTGGCACAGAACAGAGTGGCGTTTAGGGCTGTTGTACGTAGGGTCACTATGAGTCGCAAGCGACTCGACGGCACATAACAACAACAGCAACAGTACTAATATTGTCTACTTTTGTTTAACTGTTTATCTATTATCCCATTTTCCATCTAGTGAATAATGACCTGTCATGTGGTTGTTAGGACAACATATTGTTAGTTCTAACTTACAGCAACTCTACATACAGCAGAATGAAATGCTCCCAGGTCCTGCTTTGCTCACTGTCCCCTGTGAGTGAGCCCGTCTTTGCCGGCACTGTGTCAAACCTTTGTCTTAAGGATCTTTACCTTTTCTGCTGATGCACGACTTCGTAAAAAATAATGCCCAAGGATCTGTCCTTCCTGAAAACATGTCTAAATATGTGAGATAAGTCAGAGCATCATAGAAGCATTCTGACTGTCCATCCTCCCAGGAACAGCTGATACATTCTTCTGGAAGCTCCTCCCAGTATATTCAAATTTGGAGTGCAACAATTTTTCTTCTATCATCCTTACTCATTGTCCAAAATTTTAAGTGAATGAGGAAATAGGAAATACCATGGTTTGGCTCAGGTGCATCTTATTCCTTAAAGAGATTTTTTTTTTTCCTTTTTAACATTTTGGAAAGGTAGGTTCAGTTTTGTTTTATTTTTAAAAACAAACAAGCAAAACCAGATTTGCCCCAAGTATAATTTATGCACTCTTCCTTCCATGGCTGTGGACTGTGTATCCAAGTCAAACGAAAACCTTGACAGCTGCAAATCTTTTCTAGCATGATGGTGTTTATGGGTCCAATTGCATGGACTTTTGTTTGCTTTTAGGTAAGGTAGTATCTACATGGAAAGCTATGGTATTTGATCTTGATCAGTAAATGTTTTTTATCCTCTTTCTCTTTAGAAAGCAAGGTTGTATTATCTACATATTGCAAGCAGTTAACAAATCTTTCTCCTATCGTGATGCCAACAGTCCTTCATATAAACTTGCTGTGAGATTATTTGCTGGTCTGATAGATTAAATAAGGATGGTGAAAGAACCCAGTTCTGATGCACACATTTCCTTATTTTAAATCATGAACTATTGTTTTATTTTAATTAAACTGCCCTGGTATCCATGAAACTTCTGGATTTATTAAGTGTTCTGGAATTTGCATTCTTAGCAATGTTATCTATAATCTCTTAGGATCCGTATAGTTGAATCACTTTATGTAGTGAATAAAACACAGGTAAATATCTTTCTGATATTCTCTGCTTTGAGCCAAGATCCATTCTACATCAGCAACAATATTCCTTGCTCCATGTCATCTTCTAAATCTGGCTTAAAGTTCCAGAAGTTCGTTGTTGATGTGGCCTTGGAAGTCTTTTTAAAGTATCTTCAGTATAATTTTTGTGTGTTATACTAATAATATTATTATTATTCAATTGTTTCTACATTCTGTTAATAGCTCTCTTTTAGAGTTGGGGGTTTGGATTTGTTTTGGAGGGTTTGCTGTTTTGGTGGGTTTTTTTTGCCAGATAGTTGAATTCCAAGTTTCCTGGCATAGGAAAGTGACTACTTGCTGCAGTGCACCCATTTGTTTAAATATCTCAATTGATATTTCATCAATTCCTAGAATATTGGGGGGGTTGACAATGTCCTTATTGAAATTTGCATCTCTTCCTTCAGCATCAGTTTTTTATCAAATGCTACCTCTTGGAATGCCAACTAGATACTGAGGTGAGGCGTATGCTGTGGCTTCTATGCACTCCTTCCTTCTTTTGATTCTTCTTAGGAGTTTGAAATTTTGTTTACAGAATCAGTCTATATTGTAACTCAAGGTTTAGAATTTGTTGTCAGTTCTTTCAGCAGGAGGATTGCATACTTTCTAACTCAAAGTCTTTGTGCATTCTTTTCAAGACTTAACTTCAAACTCTTAAGTTACCCTTTGGTATTTTCTGTTCATTCCTTCAGTTATCCCTTTTATAAAAAAGTTTCAGAGTCTCTTCTGACATCCATTTTGATCTTTTCTTTCCACTCTGTCTTTTTAATGGCTTTCTGCTTTCTTCATGTATCATATCCTCAATATCATCTCAGAATTACGGTTTTTGGTTTAATGTGTCAAATCTATCCTTGAAATTATTTTTCAGTATAGCTAGGATATAGTTAATAGTTGCATTTCTGCTCCCATGGATTTGTTTTCATTTTCTGCAGCTTCAAATTGAACTTGAATGTGTTCAAGTCTTTTCCTCAGTCAGCCCCTGGCACAGTTCTGACTGATGATTCTGAACTCCATAAGCTCTTATTATATATGTAGCTGGTTTGATTCCTGTTTGATGCTATCTGGCTACGTCCACAAGTACAGTGGCCATTTCTGTTGTTAAAAACATATGTATTTGCTACAAATAAAATATTCTTTCATGTGTAGACATGTTTGATTATGTCATCTTTTTTGCTCATCATTAATAATCATTATTCCATAGGCTAAATAGTTTTGTCTCATATAAAAAGAAAATAATGGAATACTTTGAGTTTATTCTTGCTCCTTCAGGGTTGATCATTTTCCTAAGATGCTTCTTCTGTCATCTTTTAATGCTGTAAAATGACATTTGAAAGTAGTACCATATAATCATATCTTCCCACCATACCAGAGAACAATCAGTAAACCTCTGGAAACGTAATGTTCTTAGTGGTTAGTCTCTTAATTGGTAGCTCAATTCCTACCTGCAATCACAATAATTGTGCCATCTTTTCACTTAATTTTTACTTATTTAAAAAAAAATCCTCTCTCGCTCTACTTTTTTTAACTTAAAGAGATTAATTTTACTTCCTATCACACTTTCCTCAGAAAGGGTTTTGATTCATGGTTTAGCTCAAGGGCAACAGGAAAGAAGGGGTGTTTGGTGGACGGTGGGGGTTACTTTCTTTTTGTCTTTGTTAAAATGCAAGCAACTTCTTGACAGGGAGGGGCTCTCAGATAAAGGCGGAAGCCTTATTAAAACGTGGAGCTCTGCTTGAACACATCCTAAAATGATTAAATTGTCTGTTCCGGTTATAAATTATAAGTTGGGTGGTTTTAAGCCAACTCCCATTGACTAATAAAATGGAAAATATCGGGTTAGGCCAGTTCTGAGCTTTCTGTGAACTGTTTCTTTATGAATTTGCAACGTGAAGTGTTCAGCACAAGTGACAGTAAACAAAAGTTAGATTCAAAAAAATGCCTGGAGGATATGTGATTCACAATAATTACGGAGTCTGTTTCTGCCTCTGGATAAAGAACACTAATAAATTATAAGCACATCGAATGTAGTTGCTGATACAGTAATAAATATTGATGTAAACAAAACGAAGAATACTTACTTTTGTGGCCTGAATTGTGCCTCCCAGTCTGGCATCTTTATGTAGTTTAGATGTAAATTAATTAAAGGAAGTGTCGGGGTTTTTTAAAATTTAAGGTTAAAAAAACAATACAGCAGCAACAATGGTAGAAATGGTAGATAGGTTCACCTTTTCACCCTAACAGAGGGTATTGAATTTTATAGGAGAAATATGAGTTCTTGGAGAAATATAATTCTGTCCAATACTGAGTTTCCAAAAAGGTCAGGTGCTGGGTGCCTTTGAAAATAAGCTGGTGTATAATGACAGCAATAGAAGAAGATGAGCGAGCAGGCATTCTCGGTGTTTCACATAAGCCTCAGGATTTAAGAGTCAGTTTCCATTTCCCTTCAGGGAATCATAATATCTGATCTTTTATTTCCTACCGCTTATCTGCATTCTTGCTCAGCAGTTCCCTCCCTAAAGTATTCCCATTTTGAATACCTTGATGAAAAAGCTCACTTTGTCATTGGCTTTACATTTTATTAGCTGCTGAAAGTATAAACACAAGCCTATTGCTCTGGAGCTGGAACTTTAATCACAGTTGACCCTCCAGCAGGTTTTCTGAGGCTGTAAACTGCAAGGAAGGAAACTCCTCGTCTTTCTCTCTCAGTTCAGCTGGTAGGTCCCAACTATCAGAGAGCCATGGTGTTTGAATTAGAAGCAAATCAAAATGAGCCCTCGTGACACAGTGGTTCAGGGCTTGGTTGCTGACCACTTTGAATCCAGTCACTCCACAAAAGAAAACTGTAGCAATCAGCCTCCCTAAAAATTGTTTGTTATTGCTGGCATGTGCTTTGTCAGCCATGACTCCAAGCAGACTCCAGGAGGTTTGCAGAGGCTGTAAATCACATGAGAGTATATAGCCTATCTTTTTCTCTCACAGCAGCTTATGGATTCAAAGCACCTGTCATTGGATTAATGGTGCACTATGAGGCAGTTCTACTCTTTCCTGTAGTGTGTCTGGGAGTGAGAACGGACTTAATAGTAATGGGTGGATAGATAATAAAAAGGATCCCAATCTAGAAACTGGGAGCCTCATTCACTTTCTACCTTGAGTTAACTGTGAGATCATGAAAAATTCCGTTATTCTATGTCTCATTTTAAAAATGAGAATACTGAATATGTGTAAGCCCTCTCCACAGTACTATCTGACTTTTTAAACTCTAACTTTGCACCTTCAAGACCCTTAGCAAGAGGGAGAAAAGACCATAGGCAGGCTTAAATCCATCCACTGTTGCTGTTGTTGTTGTTGTTATAAAATCTACTCAAATTTTTGTAAAGTTGAATTCATTTCTCTGTCACTCTTCTGCTATGCAGGGAGTAGGGGAAACTGAAGTAGAATAAAATTATATCTAGCTTACTAAACTTGTTTTTTATTGCATTTTAATATTCAACCCACAAAGAAAGGGGAACGGTTTTGAATCAACTTTGCTGACTCTACACATTTTTTTCTCCATCCAACATTCTTATATCATACATGTCTTTTAAGAGTTTTTATCACATCATTTCCTGAGGCAAATAGAAATATCATCCTTGTTTCCAGCACTTCAAATCTAATGCTTAAGGCACTCCTTTCCATATTTATTCCAAGTTAAAAAAAAAGTTGATCCAATAAAGAGTGGACATTATAGAATGGTATCACTAATATCACATACAAGCTAAATCTTGCTGAAGATTATCCCAAAATGACAGGAACAATACATAGACAGAGAAGTACCAGAAACACTGGGTTTAGAAGAGTTGTGACACTAGGAACATCATTACCAATGTCAGATGGATCTTGGCTGAAAGCAGAGAATACCAGAGGAATGTCTATCTATGTTTCATTGACTATGCAAAGGCATTTGACCGCATGGATCACAATAAATTGTGGCCAACCTTAAGAAGAATGGAAATCCCAGAACACTTGATTGTGCTCATGCAAAATCTATACTTGGACCAGGAGACAGTTGTCAGAACAGAGCAAGGCCTACAACCAGGGGAAGATAACATAGATGAATGGGATCTTCTAAGACTCAAATCCCTATGCACATCCAAAACTTCTCCAGTAGGGTAAAAAGGGAAGCCACTGACTGGGAAAAAGTATTCGGTAATAACATATCAGATAAGGGACTTAT
>NW_006399764.1:19227266-19268109 GCF_000299155.1 Elephantulus edwardii | reverse complement strand
GAGAGAATGGTGCGGCAATGAAGGAGTGAAAGCCCAGAATCCCTGTGAATGTTCATTGAAACTAATAAAATTTAATAATAATAATAATAAAAAATAAAAAAAAAGAACAGAGCAAGGAAACACTGCATGGTTCAAAAGCAGAAAAGGAGTGTGTCAGGGATGCCTCCTGTCTCCATACCTTTTCAATGTGTATGCAGAGCAGATCATTCAGGAGGCTGGACTTTAGGAGGAGGAGTGTATCATCAGTATTAGAGGAAGACTTATCAACAATCTGCATTCTGCAGGTGACACGACCTTACTTCCTCCAACTGAGGAGAACCTGAAGCATTTGTTACAGAGGATCAAGGAGTGTAGTTTGCAATACGGATTGAGCATTTTTTTCTATTTTGTTAACCACAGCAGGTAAAAGTTATTAGTAACATTTTTACATTTGAACCATTTCCATTTATTCATTTGTAGAAACATCATGGGCATATCAGTGAGTCAGAAAATGTGTCAAGATTTTGACTTTTCATTTTTGAAAGGATGCTACTCTTGCTTGGGTTTCTATTGTGTCTTGAAGCCATCACCACTGTGGTCAGTACTGTACCAATATCAGTGCCTTCTGTGTTTAATGTGCACGTCCCAGGCTGGCAGGGACCATCCCTACTGACCAATGAACGCCGCTGCTACTTACTACCTAACCTGGCTCAGAAAGACACTGAATAAAGCTCTGCTGAATTAAGAGTTCGTGAAAGAATATGATTGAATGTATTTACAATCACGATAGTCATCTGTATCTTAAGGTGCTGTGTTTCCATGTGTATGTGTGGTGTATGGAGAGGTATATGTGTTTGCATGTAGGTTTACATGTGTGTGTGTGCTTGCATGCACATGCATGTATTTGCAGGTGTGTAGGTGTGCACACGTGTGTGCCTGAGGTGTATAGTCACAGTGCAACTCCTTGAGGGGACCCAAAAGTTGCTGAGTCTTCCAGAGGCTCCCTGAGCACCTCTTGATTCTGCACAGCTGGTAGCTCGGCTCTCCCTAACTATAGTCCTGGGAAATCTGGTATTAATACTGCGTGAACAGATGGTGCAGGGTGTGTTACTTAAGACAGTTTTGCCAGGAGGTAAATTTATGCTTTATAAATGTACTTCAAAACTATGCTATTTGATTTAATCACTTAATGCAAAGACAGCTGCATACTATATTTGCCTTAACTGCAGTTATATGGGTTATCTGCCAATCTGTTAATTATAGTATTTTGAAAGGCTTCAGGAAAAAACAGTAATTATACAGATTGGGGGTGGGGGGAGGGAAGAATATTTTTAAAACCTAAATTCAGACATTCATTCCCAGCTAGCACAAACTTACTGAAGATTTAGAAAACCTGTTAGCAAAGTGGGAGTAGACGTGATGATTTTCCGTTAAAAGGGGCTTAAATGCGTGCTCTTCTTCGCGTCAGTTTCTCAGGGTAACAGCCCAGGAGGCAGAAAGAGGGGCTCTGGGCGGTACTCCAGCAGGACTGAGGTCTAGCTTACTTACTGTGGTCTTCAGCACCCACTCAGTTCTTTAAAAAAAAAGGAAAAAAATTTAAAAAGTGTTTCTACTGTAAAAATAAACAGGATTCTACCCTCATCTTTCCCATCACCTACATGTCCTCCAAGCCCTCCGTACCTAAGTTGGGTCTGATAAACAGTGGCAGCAATGATTAAGCTGATTTAATTAATAAGGGAAGAGGAATATTTTAAGCTTAGTCTGGCAGCTTCCTTTGCTTGCCAAGGACAAAATGCCACACGCTTGCAGAAATATCCTGGCCCATTTCCCCTATCCTCTGGGAATTTGTGTTCAGTGAATTCTATTGTCATTGCTAAACAGGATTTCCTCTTCTGTGAGGAACTTACTGGGATAAAAGAATAGACTAGGATTTTGACTGTAAATCAAAGAACTCTAGACGGTGCATTACACGCTCTCCTCTCCAGCTCACACTTCGTGTGACAGGGCCTCAGAACCCTAAACTGACTTGTCCACTCAAGTTAGGAAAATCTAAGAACTCTTAGTAGGGACTCTTAGTGATAAAGCTTTGGCCCTTTGTGTGTGTGCTTTGTGTGCCCCTAAAGAATAAGAGAGACCGGAAGTAAATTGAGAGAGCGAAGAGTTTGTTCCATGTTCCTGTAGTTACCCAACAAAGGGATGACTTGGAGCTGCCCCAGGGCAACTGAGAAGGCAGGCAGTACAGATGAGGGGTTATCACGGACTGCTGAGGGCCTCCACATTCCACTGCTTCATGACGCTCCATCATGTTGAGAGGAACGCCCTGGTCATGTGCTTCGCAGCTCAAAGTCATAAGCCCCCTACTATGTTTCAGGCATGGTATTAAGTACATTATATGAGGTGCCTAACATCTTTTTTTTTCTATATTTTATTAATTTTCATAAACATTTACAGAGATTTTGGGTTTCCATTCATTCATTGTTGCACTATTCTCTCTACCCTCCTCCCAGTTTGTTCTTGTCCAAATGCCACAGTGCTTGTCAAAGCCAGCTCTGATTAATCTTCTTTGTCAATGTGTCCTTTGCCATTCCCTATCACTCCTCCCTGAGAGAGACTTCACCCTGATTCATAAGGAAAAGGGGATGGCGTATTCTCTTAGCTACTTCCTACTGAAAAGGGACGCTGTGGGTTTCAGGGTGAAGATCTTCTCTCACTACTCTAAAGGGCCCCTTTGGCAGTAGGAAACACATAGACTATTATGGAGATTGAGTTTGGAATTTAGATGCACTCTTATTGATTGTGCTTGGCCGTACATGTTCATATCCTTGAAGATGTATCATGGGGGTGTTGCAACCTAGAAGACACAAATTTTACTAACAAGTTATAAGTACATGAGTCCAGAAATTATGGAAAAGTAAAAGAAAAGATTCTTTCATTGTTTTACAAACCCTCCCTCAGGTCCCCTCCACCATGTAGCCCTCGCTCTAGTCTCCTGTGATGACAGAAATACCTAGTTATATATCTCTTTTAAACAGTTTTCTCCCTCCTCTGTTTCAGTGCAGTATACATTATTGAACCCATCTTACTCAGTCTCTCCCCAACCCCAAGGACAGTCCCATTCTACAACAGTGGCATCATGTAATATTTGTCCTTTTGTGACTGGGATATTTCACTCAGCATAATGTTCTCCAGAGTCAACCATTTTGAATAATATTGCATGAGTTCCTTGTTTTTTAATGCAGCATAGTATTCCATTGTGCGAATATACCACAGCTTCTCTAGCCATTCGTTTGTTGATGGGTACTTAGGTTGTTTCCAACTCCTTGCTATTGTGAACAAAGCTGCAATAAACATGGGTGTGCATATATCTGCTTGGATGTCAGCTATGGTCTCTTCAGGGTATATTCCCAGTAGTGGAATTGCTGGGTCAAATGGTATCTCTATTTGCAACTTTTTGAGAAAGCGCCATACTGCTTTCCACAAGGGTTGCACCATTTTACACTCCCACCAACAGTGAATCAGGGTTCCAGTTTCTCCACAACCTCGCCAGCATTTGTTGCTTGCTGTTCTGTTAAATTTTGCTATTTTGACTGGGGTGAAATGATATCTCATAGTTGTTTTAATTTGCATCTCTCTTAGGGCTAGGGATTTTGAGCATTTCTTCATGTGTTTGTTAGCCATCTGAATGTCGTCTTCGGTGAAATGCCTGTTCATATCCTGTGCCCATTTTTCTATTGGCTTATTTACCTTTATCTTGTTGTGGTGCTCAAGTATTTCATAAATTCTGGATATAAGTCCCTTATCTGATATGTTATTACCGAATACTTTTTCCCAGTCAGTGGCTTCCCTTTTTACCCTACTGGAGAAGTTTTTGGATGTGCATAGGGATTTGAGTCTTAGAAGGTCCCATTCATCTATGTTATCTTCTCCTGGTTGTAGCTTTTCCAGGATACTGGGAAGACTGTTTATGTTGTGGATTAGGACTTCTAGTGTTGTTCCTAGCTTTTCTGTAATGAAGTTTACAGTCCTTGGTTTTAGTCCTAGGTCCATGATCCACCTTGAGTTGGTTTTTGTGTATGGAGTGAGGTGTGGGTCTTGCTTGAGTCTTTTGCAGATATTTTTCCAATTTTGTCAACACCATTTGTTAAAAAGGCTGTCGTTCCCCCACTTCACTGATTTCATCTCCTTGTCAAATATTAGTTGACCATAGATAGATGGGTTGATCTCTGGATTCTCAATTCGATTCCATTGATCTATGTGTCTGTCATTGTACCAGTACCATGCTGTCTTTACCACTATGGCAGTGTAGTAGGATTTGAAATCAGGGAGTGAGATACCTCCTACCGTTCTTCTATTCTTAAGGAGTGCTTTGCTTATTCGGGGCTTTTTTCCATTGAGGTGCCTAACATCTTATCATGCAAGACATCTTTAGCAGAACAACTTAGTCTCACCTGAAACCATAAAAGTAATTTCTACTAGACCTTGAGTTTACTCATGTCATCTTATCAAGAATTTATGTTTCTTTCTTGACTTCTTCCTTTCCTATTTTGATGAAATCACTTTTTTTCTAATCTCTAGGGCTCTATCACAGACCTGTAAGTGAGCAAGGTCTTTTAGCTGGTCAGGACAAGGATATCCTTTGCACAGCAATTCATCTACCAAGATCTCCTGGTTCTATACCATGTTCAAGAAGCTTCAACCATGAATTCGAGCTTAGGCAAGGTCTTGAAAGCAGTCATTTAGAATCTCTCTCCTCTCTTCTCTTGGAAATGAATATTGCCATAACAACCTAGTTATGCTGAGACACAGATGTCCATATGACGATCTATGATGCAATTAACCTCTGACTTCTCATGTTAGAGTGGAGACTGGGCAGAGGGGGAGCAATTAGAAGAGACAGGCTTGGCCTTGGCTACCTCTCAAATCATCATACTTAAATGATTATTACCCTGACTGGCTAGGAAAAAGGTACAGAAGTGCTGGTGTCTCCCATGACCTCTAGTATTTCCAGTTCTTGGAAGCCAGTTGGACCAAAGTTAACAGCAATATCAATTGTTCTAGGCCATCGTATGCCAGCATTAGGACCATTGTAAACTAAAATAAAGCCGTTCTTTACCTTTGAAACTTTTCATGTTTGTATTTGACTCCTATTCCTACAATTCTTCTTCATCTGTTTTCTCTGTTCCTTTCTGACTATTGACAGTGTATCTAAATTTTTAACTGTGTAGGAAAATTTGTCCAAAATATCCACCCCTTTCTTCATAGACCTACTCGGATGAATATAGACAGGAAGAAGAGAGAAGTCATAGAAATAGTAGAAGAGAAAAGATGGCAAGAATAGAAATATGAGAAGAAAAATAAATGAAAAAAGAGAAGAATCACTACTTTTACTCATAAGGAAATTTATTCCTAATAAATAATAACCTTGCAGATCTAAAATAAATGTATTATTTTCTTACAGAATTCAAGGAAAATATCTCCATGTTTATTACAGAGAGATAAGTTACACAGAAAAACCGTTTTGAGGGGATGAGGTTGGCAGTCAGGAATCTTCCCAACTCTTTAATATGGCCTGGGGGCCAAGCTTACACAGCCTTTATTCAGAAAAACTTCCTTTTCTCACAGACTCTGCTCCAATGTAACCACACCTTCTATACTTTAAATTGCCCTAAAGTGTCTCTTAATTCTCCATACAGAAAGACTTCAGCTAGGTGATTTAGAAAGGGATTAACCAGACAAAGCGTGGTACCTGGTTCATGCCTGTGGTTGTCGGAAGCACAAGCTGTGACAGAGTGTTTGGGATTAAACTTCTGACTGTATATCTTAGTCTCTTTTAACCGAAGAATAGCAGAAAAGACATCACTGAGTAGCTTCAGAAATCTGCTCTCTGAGGAATAAAAATGGAATTTAGACACAGAGTCCTTTGAGTACCATGGCTTGTGTTGGTTAAGTTTTGAGGAAATCCCCATTCAGCTGAATTCTGCAGGTTCTGGTGCTAGGAATTGCTTGTATGTTGATAGGAGTCAATGATCTATGTGAATAATTTTTTTAGTTTTCTACAAAGTGCAGGAAGCTGGTCACACTAAATACGTAAAGTTCATTCATTTAGCACTATTTGCTGTTTCTTCTATTTTCCAAATTTTTATATAATAAAGGTCTTAAAGTCAGGAAATACACATTGCTCTTTTCCCCTCTTCCTCACGTTACTTTCTAGACAAACAACATGCAAAGAAAGAGATTATTTAAAACAATAATTTAAAATCTTTTTCATAGATTTTTATCTAAATATAAGTCTATAATTTTGAAAGCAGAGGTGGAACAAGTTATAAATTTGATGATACTCTTTTCCTCCTTTTTTCTTATTATACTAGTTTATTTACAAAATTCCAATACATTGTTTTCCAGAACAGATTCTTCCAAATTCTCTCACTCCCCCACCCGTCAAAT
Organism: Elephantulus edwardii; assembly: GCF_000299155.1. Lineage (NCBI taxonomy): Eukaryota > Metazoa > Chordata > Mammalia > Macroscelidea > Macroscelididae > Elephantulus > Elephantulus edwardii. Next base: position 19,261,686 of record NW_006399764.1, on the reverse strand, counting down.
TGCATGATCTATGATAAATCTTCTCTCCCCCTGCACATCCTCATCCTCTGCTTCTACCCCCCGCATTCCCTTTGGATCCTTATACTCATTCTACAATAATGATTTAATGATTTTAAACAGTATTTGTCCTTGTGAGACTGAATTAGTTCACTCAGCATAATGTTCTCCAGCCCTCTCAAGTTAGGTAATAATTTACAAAATCATTGCTCCTACATGCTGCATAGTATCCCATTGTTTGAATGTACCATAATGTCTCAATCCATTCGATTGTGGTTGGACATCTGGGCTGTTTCTATGTTCTTGCGACAGTGAATAATGCTGCTATGAACATTGGGGTAAAAGTCTCTGCATGTGCCTCAGTTCTCATTTTTGAGGAAGAACCAAACTGCCTTCCAGTGTGGTTGTACCTTTTTACAATCCCACCAACAATGTATAAGCGTTCCTTGCTCACCACATCCTCTTCAACATTTGTTACTTACTGCCTTGTTAAACTTTGCACTGTTACTGGAATGAGATGGTACCTCATTGAGATTTGACTTGTATCTCTCTTATTGCCAATGATTTTGAGCATTTCTTCACATGTCTGTTTGCCATCAAAAATCTTCCTCTGTGAAAGTTCTGTCCATATATTTTGCCCATTTTGTATTGGGCTATCAGTCTTTTTCTTGTGGAGGCCCAGGAATATTCTTCTTTTCCTTCTTGAATGTTTTATTTACATCTGAATTCCATTTCAAAATTCCATCTTAAAATAAGTATAACTGTTTTCCCCAATAGCATTATCAGTCTTCTCTGAATAATAGCATATGATAGGCACAGTAGATTTTAGATATCCTGTCAGGTTATGTGTGAAGATGGATATTTTAATACACAATCACTTTAAACATTTAGCATTCCTCTATGCATTATCAGAAGGAACACAGATATGCCACAGATATGTTCCTTCTAGAACAGTTGTCATTTTAAGAAAAGCTTAAACATACTTCTTAAAAAAAGTCAGCCTATGTTGAAGTTTTCCATCAGTTGAGGTAACTGTATTGGACTAGTTTTGCAACATGTAAAACAACAACAAACAAAAACAAGAAGCACCACTCTAGAAATAGGAACAAAATAGGTTCTTATACAAACAAAATCAGAGAGAATTTATTACCAGCAGGCCTTTAACAAGTTTAAATAAAAATAAAAACATAGCGAGAAACAAGCTACAGAGAGAGAACTCTGGAATTAGCGAAGGGCCCCTCAGCATTAGTACTAATCAGTGCACTCACTAAGCTCTAGTAGCCTAGGGCGTAATGGAGCTGGTAACTCAAAGTGGGGGCCTCTCTGGCAGTTAGAATCCAACAGAAACTCTGAGGCAGGTAAAGAGATGGTCAATCTCCTCCCATGTGACCTACAGCCTTGGAAACCCACTGAAGAGTCACCTAAGAGCTGACTCCATCCTGACGACAATGAGTTCAGAGGCTATTTTTCCCAATCAGTGTATGTATGTATGTATGTATGTACGTACGTACATATAAAATGTCAAGGATTACTTGAGACTGTAGGGTCACCTTAAAGGATTAAAGTTAATAGTGTTTGACACTCACGTAAGCTTTGGAAGAGTCCTTGTACCCACCAGCCAGATGGAACCCTCATGGTTCACGAGGCATTGAGCAGCACGCTTGGGAGAAATATTTAACGCTGAACTGAGCACGGATCTGTTTCCACCTAAAAAAAGCTCATAAAGCTTGACCTGAAAAGACCACACTGTTTTCTAGTCATTTAAATAAAGTTCAGGAATATTTATAGAAATACCAAAATATCTAACACCTCACAAAGTAAAATTCACAATGCCTGGCTTCCAACCAAAACTATCAGGCACACAAAAGAGCAGGAAATGTTACTTATAATGAGGAGATTAATCACTCAGTAAGAACTGACAGAGATGAGAACACTTAAAAATTAAAAGAACATCAGTAAATTAAAGAACAGATTAAAGAACCTAATATATATATGTCACTGAAGTCTGAAAGATAGGCCAAGGAGTGATAAAAAGATGGAAAAATCAAGAAGTAATGGCATAAAAATTCATCCCAGTTTTTATGAAAACTATAGAACTACAAACCATGAACTGTTAGAACAAACATGGGGGAAACTTCACCAGGACACATTATAATAAATTTTTTTAAACCAGTGATGAATCCTTAACAGCAGTTGGAAGGGGGGAAATTTCCAACATATTATGTAGCCCAGAATAAATAAAAGAATGACAAGAGATTTATCATTGGAAATAATGCAAATAAGAAGGCAGCAGGATAGCAAATTGAAATAAGGGAAGGTCCACCCACAGATAGAAACAATTGCTGAGGGCTTGCGGGCAGGAATGGGAGAGAAGAAGAGAGCGGTGATGAGTGAATGGACAGGTAAGGTGAAGAAGAGAAAGAGAGAGTACAGGAGGTGTCAACAAGACATTGTAAATAAAGTCATTATACAACAGTAATTGCTGTTGCTCTGAAAATGGGTGTCTCTTGGTGGTCCATGGTATGTTCAATACTCTTCTCTAACATCACAACTCAGTGGCATCAATTCTTCTTCTGTCTTCTGTGGTCATTATTTAGCTCTCTGATGTATAGCAAGTAATTGCAAATACCATTGCCTGAATCAGGTGCCCCTTAGTCCCTAGATTTACAGCATTGGTCTTTAGCACTCTGAAGAGGTCCCTAACAGCTGATTTTCCTAATGCAATTCTAGTTTTGAATTTCTGACTGCTGGTATTAAAAGTATTAATTGTGGAACCAAGCAAGCTGGCAAATAATCAATGTATATTCTTCTAAGGTTTGTAACATGACAAAGATACATGTTTCTCATCAGTGTAATTGTTGGAGTTTTTATCCAGTGCATTAATGCAAACAAAAGACAGAATAATTACCCATATTATTACTATTGTTGTTTGACTCAAAACAACATAATGCATAAAAGAAAACACTCTTCAGTCTTATGCCATCCTCAGATATTAAGAGTGTTTGAGCACATACCTACGGCCACTGTGTCACCTCTGGTACGGTTCACAGTTTCTGAAAGCCCATTAGAGTTCTAATTCAGTGGCATATAACAACTAAATGACCTAGTATATGTCCTCTTCCCATGAGATACCAGAGGCAGTTAATCACACACGGGCTGACTGTCCATCTTTCTCCCAGGAAGTAATTGGTGGATTCAAACCACTTGCCTTTGGGATTGCAGCATTGCTTCTTACCACGAGGCTACAGGGCTAATTACAAAGCAAATTTGTTCAGTCTCTGATAGTTCATGACATAGTCAATAGTCTTTATATTAATCCTTTATTCTTCCTTCTCCATGGTACAATTTCTCATGTATAGGAGCTGACTGAAAATGCTGTGGTTTGGATTTGGCTCATTTTAGATAGCAAGGTGATACCTTTGCTATTTAAGATTTTTAAAATCTTTTGCAATAAAATTGTCTGCTACAATTTGATTTCTTCATGACTGCCTCCATGGTGTAATGGTGCATCCATGTAAAATGACATCTTTGATGACTTCATTATTTTCTCTATCATAATGTTGATCCATTGTGAGGATTTTTGTTTCTTCTGAGGTAGAATCCATTCTGAAGGCTGTAGTCTGTTGATTTGTCTATTTGTGGCAGCTTGTGTGTTGCTGTGGGTTGTTGGAACTTATGCTAACAATATTTTAAAATAGCAGAAGGGTGACTCATGGTGGGAAAATATCAGTAGAGCTTTGAAACAAACTAGGAACAAGGACCTGGTGATCCCCACTTAAAATAAACCCATAAACAAACAAACAAATCCCTCAAATGGCCAATGAAATTATCAAGAATAACAGCAACATTGTCTGCTTTGATGTTCAAAGGTAAGCACCTCAGCTTGTAAGGTGCTCAAAACAGGGTACGATATGCCTCTTCAAAATATACATGAACTTAATGGTATGAATGGAGTAAAGTACTCAGGGTTTTCATTAGCTGATGTTGTGTGATGTTAGAAACCTTGAAAATTGGCTTTTCTATCCATTGTGTTAGCCCCAATTCCATACATGATTTCCAACTACCTTAACTGTGAACACATGGTCTTGGAAATCATCAACAGCTTGGTGGTCTAGAGGCAAGAAGCTGCACTACAATCTCAAAGGCACACTGTTCAAATCCACCAGCTGCTCCGTGGGAGAAGGATGAGCAGTCTCCTCACCCATGGGTCGGTTCTGAATCAACAGTTACACAACAATGAATATTATTGATGGGGACCGTTTCCCCTATATGAAACAGGTAGAAGTCAGACTCAACTTCCCCATGCTACTACTGCTCCTTATACATGTTGCAGGGCTCAAAAGGAGAAGATGCACCTACAAATATCCATTAGTAATTGGAATCTGGAAAAGTTGGAAGTCATAAAAAATAAATGGAACCATTGAAGATGAATAGTCAAGGCTGACATGGCCTCATCACAGTGAATAAAAAAAGAATATTAGTTTACCATGCCATGAATGACTAAATGAAGAATGATGTCATATTCAATATCAAAAAAGAACAGTTCAAGGTTTATCATTGAATCCAACACTGTCACAGATAGGATGATAGACATATCCATACAAGGATATAAAAATATTAAAAAGAAATTAAAATATTAAATCCTTCTATTATAAATTACCATTTATATAAATATAATTCTACAATATGTTATGTTATGTTATGTGCCGTTGAATCGCTTGCGACTCATAGCAACCCTATGTACAACAGCCCTAACCCCTGCTCTATCCTGTGCCAATCGCATTGCCTCTGACACACCCATCCCGATTACCCCAGTCATTGTATCAATCCACCTCATAGAGGGTCTTCCCCTTCTGTGCTGTCCCTCTACCCTCCCAAGAATGATGTTCCTCTCCAAGGACTTCTCCCTCCTTACAACAATATACACTTACATAATTTACAAACATTACATAGTATATAATAAATTATAATATTAATTAAAATACTAAAATTTAGGAGGCTCATATTTCAATGCTTACACTATTATTGTTGTTAGGTGTCATCTAGTTGAGTATGACCCATAACAACCCTATGAACAAAAGTTATGAGCCCCATCCTATCTTGTGCCATCCTCATACTTCCTGACACACTCAAACCTATTGCAGCAGTCACTGTGTCAATCTCTCTATTGAGAGTCTTCCTCTCTTTCGCCAACCTTCCACCTTTCCAAGCACAATGTTCCTCTCCAAGGAATAGCTTCTCCTTGCAACATACCCAAAGTATGTGAGATGCAGTTTTGTCATCTTTGCCTCCAGGAGCACTCTGGCTGCACTTTCTTCAAGGTGTATTTGTCTGTTCTTTTGGTAGTTAATGGTACTTTCAGTGCTCTTCTCCAACACCACAGCTCAAAGGCATCAATTCTTCTTCTGCCATCCGTTTTCATTACCCAGCACTCAGTTGCACAGCAAATGACTTGAAAGATGACGGCCTGTATCAGACACGTCTTAGTCCCCAGTTATGTCATTGTTCCTCAATAATTTGGAGAGGTCTCTGACTGCAGACTTTCCCAATGCAATACATCTCCTGATTTCCTGACTGCTGGGACCAAGGGTGTCGATTGTGGATCCAGGTAAGTTGAAATCGTGGACAACGTCAATCTTTTCTCCATCTATCATGATGCTGCCTATTGGCAAACACTAAAACTAAGTATTTAAGATAATGTTGTATGAGTCTGGAGATAGAAAATTAAATGCATGAACAGGAAATGGACCCCACGTAATCGCTGCTGTTGTTATTAGGTGCTGTGGAGTCTAGTGTCCCTCATACTAACATACAAATATGGGTAAGTAATTACCCACAGAGGTAACAGGGAAACCCAGTGAAAAGATAGTCTTGTCAACAGATAGCCCTGAAACAACTGAACGTTTATATCCAAAAAATAAACTTAGATAGAGATAGATATATAGAGTTTTAGATTTTACATGTATATATATTACCCTTAGATATATAGAGAGTAGATAGAGATTAGAGATACAGATATAGATGATATATAGATATAGAGGATATATAGAGAGATATATACATATCTTTATGAAGTTGTTGTTGTTGTTATGTGCCGTTGAGTCGTTTGCGACTCATAGTGACCCTGTGTACAACAGCCCTAAACCCTGCTCTATCCTGTGCCAACCACATTGCCTCTGACACACCCATCCCAATTACCCCAGTCACTGAATCAATCCACCTCACAGAGGAAGACTAGAACTAAAAATGAATCAAGGCCTAACTGTAAAGCTAAAAATTATTTCATCTTTGTTTGGTGTTGTAATTGCCATGGAGTCTGAACTGACTCATAGCTGATTCTCCTGCAGGTTTTCAGCTGCACGCTGTAAATCTCACAGGAAATTTCTCCCATTGAGGAACTGGTGAATTCAAACCATGTGTCTTTATCTTGGCAGGGCAACTCCTTAGCATGACTAGGGCCACCAGAGCTCTTTAAACATTTAGAAAAACAAACAAACAAACAAACAAACAAACAAACAAATACATAAATACATACATACATACATAAATACATAAAGGAAAAAAATCATTGTGACTCTAAGTTAGGTAAATATTTTTTTAAAAATACATACCAAAGTCATGATCCATAAAAGAGCAAGCTGTGAATGGGAGTTTATCAAAGTTAAAAGCTCTGCTCTTTGAACAACATTTGAAGAAGAATGAAAACTGCAGAGTAGGAGCTCCGGTGGCCTAGTGTAAGAAGCTGCACTGCAATCCCAAAGGCATGGGGTTTGAATCCACCAGCTGCTCCACAGGAGAAGGATGGGCAATCTCTTCCCATGTGACTAACTGCCCCTGAAAACTTGCTGAAGGGTCAGCTATGGGTCGATTCCAACTCAATAATACATAGCAACACAATAGTATCTGTCTGTCTGTCTATCTATCTATCCATCATCTATCTGTGCATCTATCTCTCTAGTTGTGCGAAGTCAAGTTGGAACAGACTCATAGTTGACTCTCCAGCGGGTTTTCAAAGGGAATCATCACCTCTAGAGGAGAAAGCTCAGCCTCTAAAGACCGGCAATCCACTGGCAATTGCAGTGCAGGTTCTTACCATCAGGCCACCAGAGTTCCAAATCTATCTGTTTATCTTATCTAATGTCAAGAAGACAAAGATTCTCACCACTGGACCAATTGGCAGCATCAGGATGGATAGTGAAGAGATTGAGATTGTTCACAGCTTTAGTTTGCTTGGCACCACAGTCAACGCTCTCGGCACCAGTAGCCAGGAAAGTAAAAGATGTATTGCCATGGGAAAGTCTGCTGTTAGGGACCTCTCCAAAGTACTGAAGAGCAACGGTGTCTCTCTGGAGACTAAGGGGCGTCTGAAACAGGCCATGGTCTTTGCTATCACTTGTTATGCATCAGAGAGTTAGACAATGACTAAGGAGGATAAAAGGAGAATTGATGCCTTTGAGCTGTGGTGCTGGAGAAAAGTATTGAAGGTGTCATGGACTGCTAGGAAAACAAACAGATTAATCCTGGAAAGGGTTAAACCGTGTGGCTCCCTGGAGGCAAGGATTCTGAGACTACATGTTGTAAGGAGGTCCTTGGAGAGGAACATCATGCTTGGTAGGGTGGATGGACAGCACAGGAGGGGAAGGCCCTCTATGAGGTAGATTGATTCAGTGACTGCGGTAATTGGGATGGGTGTATCGGAGACAGTGCGACTGGCACAGGACAGAGCAAAGTTTAGGGCTGTTGTATATAGGGTCTCTAGGAGTTGCAAGCTACTAGATGGCACATAAAACAACAACAACTATCTATCTATCTATCTATCTATCTATCTATCTATCTATCTATCTAAAATATATATAAAGTGGAAATGCCCTGGGGCCTGACAAGTAACTCTATTACAATAATGACACTCAATAATAATCATTTAATCTATCTAGCTGTATATAAAATTAGAATTGCCTTAGGTCATGACAATTAGCTTTATAAAAATAAAAAAAAACCCTCTATGATACCCATTGAAAAGTAAAATATGCAAAAGAATTGGGCATATATTCAAGTAAAATTTATATTAGGACACACAAAAGCTACCCAGCATCATCGTTCACTAGGGAAATGCATAACAAAAACCACAATGAAGTGCTACAAAATACATATTAAAATAACACATAAAATTAAAAAGACTGGTCATGCTAAGTGCTGAAGAGAATGTTGAGAAACTGAAACTACACTTTCATGATGGGAATGAAAAATGGTAAGACTTTGGGTGAGTGTGAAATTGTCTTATAAATTGATATATATGAATATGTAAATATGTATTTCCCTTAAACCAGAAAACAAGTCACTTGAAGCCATTCCCCACTTCCAGTGACCATATTGGACCAAGAAGAACTGTCCTGCAGGGTTTAAAGATAAGGGACTGCCCTGTGTTTTTCCTGAGGAGTGACGAGTGGTTTTGAACTGTTGACATTAGCAACCAAATTTTTAACCCACTGAACCAGCAGGTACCTTCTATTTCTTTTATAAAGCCAAGTCTACTCCCAGGTTTTGTTCAAGAGAATAAAAGATATTATGTCTATACAAAAGAATTTTTTCATAAATCTTATGATTATCTTTACCTAAAATAGGCAAAAGCTTGAATCAAACCAAGCATCTATCAGTACTATGGATAAATAATCTGTAAACATAACAACAGTAATATATTCCTTAGGAATTCACTATTGCTACATCCAACAGCACAGATAAACTAGATCAATATTCCAAACCAAAAAAGCCAGCTCAAAAAGGATCTATTATTTTATTAATATGAAATTCTAATAAAGAAAAAAAGACAAATCTAATTTATTGAGCCTGATTCAGGCCATGGTCTTTTTTATCAGTTGCTATGCATCTATTATTGTTATTGTATACCACAGAATCAAACAAAACCAACCCTTAGCTGACCCTCCATTCTTCTATGTGATATAGCACTTGTCTATACAGAGGTAATTCATGGTTACTGTGATGCTAAACACTGTGACACTGATGTGTCAAATGTGATAATGGTTGCCCATGGTGGACAGTGTTTGGTGGAGCTCCCAGATTAAAACAAGCTTGGATGCAGAAGTGTCATCCACTTCCAAAATAGCTTGCCTCTAGAAAATCTATGAACTTAGAGAAATGATGAAAGTTATGTAAGCGTTCAGGTCTTTCATTCACAAGGTTGTTATAAGTCATCTACCACTTGCTGGCACATAACAGCACAACACATGCATCTGTGCTGCAATCCAGAAGGCACATGGTTCAAATCTGCCGGCTGCTCCACAGGAAAAGGATGAACAATCTCCTCCTCTGCAATTACTGCCTCTGAAAACCCACTGGAGGGTCAGCTATGGGTCAATTCTGACTTGATGTTACACAACAACCAACAGCATGCATCTGAGAACTGAACAATGACTAAGAATGACAGAAGAAAAATTGATGCCTTTGAACAGTGGTGTTGGAAGAGAGTGCTCAAGATCCCATGGACTGTTGAAAGAAATGACATGTGTCTCGGAGAAGGTACAGCAAGAGTGGTTCTTGGAGGCAGAGATTATGAAGCTTTATCTCACATACTTTGGGCATCTTGTTATGAAGGTTTATTCCTTGGAGAGGGATGTCATGCTTGGGAAAGTGGAGAGACAGTGAAGGAGAGGAAGATTCTCAACCAGATAAATTGATACAGTGACTGCAGCAATGGGCTTGAGTGTGTCAGAGATTGTGACGATGGCACAGGATAGGACAGGGTTCAGTTCTATTGTTCATAGGGTTTCTAAAAGTCATACTCAACTTGATGGCTCCTAACAACAATAATTTTTAGTGACAGTAAACATGTCAGTTGTCTAATGGCAGTGTTAGTGATATTAGAAATAACTGGTATCTTAATCTGTCACTTTATCTATGTACTTGAAACCAGTACATTTGATTAAGTAAAAATTCTAATTTATTAAAAGTTATTTAACACAATTTCTACCTATAGTTTGTGTAACACCACAAAACTCCATAGGATGTGGAGAGAGAGAGAGAGAGAGAGAGAATGAGAATTAACTATAATGAAAGAGAGGGGTAAAAAATCTTTTAGAGATGTGCCAGCTTGCTTTCCAAACAATCATTTATATAACTGAGATTAAAATGTAACCAGCCTATTTCAGCCTTCAGCTTTTCAGCTGAAGTCGATAAAGATCAGGGTTGCTAGAACTTGTTCTGCTCCTCTATAAAACAGCTACAGTATCATTGGCCCCTATTAGACATGAATCATGGCGCAACCTTCCTGTTTAAACACTTTCTCAAAGCAGTTGCATTCCAAGCCATAATGATGTGGCTGAAGGCAGAGTGGAGTTTGTAGGTGCAAGAAGGCTTATCAGGGAGTCACGTAATTGTTCCCATTTGTTAGCCATGACCCCTTAACCTCGCTGGTGCTTTTCAACCCTAACTTGTTCCGTTTATAGCACCCCTGCCCCTGCCTTGAGATGGAGCTACAGTTATAGCCTAAAGAAGAATGGATGTGAAATCAAAAGGTGGGGCTCACTCTGCCCTCTTTTTAACTGTGTGACCTCGCACCAATTATTTCATTATTCTGATCTTGACTTTCCTCACCTCTAAAGTGGAGGTAGTGGTTCCCATAACTGGTATGTTTGGGCTTCTATTTCTTAAGGTATATAAGAGATACAAGTCATCATAAGCTCTTAGGAAATAATCGGTGAACAGGAAATCAGAGTCTTGTGCAAAACACTGACTTGTTTGGCACCGCCCAGAAATGATGCTACAGGTGGCAGAGGATGGCTGGACTACGCCACACTAGAAGTCACACACCCTTGGCTCCCCATCTCCAGGGGAGGTGCCCCCAGGTCCTGCAGAGGGAATGCTGGTAAAGCAGAGCAAGTTGCAACGTTAGTTGAACTGGATTAAACTCAAGGTTAACTAAGAACATACTCACTCCAGTTTAATACTATCTAGTATCTCTTTTAAAGTAACACCCTCAAATATCTCCTTCAAATATAATTTTATCCCTAAACAAACAGAAACCCATTGAAACAAACCAGTTTTCCAAGCGTCAATTACAACTCTTGGTGACATAAAGTGTGTAGAATGAGAAAGCCACAACTTTTCAAGGCTGTGACCTTATGGAATCCGATTTTCAGACTTTAAGTTATGCATAGATATTCCCTGAGTGAAAACTGTCAAATGAGATATCTTATTCTCTTTGGACAATATTGCTGAGACAAGCAAAAACTCTGCTTGGTTTTCAGTTATTGAAATACCACTCTACAAAATGCCAGTCTTCACAACTGAAACACTAATAAATACTCAGCTTTGAAATCTATGGCTTCTTCTTCTGCTCTGCGGAGACAAAAATAACATGGCTGAGGTGGGTTTTTAAGAAGGAAGTATCAAAATTCACCAGGGCTCTCTACTAAGGAGTCTTTGAAAGCATCTTTACTGATGGCTTTGAAATCACTTTCCTAGTTCCTTAACAGCATGTCCTTGAAGTTTTCGAAGAAGAAACCATGTGAACTGAGCCATTGAACGAGTAACAGTGGAATTGCCCACCAAGGAAACGTTGAACTGCATCAGAGCCTTTGTTTTGTCTTAAAAAAAAATATCTCTCTTGTTACAAAGCCTTTCCAGGAAGTTACTTGTCAAGCCCCAGGCCACTTGCAGGATTAAATGCTTCACTAATGACCCCAGTGCCTTTCTGTCAGAGGAGCAAGGAACCCAAGTTATTTGTGAGGGCTACCGATGAAAATGTTGACTCCATGGCTGTGCTTTTGGGTTTTTCTGAGTTACTGAATAAAACACGAAAGTGTTGCTAGGTGCCATCGAGTTGACTCTGCCCCGTCATGTGCCATCCTCGTAATTTCTACCATGTTTAAATCCCTTGTTCCAGCCACTGTGCTAATTCATCAAATTGAGTCTTCCTCTCTTCTACTGACCCTCTACTTTTCTAAGCATGGTATCTTTCCCCAGGGAAAAAGCTCTCTTGGTAACATGCTCAGTGTGTGCGTGGCAGTTGCATTATCTTTGAGACTTCCAAGAAATATTCTGCCTGGGGTCAGTTCTGTGACTCATCAATGGGTTCCCAAGGGTTTTTGGGAAGTCGTTGTGTGCCTTTGAGTCAGAACTGGCCCAGAGCTGACCCTCCTGTGGGTCTTGAGAGGCAGTAAACCACACAGGAGGAGATCACCCATCCTTGTGCAGTGGCAGCAGCTTGTGAATTCCAACCCCATGCCTTTGGGGTTGCAGCACAGCTTTTTCTCAGTAGGGCACCAGAACTGAGAAGGGACCGTCCATTCTTCTCCCGAGGAAGAGCTAGATGAAAACCCGTGAGAGAATCAGACATTTTGGCTGGCTGCATAAAACTCTGCGGACATTATGTTGAGTAAAATATCTCAGTCATAAAAAGACAAATATTGCAAAGTGCCACTGTTGTAAAATGGGACTGACATCAGGATTGGGGGGAGACTAAGAAAGAAGGGATAAATAATGTATACTGCACTGAAACAGATGAGGGAGAGAACTGTTTAAAAGGGGTATATGATTAGGCATTATTGTCATGACAGGAGTCTAGAATGAAGGCTGCATAGTGGAGTGGACTTGGGGGAAGAGACTGTATAAAAATGAAAGAAATTTTCTTTTACTTTTCAAAGAAAAGCGTGAATTGGGGAGGAGGGCTGGGCAGGGAGAAAAGGGCAACAATGAATGAATGGAAATCCAAAGTCTCTGTAAACTTTCATTAAAATTAGTAAAAAATAAATAAAAATAAGAAAGCCCACAAAACTCTGTGGATTGTGCCAAGGCACTTCAAATTGCAAGAACTCCTCTGTCTTTCTAATTCATGTCCAACTTTTACAGGCATATGAGGTGATTGAAATTACCAGGGTCAGGTGGCTCTTAGTCCTCAAAATGACATTTCTGCAATCTAAGACCTGAAAGAAGTCCTCTGCAACAGATCTGGCTGAATTCAACATGTGGCTTCTCTATTAAACAAAACACCACTCACAAAATTCACTGAAGTCAGAGAAAACACTCAAGAAAATATTTCCTTTTTAAAAGTGAATGACAGTTTTTGTTAAAGAAAAAAAGGAAATTGTAAAGATCACACTTTTTTTCCTCTTCTCAGTTCCAACAATAATCAGCGGTAATGATATTAACAAAAAGCAGGGCTCTGTATGTCAAGGATTTTGTGCAGCTATTCTTTTCTATTTGTTATATGGAATTTCTTGGTTAGAACATATTAACTTGACTTGACTACTTTCATGTCTTTCTACTTTAAATATTCAGAAACAGGACTTTTCTTATGCATTGAGAAGACGAGAAAAGTGAATAAATAAGTTGAGGGACTAGAAAGGTAATATATAGCATTGGTTCCATTTAACTAAGCTTATTGTTGTCGAGTCAAAACCTACTCACAGCTGACTCCAGCCGGTTCTCAGAGCCTGTAAATCACATTGGAGGAGATTGCCCATCTTTTGCCCAAGCAGCAGGGGAGGATTCAAATCACCTGTATTTGCTTTGCCAGCACAGCACCTGACCCTCTAAATCACCCACACTCACAAGGGTTTGATTAGACATTGTAATTACTTTTATCAATTTTAGTTAGTGTTAGAAAATATCTTTGAATTAATGAAAATACAAGATCATTTGTAAAATTTCAGCCAAACTTAAAAAAAAAAGAAATTTGAAAGGTACAGACAGAAATTGTCATAATGCACGATACAAACAAATTCTCTCCAGAACAGCTAGTGTATTTAGCTTGCATTTTTAGCTAAGCTTTTACTTCAGCAAAGAGCCCATTTAAATTAAAACAGTTCTAGAAAAGCGTCTGCAGGTGGTATCCAAGTTATGAACATCCAGCTTATAACCTATAGTTGAAAATCAACTCTGACGGTTTTGGTCTTTTTTTTTTTTTAAACCACAAACCCAGAGGCCTTGCCTGGGAAGCTTATAGGCACATAGCGTCTCTCCCACAACCATTCAAAAGAGCCAAAAGGTGCCCAGGAGCTCTGGCACCCACCCTGAACAAAGCCCAGGAGACGGTGGCATTTGGGACAACGGAGGAGGTGCAGAGCCATAGCGCCTTCTGTGTGCATCTAGGGCGGGTGGATCTTGGGGTCATGGGCGCATGCTCACACAGATCTGGCTTTGTTATGTACGGTCCAAACTGGTGCTGCTTTGGCAACCCTGAATCCTGATCCATAAGCTACTTGCTGCTGGCCCCGTCCCAGTCTTACCTCGACTTCATCCCCAGACTTGCTGCACGTGGCCTCGACCAGTTGCGAGCCTCCTGGGACTGACAAGAAGAGAAAGTTAGGGAGGAAGTCTAGGCTGAAGGATACTTCCTGAACGCAGCTATTTCATTGTATTTACAAACAGGGCTTCAAGTTGATTCCCCCCTAGTTCAGTCATGACCATGGAAGACCCTTGACATTCCAGAATTTGGGGAAACAGAAGTGACAACCAGAACAGCAACAAAAATAATGAGAGCCACCCCCTGGTAGGAGAGACTTGAAAGGAGTGTAGAAAGTTCTTTAAGGAGCCAGAGATAGGAGACTGGACTGTTGCCCTAGCTATGAACCACACACGTTCAAATCCCTGAGTACAGCCACGGCCACCCGGAGCTGGACAGCGTTATTCTCTGTGATGTGCGCAAGAGATTTGATTGCTATGCAATGGACACACTGTCATAAGAGGGAGAGTAAGCTCCCCGAAGGTCTGTGTGTTACCTGCAATCATTCCCGCTCTGTTTTCCACTCTAGTTTACTCAAAATTTAAAAATCTACGTCTGTTCCCACGTCACTCCCCCCACCCTCGTCAAAACAGGTGAATGGAGTTAGGAGCCCTGCACACAAATTTGACTTACAGAAAGTTTTAAGAGTGGACCTTGTTTGTAATCCGGGGACTGCTGGCATCTCCTTTCCTTTTTACATGTTTTGTTTGTTTGTTTGTTTGTTTGTTTGTTGTGTTTTTTTGAGAAAACATAATGCTTTAGTGTTTTAGAACTGGGAGTTCATTCATTCTAAATACAGTTCCCATTTAGAAATGGGAATTCCTTTCAGTAGTGAACTTTTCCCTCCAAATAAGAAAATAGGACTGTAGGTAAAGGCAGGAAGATTGACAAGAAAGCTTGGCCTCTACTGCTCTCTAGTGGTTGGACTCCAAATAAAAATTAAACCCTTCGTGGATTTTATTCTCTTAAACCAAACCCACTGCCTTCGGTTTGAATTCCCTGTAACTTGAACAGAATTGCCCCATTGGGTTTCCAAGCTTGCAATCTTTAGGGAAGCCGCGCTGCGGGCCTGCACCATGGAGTGGCCAGTGCCATTTCGACTTCACTTGATGCCCCCGTCAGATTTCTCAGGTGGAATCTTAATGGGGAAAGACCACCCTTCTTTCTCCTAAGGAGTGGCTCGTGGATTGGAACCACCTGAGACTTGCCTCCTCCTCTTGGCTAGCAGGGTCACATGCTGTGGACTCACCATTCTTAGCTCTTCAGTGGAACACTAGTGGACTGATTGCTAGGGAGTTGTGCTGCCAACCTAAAGGTGAGCAGTTTGAATCCACCAGCTGTTCTGGTGACAGAGCGAGACAGAGGGGAGGGTTCCTCCCATGTGATTCCACTGGAAACCCACTGGATGGGCAGCGATGAGTCTGTTCCGACTTGAATGCAATGAGTGAGTTGAATGAGCATCACTGCCGTTAGGCCCTTCCTACCACCACCAACCCCCCCCTCCCCCGCCCCCCAGTGTTTTAGGAAAGTACACCATATACAGAAGCAGGCCTGGGAAGGTACTACTGGAAAGATCCCTCCCAAAGTGAAAAGCAGGGTGTCCACAAGCATATACGCATCTTCCTATTTCCCTCCCATTCCTGGAAACATCTAAGCTTCTATTTAACAGCTTGAAAACGTTACATGTCAGAACAGTGCAGCCCCGAGGTGTCACTGTTGCACCATTTGTGTTCTATCAACATGGGCTGGCCGAGCAAACCCAAGTGCAATGTTTCTCGGGTGAGTCACTTATTTTTATGTGGTGCAAGGCTATTCCATCTGTACTATTTATTTACAGCCTCTCTAAAAATTGTTTGCTTATCGTTAATGGTTTTTTTCCCCCTCAAGCTTCCCATTATGTGGGATTTGTACCGTTTAAAACGTCTTAATGGTGTCGCTTATGAATCTAAATTTTTGAGATTGAAGTGCACTTCCATTTACTGAATGTCCTTTATAATCATGTCGACTTCAATTGACCCTTCACACACAGATGCTTTAAAATCTGCACACAACACTAAGCGATTCACAAAGCCATTCTGTTTTGTAGCTGATATTGTAATCACATTTATGCAAATATAGACCTTGAACGAAGTTTATGTAGGAGGAGCCTGGTATCAGTAGAGAACAGAACAACCCAGACTCCACACCCTAACAGACTGCCATTGAGTTAGATCTCACTCACAGCGAACTTCCAACGGGTTAAAGGAGGTGACTGCCCAGCTTTCTGCCAAGAAATGGTTGCTGGGTTAGAACTGCTAACCTTTCCATTCAGAGCCTAATATGTATGCACCATACCTGGTGGCCTAGTTCTAAGAAGTTGTGTTTTAATCCCAAAGAAATAGAGTTCAAATCCAACAACTGCTCTGAAGCGAAGAATGGGTAATCTCCGGTGCTGTTTACTGCCTCTGAAAGCCTCTGGGGGGCCTGCTGAGAGTCAGTTCCAACTCAACAGAACACAAAAGCAACACTAAGACTCTCAGAGAACAGAGTTAGCTGACTATGATTTCACTGGCCTTGGACTTACACATTATTCTGTGACATAGTATCTGACTTGTTCATACATATATACGGAGGTTTGCCTAACATTGTCATGAGGAAAGACATATAAGACAAAGTGAGCTCCAGTTCACAGATAGGACTTAAGAAACACCACCTGCCAATGGATGTCACGTTGCTTCTGAAACATACTGACCCTGTAGAACAGAGGCAAATTGCCCATTAGATTTCCACGTTTATAAATCTTTATATCAGCTGAATAGCTCATGAGTTCAAACCAATAGTCTTTGGGCTATTAGCCATATTCTTTAACCATTACACCCCCAAGCCTTCTTTTAAAAAACATGGTGAGCTTTTAAAATTTTCTAAGCAAGTTGCTTATCCTCATCTTTCTCTTCTATCAATACAAAGAGCTAAAAAGAAAAGATTCTTTTTTTAGTACCTTCCTCCTTAGAAATGTATATTTATTATGACTATGAATTCTGATGGTCTAATGTTCGAACTTCTAAAGTTCAAGAATTAATGATAATAATCAGAAGATAAATATTCATCTTCTTTGTTGTGCTGTTGAGTCACTTGCAATTCATAGTGACCTATGTACGACAGCCCTGAACCCAGCTTTATCCTAAGCCAACCTTATCATCTCTGACCCACCTACCCCCACTACCCCAATCACTGAGTCAATCCATCTCAACAATGGTCTCCTGCACCAGCCCTCCATGCTCCCAAGCATGACGTCCCTCTCCAAAGACTGGTCCCTCCTTGCAACATGCCCAAAGTATGTCAGACGAAGCTTCAGAAATCATGCTTCCAAGGAGCTGTCTGGCTTTACCCTCTGCAGGATGAACCTGTTTGTTCTCCTGGCAGTTCATGGTCTATTCAATACTCTCCTCCAGCACCACAACTCAAAGGCATCCATTCTCTTTATCATTCCTATTCATCGTCCAGCTTTCTGATGCATAGCAAGTAATTGCGAAGAACATGGCCTTGTTCAGGTGCACCTTGGTCTCCAGACTGACATCATTGCTCTTCAGACTCTGGAGAGGCCTCTGACAGCAGACTTTCCCAGCGCAATTGGTCTTTTGATTTCCTGGCTGCTGGTGCCAAGAGTATTAATTGTGGAGTCAAGCAAACTGAAGCTGTTAACAATCTCAATCTCTTCACCATGGATCATAATGCTGCCAATTGGCCCAGACATGAGAACCTTTGTTTTCTGGATCTTGAGCTTCAATCTGTATTTAAGGCTGCAGTACTTGACCTTTTTCAAGTAGCTCTTCAGGTCCTCCTTAGTAAAATTTCTAAGATGAATGCTTGGAGAATTTTTTTCACTTAGGCAGGTATGTTGTTATTGTTGTTGTGTGCTGTTCAGCTAAAGCTGACCCATAGCTGACCCTCCAGTGGGTTTTCAGAGTCAGTTAATCGCATGGGAGAAGATTGCACATCCATCTCCTGTGGAGCATCTGGTAGCCTCAAACCCAGTGCCTTCAGAATTGCAGAGCAGCTTCTTGCCACTAGGCTACCAGAAAAAGATATTATTATAAATAATGTGTTTTGGCATTTCCTAAAAAGAATTTTAAAATTTTTTAGAACAAAAGGAAAACAATAATTCTTTTTCATAAAACATAAATATTAGTGGAGGTTTTACCACATTTTATTGGCACTTTGAAGGCCAGGCATTTAGTCTCCAGTGTGGGGTTGGAATCCAGGTGGAAAATATTCTGAAGCAACCTGATTCTACAGAGGTTTGATTTCCAGTGCTGGTGGAAAATTTGGGTACAATGTTTACTGGCTGTTGTCTGTGAGTTGATTGTATTCAGCCTCCTGTTTAATCTAAGGTCTGGTTTTAATTGTTTTTTGGTCAAACATTCTCCTAAGTGGTAGAACCTTGGTCTGTCCATTTGCTGTACAGAGGTAACTCGTGGTTGCTGTGATGCTAGACACTGTGACACTGATGTGTCAAATGTGATAATGGTTACTCACGGTGGACAGTGTTTGGTGAAGCTCCCCGATTAAAACAAGCTTGGAAGCAGGAGTGGCATCCACTTCCAAAATAGCTTGCCTCCAGAAACTCTATGAACTTGGAGAAACAATGAAAGTTATACAAGCGTCCAGGTCTTTCGTTCATAGGGTCACTACGAGTTGTCTATGACTCAATGGCACTTAACAACAATAACAACATTCAGTACCAACTGGGTTAGATTTAAAATGTATTTTTTCCAAAGATTTACATCAAGAATTTCAAAGCCTGTACAATAGAGGGTAAAGTTATGCAAATTCCCTTAAGTTCTTAACAACTTTTAATACACTAAGGTATGCTATTTCGTACTCCTTTTACAGTGATACACTGCATCTGGTCCAGAGTATGTCATTCAGGGTTTGTTCCAACTTAATGAGATAGTTGCCAGATAACTTAAGTTGGTAAGTGTTTAAGAACTTGCTCGGCAAGGGTAGGTAAAGCAGACATTTTTTTACCATGAAAGGACTAACTCTCCAGCGCTCTCTTTCTACCCGGCAGCTTACCCTTCCAATATCAACTCACTGATTTTGTTGTAATTTGGCGGGTGCCAAAAGCTGACCTTGTCGTTTCCCCTTCGGCTCCATGCTTCCTGCAGGCTGGACGATAAGCAGAGGTTTTACTTTCCCCTGAGCCTTTCACCACTCACAAGTCAGTTAATTCTTTCTTGTGCAAAAATAATATACACATCCTCTTTACCTTCCTTGTTTTCAACTCCTGTCCAGTTTCTTTAAGGAAAAGAAAATATCTTACTCTCTCTGAAGGAAAAGGATAAAAAAAATATGGCCTGCCATAAGATACAGATAATATGCTAATTTATATTGAGCTAAAGAAAAGTGAATGAAGCCCCGTCCTCCTCACTGGAAGGTCAAAATCTGTTGGGGACAAGAATATGTATCTAATCTATTTTATCAGAATAAAGTCTAATGTGGTAGAACAGTTTTCCCCAAAGTTATTCCTTGAAACTCGAAGTTCTCATAAATCTAAGTTTTCTAACTTTGTTTATACAATATTCTAACACTGATTTTTATATCCCAAATCATAATTTTGATTTTTAGTAAATTATGTTCTTAGTTGTTAGATGCCATTGGATCAATTCCATTCATAGCAAGTTTTTGTGTAATACAATAAAACTCTGCCTCATCCCACACACACACTCATTGCCAGCGAGTCACAACTGACTCAAAGCTGACCCTCCAGCATGTTTTCAAAGATTGTCGATCACGTTGTAGGTGGTTGCTTTTCTTTCTCCTATGAACCAGCTGGTAGATTTGAACTACTTGCCTTTGGGTTGGCAACTCAACTCCCTCATTGTTGTTATATACTATCAAGGCAGAATCAATTTGTAACTGACCCTTCAGCAGGTTTTCAGAAGTAGTAAGTCACATGAGAGGAGATAGTCAGTCTTTTTCCTGTGGAACAGCTGGTGTATTCGAACCACATACCTTTGGGTTGAAAGCTCAACTCCTTACCACTAAGTCCCCAGACACTCTTGGCCAACAAAATTCCCTTACTGTTCTTACATCATCTTGATAATTGTGGCTTTGTTTGAGCCCAGATATAGCACTGAGAAATGTTGTCAAAGATGAAACTTAAACAGGAAGGGGTGTTAGATTTTCTCAAATGCCTTTTCTGCATCAATTGTTATGATTTTGCTTTGTTAATATGGTGAATTGTGTTGCTTGTTTTTCTAAATGTTGAACCATCCTTGCATACCTGTTATGAATCCCATTTGGTCATGATGAATTATTTTTTTATGTGTTTTGGGATTTTATTGACTAGGATTTTATTAAGGATTTTTGCATCTATATTTGTGAGAGATATTGTTTTCTTTCTTGGTAATATCTTTGCCTGGTTTTGGTATTAGGGTTATGCTTGCTTCATAAAATTACTCTGGGAGTCTTCTTTCTTTTTCTATTTTTTTTAAATAATTTAAATAGAATTGGTGATAGATCTTCTCTGAATGTTTGGTAGAATTCAGCTGTGAATCTGTCTGGTCCAGGAGTTTTCTTATTAGGAAGTCTTTTTAATGGACTATTTAATGATAGGCTCAATTGTTCCATATCTGTCTGGTGAGTATCAAAGAATTTTCCCATTTCTTCTAGGTTTTCAAATTTATCAGACTATAACTTTTCATTTTGTTGTTGTTGTTGTTGTTATGTGCCGTCGAGCCATTTGCAACTCATAGCGACCCTATGTACAACAGCCCTAAACCCTGCTCTATCCTGTGCCAATTGCATGGCATCTGACACACCCATCCTGATTACCCCAGTCACTGAATCAATCCACCTCATAGAGGGTCTTCCTCTCCTGCGCTGTCCCTCCACCTTACCAAGCATGATGTCCTTCTCCAAGGACTGGTCTCTTCTTACAACATGTCCAAAGTATGTTAGACGGAGCCTCAGAATCCTTGCCTCCAAAGAACCACCTGGTTTAACCCTTTCCAGGATGAATCTGTTTGTTTTCCTAACAGTCCATTGTACTCTCAATACCCTTCTCCAGCACCACAGCTCAAAGGCATCAATTCTCCTTCTTAGTATTACAATATTATTGCTTTAATTTCTTCTGATTCTGTTGTGATGCCACCTTCATCATTTCTTAAGTTATCTGAGTCTTCTCTCTCTCTCTTCTCTTTTGTTAAGTTTGCCAGTCTTATTGACCCTTTCAAAAAACCATCTCCTGTACCATCTGCATAATTTCTGTGATACTTGAGCCCATTGCTACAGTCACTGTGTCAGTCCATCTTTTTGAGAGTCTTCCCCTCTTTCATTGACCCTCCATCTTCCCCATCATGATGATACAGGAAAGGACAGGGTTTCACTGTTCATAAGGTCACTGTGAGTTGTGGTGACTCAATGGCACCTAAAAGCAACAGTCTGTTAGATAGTGGGTTGGTCTTAGGTGATGGGATGGGATGTACTCTTTCTGTCATTTGCTCACAGAGTGGCAACTAGGAAAGGCCATCAAGGAATCCTTGACTCTTGTCCTCTTCAGCTTCCTGGTCCTTAAATGGAAGGACCCCATTCCTACTGGAGGCCCTTCTCTCTTCCCCTTCTGCAACATTTCTCCTCACCAGCCACGTTGTGATATCACTGGGAGGGAAAACATTCTGTACCAGGCACTCAAATGTCTTCCTCTAACAATATTTCTATCAACTACTTTGAGATTTAGCCTCAGCAGGAATTGGAGAGAGGAAAATGGTCCTTGGCAGAGAGAAAGAGAGAGGGAAGGGAAACCCACATAGAATCAAAGTTTTGATGTGTTTTTCATTGGATCCCAGTGAGTCATAGTTGACCCAATGGCCCCTAACAGCTATAAGTATTTCTAACAAGAGCTCTGTTGGTTTGCTGACAGGAGTCGAGCTGCTGAAGTCATGGCTCTCCGCAGGGTTGAAGCTACCCACAGCTCCGAGAGAAAAAGTAGTATCCTTCTGGGGAACTGACAAACTCAAGAGCCCAGTGGAGGGTCAGCCACAGGCCAGTTTGGACACAGCAATGATGAGAGGATTATCATCACCAAAGGACCTCAGATGATGTCATTTAGAGCATGTGTCCCTGCTGACCAGAAGGCCCAGTGGCTCCATTCAAATTCAGTGGCTCTGTGGAAGAAAGATGCGCTACTTCCTCTGGTTAACATTTATAGCCTCAGACACCTGCTGGAGGATGCTATCAGTCAGAATAGCCTGAATGGGAGGAAGGGTGAGAGAGAGGAAAGTAAAGAAGGAAGGAGGGAGGGTGGGAGGGTGTGACTGTCAGAGAGAGAGAGAGACAGAGAGACAGACAGACTGACTGGGTGAGTGAACGTTTCCAGATATTTCCTTCCATTTGCATGTTGCACTACAACGTTGCTGGATACGTCCTCATGTGTCCCCATCTCCACCTTCCACACACATTCCCCCAAGCAGACAGATTTTATTTGCTTGCTATCATTTCTTTTTGTGTGCACCCAGGAAATAGGATAATTATACCGAGAAAAATGGACAGTTCCAGAGATAGAATCTATTCCACAGGAGCTCACATTTCCTCCCCAGCAGGGGAGGAGGGTGTGGAGTTGCCCAGCAGTCCAGCTACTGGAGCTCACAGGCAGTAGTGGCCGTTTCAGCTTAACGATGGGGCAGCAGTTCATGTGAGGAAAGTGTCCACACTAGGCAGGGTTTCCACTGGCTGGTTTTCAGATGGAAATTGCTTGGCCTTTCTCCCTAATCCATTTCACTACCTGGGTGGGAGGCGAAGGGCCACTAGGGAAGGTGTCCTTGCATCCACTGAACTGCTAATCAATCATTACCTTCTAGAAAACATTAATTCACGACTTAAAAAGTTCTTCATGAGAAACTCAGGTAAAAAAATGTGTATACACACACACACACACACACACACACACACACACACACGTGATCGGTGGTTATCAACTCTGAAACAAAATTCATAGCCCTGAGCTTTTCTGGTTATACTTTATAACACAAGCCAAATCTATATCAGAGAAACACCTGGGGGATTGTGCCAATTGACTTAATAATTTAATCCAGAACACTAATTTCATCTGAAATATCTAGATTTTGGCTATATCTCACTTTTCCATCTCACACCATCTGTCGGGCTGCTTCTCAGAGATTTCACATAGTTCGTCACTCAAGGACAGAGCAAATATGCTATTCCTTGCCTGATGGTATGATGAAATGGGCTGTTTGATTATCTTGAACATTATCTAAGGGCAAAGTCATGAAGACAACAAGGACTAAGCACTAATTTTTATGAAGGCTAATTGGGCAAAGATGCCGTAGTCAGTCTGACATATTTTTGAAAGTGGGTTGAAGAAGATGGATCTCTTATGTTTACATTATGAAGGCTGCGTTGGGAGGAAGATCCAGTGGATTAAGAAGAATTCACATTTCAGAAATGTTAAAACTATATATTGCCAAGATGTACCTAGCTACCATGTGTTGCCATGGAAACCATCCACGAGACTTCAGTTGTGCTGATGTATCCACGCAGTTAAGTGACATGCTCTGGAGATCTTCAACGTTTGTGGTTTTTACTTTTTTTTTTTTTCAGAAACAAACAGCAAGTCATGACTTACAATGTTCTCTAGTCTAATTCTCCCAAAGTGGAGTAAATAAGAAAGTTCAGAAATAAGAAACCAGCATTGCCCTCCACACCCACCCCTTGACACACCTGAAGTTCTCCTAGCCAGGTGGGAGTTCATTTTTCTTAGTTTCTTTTTCAATGATATGTTCATCTGTCCAAAGAGTTATTTTATTATTAATTTATTTATAGTTTAAAAAAAAACCCACCCCAAAACTCAAGGCCATTGTTTAGCCAAGGAGTCCAATGGCATAAGGTGCCAGGCTGCTAACCAAATGGTTGACAGTTCAGATTCACCAGCCACTCTACAGGAGAAAGTATAGATTTACAGGGGCACGTCCTGGGGTGTTGTGGAGTCAGAACTAATCAGAGGGCAGCAGTTCCATTTTATGCCATAGGTGAGGTTTTATAAAATCTGCCTTTCATCTAGATGTCTAGTAACCAGACTTATCAAATTCATGCCCTGCCTTGCTTCTTTTCTGAATATTTGAAGAAATGAATTTAGTATTTTCCTTTACTATTCAGTGGCAGAAAGCTTGACCTAATTGGTATGAGGCTAGTTATTTCCCCATTAATCTAAACTCATTCACTCACTATGTTGATATTTTCTTCTTGTCTACATTTATGAGAAATCCCCAGTGAGAGCTGACCTGGCTCCAGAACAGTTAGACCTCAGAAAGTAGGTGAAATAAAGCAACACAGTGCCACCATCTGTAATAAAATGACATTTTACTAAACTGATATATCAAAGACACAATGATGGTGAAAAGGGACGGGAAGATCAAGTAAGGGGAAGGGAGCCTTTGATGTATCGATTGTAAACATTAAAAATATATATATATATCTTAGGGGAGCTCTGGTGGCCTAGTGGCAAGGAGCTGCAACTACAATCCCAGAGGCGCACGGTTTGAATCCACCAGCTGCTCTGTCGGGGAAGGAGGGACAATCTCCTCCTGTACCAGTCAGATCTGATTTGATGGTACACACACAAAATAGTAGAATAAATAAATAAATAAATACAATTATTTATATATCTATATCTATATCTATCTATCTTAAAACAAATAGTATGTACCCCTTCATACTTTTAAGAAAAGGTGAGACTTGTTTTATCATGCTATGCAGAGAGGAACGTTTTATGGTGGTGCAGAGTTTTGGTGTTGTAGGGCACCGTAATCCCAAAGGATGTTCTGGTGGTTCAGATCCACTAGGACTTCTGGAGGAGAAAGATGGACCATCTTCTCCCTCCACAGCCTCAGAAACCAAATTTCTATGAGCTGGTTTCTGCTTGAAAAAAGTGAGTGAATATGAATGTGTTAGTTTATAGCACCACCAGAAGAAAGGTCAGCAGTTCTTTTTTTCTTTTTTTTAGGGCTGATCTCTCACTCTGCCAGATCAATCCTTGGCTCTAGAGATTTCAGCAAGTTTATTTATATCTTTAAAAATCACAAGTAATCATGCAAGAACAATCATAGTTCTTTTTCTTAGGAACATTTTTTATAGAAGATTAATTTTTATTATTACAAGATCTGCTTTTCTCCTTAACATTATAATAACTTCTTTTTTTTTTTTAGGTCAGCAGTTCTAATTCACCCATCGCCCCGCAGGAAAAATCAGAGGTGGTTTCTGCCCAGAAGACTGATGACTTAGAAACCTGAAGGAGGGACACTGTGAGCAGAATCAAGTCTGTGGCTGTGGAGTACATATGAGGAAAACAATTGATTATGTATGTAGACAGTTTTGGTCTATTTAATAACATTCTTTTATGTTTAGAGTGCTTTTGCCTAATTATTTAAAAATATTGTCATGTACACATATCAAATGTGTCATTTGAACTACTTTTAAGTGTACACATTTTAGTATACCACATTTTATTGGCATCACTTAGATTCACAATGTTATACAACCACTACCACTATCTATTCCCAGAGTTTGTGAATTTGGGTATCCATTAAGCAGTAATGCAATATCCCGGTCTCTTCTCATTGCTAATTTGCTTCATCTCTACAAATTTGTGTATTCTAGATGACGTGTATAAATGGAATCACAAACATGTTTCTTCTTTTATGAATGATTTATTTTGCTTAGCATATTATTTTCAAAGTTTATTCATGTTATAGCATATGCCAGAACTATGTTTTATGGCTGAATAATATTCCATTATGTAGGTGAATAATATGCCATTGTGTGTGTGTGTGTGTGTGTGTGTGACATTTATCCACATCTTTTTTTTTTTTTTTAGGCTTGCGGAATCATCCTTTATTTTTTTTTCTATAATTATATTTTATTAATTTTCATAAACATTTACAGAGATTTTGGGCTTCCACTCATTCATTGTTGCACTATTCTCTCTACCCTCCTCCCAGTTTGTTCTTGTCCAAATGCCACAGTGCTTGTCAAAGCCAGTTCTGATCAATCTTCTTTGTCAGTGTATCCTTTGCCATTCCCTATCACTCCTCCCTGAGAGAGACTTCACCCTGAGTCATAAGGAAAAGGGCATGGCGTATTCTCTTAGCTACTTCCTGCTGAAAAGGGACGCTGTGGGTTTCAGGGTGAAGATCTTCTCTCACTACTCTAAAGGGCCCCTTTGGCAGTAGGAAACACAAAGACTATTATGGAGATTGATTTTGGAATTCAGATGCACTCTTATTGATTGTGCTTGGCTGTACATGTGCATATCCTTGAAGATGTATCATGGGGGTGTTGCAACCTAGAAGACACAAATTTGACTAACAAGTTATAAGTACATGAGTCCAAAAATTATGGAAAAGTAAAAGAAAAGATTCTTTCATTGTTTTACAAACCCTCCCCCAGGTCCCCTCCACCATGCAGCCCTCGCTCTAGTCTCCTGTTATCCACATATCTTTTGATGGACACTTAGTGTATTTTCACTTTTCAGTTAGTGTGACTAATACTTCTACAAACCTTCATGTCCAAGGATCTGTAGAAACCTGGTTTTCAATTCCTTTGGGTAGTATAATTGGAATTTGGCAGATTGTAATCAAAACAGCCTAAGTATGTAGCTAAATTCATAAAATAGCCTAGGCTAAAGACTTTCACATCCATTATATAGTTTGACTTTAAAATCCTGAAAGGAAGAAAAATATTATCCCCATGAAGAAACAGATTTAGAGAAACAAAATTTTTGGCTATAGGAAGGGGCAGATATGTGACTCCAATCCTATTTTCTCTCTTCGAATTTGGAGCCTTTTCCACAATCCTATCCAAATTCTCTAATAACAACTACATTTCTAATCCCTCCGCTATGCAGAATCCCCATGTGGAAAGCTAAGTTTCTGATAATAATTTTTTTTTACATTCTTAACTTGGAAAAATATATAAGCAGCAAAATCATCGTAAATGTATCATGGGAAAGACACTCCATGGCTCACCAAGGCAAAGTGAACAGAGACTTTTACCCTTCAGACTTCTCACAATTTTGACTCAAGCAAATCTATTTGCAAAGTATTACTTCTTCACAGTGGTTATAATTGTATATATTCTCTAGGATTCCAATGTTTTAACGCTTTCAAGTGATTCTTTTCTGTGTTCTAATATTTAAATAATGGAAATGAAATTCATTTTCTAAAGACCCAGAAACCTTTCTAGTGAGTGACGATTGAGAAGGTGGTTTATAAATTTACCCTGTGCGATGTGCAAACCGGGCAATGAAGCCTGTGCATTTACTGGTGGGGTTGTTAATTCAGAGAAGAATAGCACTTGCACTATGTTCAAAGACAAGTGTACCAAAGAGAAGCTTCTTGCTCCAACCATTACATAAACCTTACAATGTTGAACTTGCAGAGTTGGGTGCTCACGGACCTTTTATAGCTTATTTTATGGCCCAATGTGATCATGGCTTGGCAGAAATCATCTTGAAAAGCAAATTCCCTTTGCTCCATAAATAATAATAATTTGAAAAAGTAACTCCTGGGGTACATGGAATTTGCACCTGCATTTTATCAAACTATTTAGGCAGTACCTAGTAAAAAAAAAATTATCTAAAATAGAGGAAAAGAAACATCTGTCTGATCTCCCTGACTTCCTTTTAGAAGACTGTTTAGTCTACCAAGCTAATTTTTTTCAGTTTTTTTCCCCCTTCTGAAGAGGAATTTTGCTTAACAGGGGAGTTGATGATGGAATTTCCTTATCCTAATCAATTTCACTCTGATGATTTGTGGAGGAGGGATTATGTAGTAATGGATATTATGTAATTTCTCATCTATTTTAACATGAGACATTTGGCTTCTTATTGCAAGTACTGGGGTTTAGGTGATAAAAACTCTCATTAAGCTTAAATAACTCTCAACCTAAATGTTTCTTATGTAAAATGCTAAAGAGGGAGAACACTCCATTTTTTTAACTAAGGAGACATTGCCGTTCTTAGTTCGACTGAATACTTTCCTGCTTCAGTGACATGCTTTGGTTACATTATCAAGAGGGGCCAATCCTTGGGAAAAGATAGAAGCTTAGAAAAGTAGAGAGTCAGGAAAGGAGAGAATCCTCAGTAAGATGGAAGGACATAGTGACTGAAGCAATGGGCTTAAGTGGATATGGGCTTACGTGTCTATTTTGAAGATGGTACAGGATCTGTGCTCTATTGGAGAGGGTGAAGCCACGTCTCTCCTTGGAGGCTAGGATTTTGAAGTTCCATCTCACATCCTTTGGGCACATGGCCAGGAGCGACTGGTCTTTAAAGACCATCATGTTCAGAAGGGTGGAGGGACAGCGCAGGAGAGGGAGACCCAGATGAGACAGATTGATTGATACAGTGACTGAGGCAGTGGAGGTGGGTGTATTGCCAGTCTGTGAGACTGGCTCAGGACAGGGCAGGCTTCAGACCTGTTGCACGTAAGGTCACTATGAGTCACAGGCGACTTGAGGGCACATAACAACAACAAACAGGATCAGTCAAGATTTTAATTTATTGTACATAGGTTTGTCATGAATTGGAGTCTCCTAGACCCTTGATGAGATGGACTGATTCAGTGACTGGGATAACGGGGGTAGGTGTGTTGGAGATGGTTAGATTGGCACAGGATAGGGCAGAGTTTAAGGCTGTTGTACATAGGGTCACTATGAGTTGCAGGCGACTCGACGGCCCATAGCAACAACAAATGGTACTCAACAAGCACCACATTGGAATAGAATTAAAGAGCAAATTTCTAAAATGATGACATAGGAAACCACCCCACGAGCTTATTTTTTTAAATGGCGATATAAATTAAGACCAGTGATAATGTTCTCTTCAATGAACTCTGCAAGTCTTCTTTGTGTCAGGACAATCCTTAAGTTACATTGACTTCTGCAATACTGACACTGTTTTTATCATTTACCCAGCATCACCATGTGAAGACACTTCATCCCCTGTTAACAATACTCTGAGGAGAATAGAATTGTTCTTTTAGGCAGTGCTGAGTGAGTTTGGCCTCAGAAACTCAAAGGATGACAGAATGAAACACTGCTGGGACCTGTGCTATCTCAGAGTCCTTCGGACATCCAAGTCCACTGTTGTAGTCAGTATGTCAATTCAACTCAAGGAAGCTCTTCCTTTTTATGGTGACCTTATACTTACCAAGTGGGATGTCCTTCTCCAGAGAAGAGACCAGTCCTGTCTAAAAATAGGTCCAAGGTTTTGGGTGAAATGGTATTGCTAACCTGTCTTCTAAGGAATATTCTGATTGTCTGGGGACAAATGTGTGCTTTCTCCTGGCCACACATGGCATCTTTAGTATTTGCAACAATTCTCCAGTTTTCTTTATTCATTGACTGACTGTCACATGCATACGAGGTTCTTTCAAGAGTAAAGATGTAGCGTAAGAGAGAAATATCCTCACTGAGATAAAGTGACCCAGTGACTGCAACAATGAACTTGACCTTGGGGATAGCGGGGATATTGTAGAATAGGGCAAGGGTTGATTTGGGTCATAGATCACCTGACAGCAGCTAATAACAAAAACATGAAGTGATAGGGAAAGACCATGGCTTGGGGTCAAGCACACCTTAATCTTCAAAGGGGCACTTTGGTTTTATGCCTTTGCATCTAATACATACATCATTTGCTTTTATGACCACTGCTTCCAAAGGTATTGATTGTGGATCCAAGTGATTTTCAGGTAAGAAGGTGGATGTTTAGGGAGATAAGCTGTCAAATCAGGTATCAATCCAGCCCTTGAGATTTGAAGAGGCATCTGAAGTTCCTTCAGCACAGGACCTTTATCAGTTACAATTTCTATTAAATGCAGGGTGAAGTGGGAGCCTATTGTTGCATAGATTACTCCACGAGCATCAGGAGTGAAAGGAAAAGACTCTGGAAAAAGTATAAACTACTAAATAAGAAGACTAATTTTGCTGTTGCTGTTGTTAGGGGACACTGAGCTGACTGTCATAATGATTTGTCTTAAAAAGCACAAATACTTAATGATTTCATTTGATGTAAAGAATTGCATTCTACTCTTTTCCTTCTACGGAGTTGGTGGTCTATTAGATGGTTTTTTTGATGTGTGTATAGAGTGGATCTTCCTCAAACTTTTCTGGACCCAGTGAAGGAACATATTTCGTACTCAGCTGAGATTCTTATCAGTACACTTAAAGGCAGCAGGGTGCGTAATTAGGTCTGCCTGCCATCTGCAGGGCCCTCCAGGTGCAAGAGGCATTTGCTTTATTTAATATTACCACAACATTCATTTTACACCATTAATTTATGTCACTTGTGCTTTACTTTAAACTCAGATTGCCAAAATGAAAGCATTGAACACGAGGACCCAATTCTAGTTTAGAGACACCCTTATATGAGAAACATCATCTTAAGAATCTTTATTAGCTGAATTAAAGTTCTTAGACCCATAAAAGTATACACTTTTACTGTCATTTATGTTAAAAGGGACAACATGGAATATTACATTTTAAAGTGGAAGGAAGATGTTGCAAATGAAACACAGAAATATCACTTTAGAACGTATCATACGCTCTCACTAGTTTTCACTCTTTCATTTAGAAATTCTCTTGATGTCGGTATTTTTCCCCCTCTTACAGAGGTTAAGAGGCCAACCCTGTCTTACACATGGTTCCCTGAAGAGACGGGCAAAGGTAAACACAAAGTCTCAAAAGACAAAGTTGAGGATCATCTTTGCACAAATCAGATGCGTTCCAGAACACCTGACGTTGACATAAAACAACACACCAGGGCTGCTGAACACTGGTGGTGACAGCTCTGGCATTCCACACCTAGACACACACACAGGGAAGTATTGACTCTTGTCTCCCTGCAGGCATCCTTTCAACTCCTCCATGCCCTCTGCCTGAGATCTGAGGAGGCCACTCTACCACTGCTGACATTCTCAGACAATAAGCTGGCTCACCAGATCGAAGGCAGTTCAGTAAGGGTACAACTCAGGGCAGGGAAGTACTCTTTTTTTACTTCACATCCATCAAAATCTGCTTTATTGAGCTTCTTAAGTAAAATTCCTCTCCCTCTTTTCCTTATCTTTCATTAACTCTAATTGTTGTTGTTATTCTAACTCCATCACTGCTCTGATCTACGGATTCAACATCTCCCAGCTATTCTTGTGGCAACACATTAATCTCTGCTGAGCTGAACATTTTAACATTATTGTTAGTTTTCTGAGGAGTGGAAGAATACCAGAAACGTAAGGTATTCGGCAGTTTGATTTAACCAACCAAGCAATCTAATTGGACATATTGCTGTTAGTGGATGTTGAGTTGACACCTCATGGTGACCCTACGGAGCACGGGTCTGAACCTGACCGACCCTGCAGCATCTTCACAATCTCTCATGCTCAAGTCCAAGTCCACTGGTGGAGTAACTGACAATCCATAGTGCTGAGGGCCTTCCTCTGAATTCCCCCTTTCCCCAGCATATTGTATTGTTTTCAAGTACTAGTCCCTCCTAGCCACATGGCCACTATCTGTGAGACCAAGTTTTCCCCATCCTGGCCTCGAAGGAGTCCCCTGGTTATACTTCTTCGACATAACGCCAATAGTGTGATGTCCAAGCCTTTATTTCAACCTTGCTCAAGCACTTTCTCCCTGCATCACAATCTACAGCCATATGCCTTTGTCATTGTCCTACAATGTCTGTGATTCTTCATACCCTTCTTTTAAACGTTACTTTCTTTTCTTCCTCTTTCTGTTTCTTCATGTACTTTTGTCACTAATAGGAATGTGTTGCTGTTGTACCATTGAGTCAGAACCGACCCAGAGCTGGCACTCAAGCGGGTTTTCAGAGGCTGGTAATTGCCTGGGAGGAGACTGCCCATCCTTTTCCCATGGAGCAGATGGTGGATTCAAACTGTGTGTGTTTTGGATTGCAGTGCAACTTCTTACCACTTTGTTTTGCTTTGTAGCAAGTTCACAGTTTCTTCCTTGTAGTTAGTATGATGTTAGTATGCAGTTAGTATGAAGGTAGCAGCTAGCCCACTTAAAACACACACACACACACACACACACACACACACACACACACACTCGCACAAAGCAAAACTAAAGCAATGCCTTCAAATCAACCCTAACCTTTAATTCAGTCATTCCTATCAATTGAATGGCACCTAACTACAACATGTTCAACAAACACTGCAATAGTGTCTCCAACTAGCCTGGTATGATAATAATTCGGGACATACACTCAGTCTATCTACTGTGCTGCCTCATTGGGGCAGTCTCCCGTCCTCACTCAAGCACAGATTTGGTTAGTTGACTTGCTCCCATTGTTGTCATGCTGTCAAGTTGGTACCAACTCAGAGGTGACCCTCCAGCAGGTTTTCAGAAGCAGTCAGTCACCCAGGAGGAGACTGTCCATCCTTCTCCTGCAGAGCAGCTGGTGGATTCTGAACCATGAACCTTTGTGATTGCACAGCAGGTCCTTACCACTCGGCCACCAGAGTGCCCTCATAGCATTGCTATAAAAATTTCCTCTCTTAAAAAAGACGCCAGCTCAGCTTCCAGCCGACTTGTGAAAGGATCCTGGCAGCCTCACTTGCAATGGAGATGGCCAGCAGCTGACAGTGAAGTCACTGATGTGTCACTGGGACATTGAAGCGAATCAGAATCTACCATTAAGCACCCAATTTTAGGAGGACTAGCTGGAAAGTATCTCTGTGAACTTTCGCAAGATGCAGTGTTGGATCCTTCACTTTGTATAACTAAAACCCATAGAATTCTTATATTACAGAACTAGATAGAAAACTGATTCCTCAATTATTTTGCATAGTGCTCAGATCAAACTTTCATGCTTATTACTATACATAACTTTCATTTGTCATGTGAGCATACTTTACCTCTTGACAACCTCAAAACAACATGTACTATTTCTGCATTACTAGAAGCTTAGAAAAAAACACAAGCAGGTAGGACACGTCTCTTTCCACAATGTTGTTTATTTTTCTCTGCTCCAGAAAAAGATCTAGAAATCGTTAGTGTTGGGAAAAATATCTGGACATACAAAACATTGACGTTTTCATAATGTTGTCCAAAGTTCCTGTAATACAACTGTGCAGACCATATGCTCAGTTAGATACAATAAAAAAAAAATACAATACAATACATACAATACAGCTTTTTCCCATAAAAAACCAAACAAACAAAAAAAAACCCAAACCACCACACACACAAAAAGATATGCCTGCTTCTTTATTTGTGCAATCCTGAAACTTCTTATTTATTCCCTTCGGTTCTGCATTTACACAAAAATGCTGTAATAAAATATCTGTACACTACTTCTGTTACAAATATAGATAATATTTAAAGTGACTTTATATATTCTGATGTAGGAGTTTCACGCTCTAAAATGGGAAAGAACACATGATAATTCCTTCCCAGTTGTCTCAATCAACAGCTCCATCTGTTTCTCTTCGTCTTAAACTATTGTATTATAAGATGTTAATATAAGGCAATAAAATGCAGCTATGTTAATCCTCTTAATTTTTCTATCAATTTTCTAATGGCAGACAACCAAAAGAATTACTAACGCATTGCTTCCCCCCTCCCCTGTCATTAAGATTAATACTAATTGAAAAGCAATTGCACAGCACACCAACATATTTTTAGTGTTGCATCAGTTTTTAAAACCAGTGTTACAAGAGCCTGGATCCTTCCATGTTTCTCTGTGGTTACTAAAGCTTCTGCCTAGAGAACCTGCAGGGCACCCAGTGTAGACTGGCAGGGCACCCAGTGTAGACTGGCAGGGCACCCAGTGTAGACTGGCGGCTCTTTAGACGCTTCCTCTTCTGCTTTATTTACAGCGGGATGTAAAATGTTTTAGGACAGGCCAGAAATGAAAATAACATTCAGGTGAGCATGAAATATGTTTTCCTTACAAATCTTGGAAACATGGAGATCCAGACATGTGTTATTTAATAGTAATCTTAGAAAAGGATTCTGTGTTCCTAGCTGCTACTGATGGGGCCCTGACTCAGGGAGACTTTCACAGAAAAAATATCCATAATGAATCTGCATCTTAGAAGTGGGAGGATGTACTCCCTTATAATACACTTTCCAAAAAATCTTCCAATAGGAAAAGAAAAGAAAAAAAAAATA
>NW_006399764.1:19216409-19226953 GCF_000299155.1 Elephantulus edwardii | reverse complement strand
TTTCTTTTGTGCTCAAGGTGATGGATGGGCAACATAACATT
The DNA here is from genome assembly GCF_000299155.1 of Elephantulus edwardii. Taxonomy (NCBI): domain Eukaryota; kingdom Metazoa; phylum Chordata; class Mammalia; order Macroscelidea; family Macroscelididae; genus Elephantulus; species Elephantulus edwardii. The sequence continues at coordinate 19,226,912 of NW_006399764.1, read as the reverse complement.
TTTATAAAACTCTTTAAGATCATCTTTCAGTTTTCCATTTCCGACATTAACAGTGATTTTGCTTTCTGCCCTCAGCCCTGAACCTTTTGTCTACTTGGTTATAATATCAGATAACTTCCCAAAGAAAGCCTAGATTTAATGATGCAAATATTTCTTTTCTTTATGTTTCGGGCCACAAGAAGCCAAGGGAAAGGATGGATGATGGCAGACTGTTAAGAAAACCCTGTCCATAGAAGAAAAAGAAGCATATGTTCTTCACCTCCACAGATCTAAAAAGTCTGATGAGCAGAGCCTGGGAATGTATGTCCACAAGATGGGTTCCTTTTTCTGTACAGAGAAGGATGCAAAGGAGGGTTCGGGTGGCAGCAATTCATGAGAGAACCATCAGAGTGACAGTGCCTTTTGTCCGCTTAAGGATGGCAACGGCTTCCTCGTGGGTCACGCCTTCGAGACTCTGCCCATTGACGGCGATGATCTGATCGCCCCTCTTGAGACGCCCGTCTTCGGAGGCTGCGCCCTGCGATTAGAGGTAGGCTTGTTTACTTTTCTGAAATGTTGCCTCATAGCAAATTAACAGAGTTAGACCTACAGAAGAACAGAACTGGCTGAGCGTGGTCAAGCACTGGTGGTGGTGCTCCTGTGCGCATGACAGCCACTAGCAGGACACAACAGGCACCGCTTCGACAATGGTTTTAGCACTGAGACCACAATTTGGGAGGGAATCCAGCAGTCAGTAGATTAGTTACAAGGTGATGTCTGGTTGTTGTTTTGGTTTGGTTTTGCTTTTCAGTATAGCAGGGGGTGGAATCTCAAATTCATCAAGAACCTCTGTGAATGTGCCTAGTAGGAATGATTTCCTAGAACCTAGAATTTTCTCTCCTGTAAAGAAGACTTACAGAAGACAGGGACAATGTAGGAAGAAACGCAGCTTTACAAGACAAAGATATGTGATCCAGAAAAAAAAAATTAAAAATTACAGAAGCAAAGCCAATTTCAAAGTCCACATGTACATTGCCAGGGGCAGGACAAGGCATGGACGATGGATGGCAAACCCTCTCATGACTCACACTTATTCTATGGTTTTGCAAAGGCTGTTCAAGACACCTTGGTTTCTTACTTTCTAAGGGTCAGTGGGTCTTGCTTTTTTCTTATGGGCCCTAAATAATTCAAAGACAGGCATTGCTGTTTGCAGAAGAGCTTCATTTTAAGGCGTGCTTAGAGTAGGCAACTGTGTAATTAAATATAAGATTAAAAATATGGAAAAGTTAATGAGGAATCCATAATGATGAAATTCTTAAAATATGTTCTAACTAGCATTCCTTAAATAAAGCATTCCTCGGCCGTGAGAAGGACGACACGGCTCTTCTATTCCCTGGCAAATGTTGGTCATATTTTTGGACACACCAACAGTTTTAAAAAATAATCTTGAAAATTAAACCTACAGCTAACTTACTGTTCAGACTAAAATGGCTAAAAGCAACAGTAATGGCCGTTTTAAAAATAAGAAAAGGATGCTTCCACAGGTCAATATTTAAAGGGCTCATAATACTAATAATATTAATATACTAATAATATTAATAACATTAACATACTTTGTGCTCCTCTGCACTGAAAAATTGTGGGGATTTGAGCATTCTTCTGCACAAAATTTTGTCCAACTTTGTGGCTTTAGAAAAATTACTTAACAATACAGTGATAATTATAAGGGTTTAAATTATTTCATTGGTTTCAACCAGCATTTTGCAACAGCTTTATTCTTTTTCAAACATCCTTAATATAGAACAATTTATTAAAAATTTTAAAATACTAATAAGTGAGAATTTGTTATTGACTCACTTGCTTATAAATGTTGGCAATAGGCCTACTGAATACCCTTCACAATTTAGTCGTTAATTATTTTCCTGTTTAATTCAATCAAGTTCAACATAAAATGCCTATCAATAATCTGCACATGTGTATGATTTGTTTTTCTGTACAGATTTTCCATTTTGCCACCAAAAAGTAGTACAAAGAGAAAGAAAAGCCAGTTCTCTAATGCATTGAAATCTGAATTATCCTATTTTCTAAAGATAATCTCATGTACCAGTCTGAAAAGGAATTAAATGAGCCTCACTGTCTAACCAAGTTCATTAATGTTTCTGTGAGCTCTCAGTTCCCCTGGCATTTCAACTCGGGCCTATTTGCCTTTAAACAGAAACTACACCTCAAATTGGACCCCCCCCCAAAAAAAAGTTTAACGATCTGCTTCTGTAGGGAGTTCCACAAGAAAATGATCCCCTGTTAGCCAGTTGGCGTTACCTCAGGCCATAAACTAATAAGCCAGCTGCTGACCACCGTTAATGCATGATGTGGGGGGTGCTGGCCACGGTCGGCACGTTTACCTTTGCAAACACGGTTTTCACATAAATGGGCAGGTCTCCGTGCGGGCTGCCGTAGCCCCCTACTATGCTGAAGCCCAAGCCATCTGGTCCTCGGTCCAGTGTGATGGACTTGCACTGAGGCGGTCTGCACCAGAAGGAAGGACAAGAATGAGGTTCAGAGTTTTTGAAATGTCCATGGATCTGCTCCCTGCAGGCTCTCTGACAGCCACCTAGAGCCTAACTCTCTGTCTTGCCGCCGTGGGCATATTCTGGAGATTTTTGAGATTCTTGAATCATTAGTGCAAGCTGTGTGCGAAGTTGTCAATTTGCATAATCTAATAAAATCCTTCTTAACACCCTTGTGTTATTTCTCTCAGTTCCTTTAAACTACCATCTTTGCGGCATGTTCTTACGGCATGTAGGAGCCCATTCTTTCAGTGTTTATTTTAAACGGGCGTGCTGAAGTGTAGGGCAGTGTCATGGGATAAGTCATAAATGCCAGCATCCCAAAACACACACAGAGACATTATAAGCCTTGTCATGGGCAAACACAAACCCACTGCTGGTCAAGTTGATTCCAACATGCAGCGATTCTACAGGACTGAGCAGGGTCACCACGCCGTCCAAGGGTTTCTAGGAGGTTTTCAAAGCTTCGTCATGGAAGCTGACTGCCACACCTTTTTCCCATTCGGTGGCTGGAATGCCCCAGCTGCCCCACTGTTGTTTAACAGCAGAAAGCTTACCAACCGGGCAGCCAAGCCTCCTTTAACGGTGTAGTGTCTCTCTTTTCCTCTCTAACTGCTCTTCTGACTCATAGTAGCTGACCCTCCACTGCCTTTTTACAGCTGTAAAGTCACAAGGGGAGAATGCACATCTTTTCCACTGAGCTTCTTTGAACCACCAGATGCACGGCTTTAAGGTTAACGTAACAACTACCTGTCAACTATGCCGCCAGAGTCCTTGAAACAAGACAGTTGCTCTCCCCTAAAAATTCTGACGTAGCCCCTCTTCTTCTGTTCCCTCATATGACTTATGTAACTGATTTTTTCCCAATCATAAGGAATAGCTAATGAGTAGTCAATGGTGGAATATTCCAAAGGGCACACCTGACGTACTATAATTCACACAGGGTGATTATTTCATGACTAAAATGTCTCTCAGCCTCTAATATTTGACAATGACAGTACGTAGGTGCAGGCATGCCTGTCCTTCTGTCCATCTATCCATCAGTATCTATCTGCCTATGTATGTATGTATGTATGTATGTATGTATGTATGTATGTAATTATCTATCTATCTATGTATCATCTATCTAATGTATCATCTATCTATATCTTTATCATCTATCATACCTATCATATTTATCTATCATATCTATCATATCTATCTAGCTAGCTATATCTATCTATCTATCTCTCATCCATGCCAAATACACACCATAATTGTTGAACAGTTGAGAGGCATGTAATCTTAATAGGTCATTGCTCATCTATTTTTCCACTTACTTGTTATGCATCAGAGAGTTGGACAATGAGTAAGGAGGCTAGAAGGAGAATTGATGCCTTTGAGCTGTGGTGCTGGAGAAGAGTATTGAGGGTACCATGGACTGCTAGGAAAGCACACAGATTCATCTTGGAAAGGGTTAAACCAGATGGCTCCTTGGAGGCAAGGATTCTGAGGCTCCGTCTAACATACTTTGGACATGTTGTAAGGAGGGACTGGTCCTTGGAGAGGGACATCATGCTTGGGAGGGTGAAGGGACAGTACAGGAGGGGATGGCCCTCTATGAGGTGGATTGATTCACTGACTGGGGTAATCGGGATGGGTGTGTCAGAGACAGTGTGACTGGCACAGGACAGAGCAGAGTTTAGGGCTGTTGCACACAGGGTCGCTAGGAGTCACAAGCGACTCGACGGCACATAACAACAACATATGTATATGAAATAGCTTGCCTTTGGAAAGCCTATAAACTCGGAGAAATGAAAGTTTTACAACTGTTCAGGTCTTTCATTCATCAGGTCACTATGAGTCGTCTACAATTCAATGGCACTTAACAAAAGCAACGACAACTTACGCACACTAGGGAGCTCTGGTGGCATCGTCTGTAGGGAGCCGTTCTACTAACTCAAAGCCCACATCTCTCTCTGGTGGTTCAAACACCTCAGTAGCTCAGCAGGAGAAAGGTGGGTCACCTCTGCTTGTGTGATTTGCTGCTTCAAAAACCCACTGGAGGGTCAGCTATAAGTCAGTTCTGCCACCAATACGATGTTGTGGGATGTGTGCACGAGACCCAGAATGTCTCCCTAAGTGACACAGGGTACCCAAGCCATAAAACAGCAGCTCACCCTAAATCGTCCTGAAATATACTGCTCGACGTCAGACCTGTGAGGGACAGACCAGAACTGGCAGGCTCCTGGTGCAGGCCTGTGACCACGCTCACCTCTCCTCCAGCCACCACCTGAACAGAAGAGAAAAGGTAAAGGGCAACACCTGCCACTTTTACACGGCAATTCTGGAAAAAAAAGAACCCAACGTTTTCATTATCAACTGAGGAGTTTTTGCTAACATTGAATACAACTCAAGACGGAGATTTTACCAGGTCCAGAGGTCTCTTCAACTGAGAGTGAAAATATTCTTTAATTCAGTTCTACAAAGAAAGTTCTTTGATGCCTTGCTAACATGATTTCATAGGTAATTATTTTCAAAAACACTTTTAAAATATACTCGCATGACTTGAAATTCTGACAATTAATCATTTACTGTTAGGGCATTTTATTCTCCACCCCCACGCCCTTCACATATAAAGTATGAGACGATAAAAGCATCAGGAGAAAATGCTAAGGAATGTGTTTCATATGTACTTTCCTGGAACGCTCAATTTTATCACTGATGTTCAAGGGAAATATTAAATAACAGCAAGAGATTGAATCATTTTTATTGCTCTCACATCAAAACTCATTTTGTCCTCAAGCAACTCATGTTCCAAATGGGGCTTGGGATTAAACTGTTACCTGCATTTCAATGGGGCCGGGGGCGGTTTTCAGTAAGTTCACTGCTTGGGTGTGAGTCATCCCGTCAGTTGATGTGCCACAGATGGTGACAATCCTGTCCCCAACCTGCGGGAGGAGGAAGGAATGCTGTGAGTTGTCAGACAGAGGACGGACTCCTGAAGCCATGCTCGATGGCTAGGACTGTATGCCGTCCCTTCAGCCCGGGATTCCCTGCAGGTGGGCCCCTGCGGTCCACAGGAAGTTCACGGGCTGGTGTTTGGAAATAGGCCTTTCTTTCTAGACCATCTGGTCTGGAAACTCTGTGGAAATTTACTTAGTCTCATAAGCACACGCAAGCCTCTACTGACAGAGACGTGGCAGCTGTTCTAAAGGTGGACTGGCTGGGTACTGAACCCAGGTCTCCCTCATGGAAGGCACGAGTTCTACCGCTAGATTACCACCATCATCATGAAGAAGAAAGAGCCATTACCTACGATAACCCTGGGGAGTCTGGTGTTCAGAACCAACCAGTCACTTCCTTTTCTACCTTCGACATCATATGTATGCTGTTATCAGCAACTGGGACTAAGGGAACCACTGATTCCTGGAAGTCAGTAATAGCAGCCCTAAAACAGGACGAGCTCATAATGATTGATTTCTACCACTTTTGAGGGAAGGAGCAGGGAGAAAGTGGCGGCCCCCTTCTCCTGGGAAAGGCATTACTTGCTATTGAAGGAATAGAATATTGGATAGTTTTGGGAAATGAAAACTTCTGTGGACATTACCATTGTAAACATGCAGCAGGACGCTAAGCCAGGGGTTGGCAAACGATAGCCAGGGGCCAAATCGCTGCCTGTTTGGGTTAATAAAGTTTTGTTGGAACACAGTCACGTTCGTTTGGTGGCCTTTACACTATTACACATGGCAGGATGGAGTAACAGCAGCAGAGACCCACATGTTCCTAAAGCCTAAACGATGTAGTAGCTAGCTCTTTCCAGAAAAGTGTGCTGACCCCTGTGATTAAGTTCAGAATCTGTGTCATTCACAGATTTCAGTACCAAAGGAGATTAAGCTATTCTCAATTTAGACCATTTGAACTAAGTCATGGTTCTGTCTGAGGTCATACCAATCTTATTTTATAGAGATTGAATTACTTTAATTCAAGATTCTTATGCTTTGAGAACTAGGTAGTTAACATCATCACCATGCTAGACATTTGAATAATCCTTTAATTTTGAAAGAGGTTATAAAATGCTGTATGCTGCAGCTATGTTAAAATTCCTGCAAAATCTATAATCAAACATGACCTTGGTGAAAACTCCCATTTAGTAAAGTTAAATTGGCATTCAAACTATAGAAACTCCTGACAAAAGGTCACTTTGTGTGTCCCACAAAGTTTCAAAACACATTTTAAAAAAGTCATGTTAATCTTCCCATCTCATTCATTTGCAAATTTACTTAAAACATTTTCTCTTTTCTCTGACTCTTCTTTATCCCTTACCCAAAGCATGCCTTGCAGCAGCTGGATTTAGCTACTTAAAAAGCAGAAACACACATTTCAGATCATGTACCTACAATCAAGGAGTTCTGAAAAATTGTCACCACATTTAAGAGGACCACTGCTTCTTGCAGAGCAACTTACTCTGAGTTTCTGGGTCTGAGCGGCGACTCCATTCGGATGCATCATGGCAATAAATATAGGAACATCTCCAAGGGGGCTGCCCACTCCTCCAGCAATGCTGATCCCTAATGAGTCAGAGGGTCCCTGTCAAGGAACAGGCACAAGGATTTGGTCAAAGTGCTATTTTTCATCAACATTTTCTTTCTTTGTCACATGTAAGGTGGAAACTGAGGCTCAAAAAATTGTGTAGATATCAAAAGACATTTTGCATTGGGAAAATCTGCCATCAAGGACCTCTCCAAAGTGTTAGAGAGCAAGGATGTCAATTTTAAATCTACGTAAGGTATGCCTGACAAAAATAAGGCCTTTTCAATTACTTCCTATGCATCTGAAAGTTGGACAATGAATAAGGAAGACCAAAAAAGATTGATGCTTTTGAATTGTGGTGCTGGCGAAAAGTCCAGAATATACCTCCTGGAATGCCAAAAGAACAAACTAACATGTCTGGGAGAAGGTGCAGCGAGAGTGCTCCTCAGAGGCAAGGAAGTGAGACTTAAGTCTCACATACTTGGGAATGTTGTCAGGAGGGCAAGTGCTAAGAAATAAACATCACACGGGGAAAAGCAGAAGGTCAGCAAATGACAGGAAGACCCTCAACAAGATGGGCTGACAGAGCGACTCCCCCAGTGGGTGTGAGCATGACTGAGATCGTGATGATGGGACAGGAGGCGGGGTTCAGCTCTGTTCATAGTGTAGAAACGGGTCACAGCTGACTTGACTGCAGCTACCAACAACAAAAACAGTAACAAGTCAGACAGGCCTTAGTGAGTTAGGAAAACAAGTGTATGTCTAGGAGACAAAAGAGATCAAGAGACACTGTATAAAAATCCTGAGTGGTGCTGATAAAAGGCACTTAAAGGGAAAAGACCCCATGTTTATTATCAGAGAGAACTGTATCAAAGGCGGGAGCTCACACCCACGACACTCTGAGACAGGCCACCAGGCTCAACACATTACTCGCTCTCCATTTACAACGTGACTGACTTAGGGCTGCAAACATCAACAAAACTAAAGCCACAGAAATCAAACTGGTCCCTCCTCAAAGCAACCCCGCAGCACCGAGCAGAAATGCCCACATGGTTTCCAGCGCTGAAATGTTCCCAGAAGACGACTTCCTCAGCTTTCCTCTGTGGAGTGGGTTTGAACAGCCAACCTTTTGGTAACAAGGCACTAAGAACAGTGCCTGGAGGGTTCCACACAGGGCTGCAGTGAATTGCAAAAGAGATGATGACAGAGAGGCTCTCCAAAAGTGTTTACACAGAGGAGAAGCTCAGTGAACTGCAGCAGCCTTTCTTTCCTCTCACACACATGCTATCTTCCAGCGGAACAGGAAATAACTGTTGAATGCAAAACCTATTTGTGAGACGGCCCATTCTAGTGTGGGGCCAGGCCAATCCCATTTTTGACGATACAGAATGAGCACACAGAGGTCACTTTCCAACAATGCACTGTGGCCAGGAAACTCGCCAAAGACTGAACTGTGCTCCCACAGCACACAATGCCCACGTCTCCAGAAGGGTACTTTAGACCAGCAGGCCAAGCCTGAGGTAAACACATATGCAGACATCTCTGAGGCTTTTTCATCCCCAAGTTACCTTTTTAATTTCAACTGTTCTTAATCCTTGTATTTCAGAAGCCACTGTACAGATTAAAAAAGGAAAAAAAAATAGAATTATTCAAGGCTAGGTTGTTGGTTTTTTTTTATGTTCATAAAAATTTGAGTTGATTCCTGGAGTTGGGTAGCACTTCATAGCATATTTCAATAATTTTTTTTCTCTTTCTTTGCATATTTAATAAAACACAATCAACCCCAAACACATTATCTTTCAGTCTTCTCTGAGCCACAAAGATGCTAAAGGACAGAGTAGACCTGCTCCTCAACCAGGGTCTTCACGGCTGTAATGTTAATGGAAGCCGTTGACCTCATCTTCCTCGTGTGGAAAGGCTGGTGGGTTCACAGTGCTGGGCTTCTGGTTAGCAACGAAGCACTTTACCCACTGTACCACCTTCTCTCTCTTGTTTTGTTTTTAAACAGAGACCAGTGTCCAGTGTTCTGGTTACACATACTATTTTTCTTATATAAGAACTCTTCACTTCTTCAGTGGAAACAATACAAGGGCAATTCCATTTCTTCCTTCACATTTTAGGCACCGGTTATGTAACTGTATAATCCATTTTAAATGACTTGAGGACAAAATGTGCTTGGGATAGAGAGAGACACATATTCCCAGCTGAGAGAAATAAAGTCATGGCTATATTAAAAAAAAAAATCAAATCCATGGACTTAAGTGCCTAAATTTCTAGACTATTAGTCACATTGAAAACAGAGATTGCCATATGGTTAGTTTCTTTAATTTGAACAACTCTCAGCCAATGATCCAAGCCAAAAAACCCTCAGCATCATAATTTCATGTAATTAAAACACAGGGGGATCACATTAATTTTCTCAATCAAATTTTTTGCAAACTTCATGGAAAAAAGAAGGTTTCACTTAATGACATCTCTTGATGAGCTGGAATTTTATTAAAGAGAAGAGGGGAATAAAATCAAATGATGTCAAGCTGCTTAATAAGTAAAAAAATTTAAGAATTCTGACTTCTAATGTTTGGTGAATCTTCTGGGGTAAATACTAAATAGAAAATGTAGCTTGAGCACAGTATCCCATTGCTCAGAATTTTTGTCAATCTATTTTTTATACATATTCTCTGAGAGAGAAAGATGGAAATCACCTTCAGGTGGACCCTGTATCAGACGGTTCCAACTGGAAGGCTCAACAGTGTTATAAAAATGAAAAATTGGGGGAAGGAAAAGAGAGCTGAGAGGTAAATTAACAAAGGAAAGCACGGGTGGGGATAGCCGCATTTTCAAAGAGGAAATCAGGCTTAAAACCAATCTTACAAGCATTCTTCTTCGATGTGCTCTCCAGGGATTCGGAGTTACTGGATCCAGACAGTGGGAACGTGAAGGATGACAGGCTGCTTTCACTCATCTACAAATACACAAGAGAGATTCTGGGAGGTTTTAGAAGTAAACACACTCTCCAACCAGAACTCATTTCAGAGCTCAATGCTCCCAGTGCATCTATGGAGAAACACTGCCATAGGGATAAGGGCTGGATAATCGGAAGGGTAATTGAAATGAAATTTCCACAGGTTAAAAAACGAACAAAGAAGTGGAGCTCTGGTGGCCTAGTGGCAAGGAGCTGCAACTACAATCCCAGAGGCTCACAGTTCAAATCCACCAGATGCTCTGCCGGGGAAGGAGGGACAATCTCCTCCTGTACCAGTCAGATCTGATTTGATGGTACACTCACACAAAAATAATAATAAAAACAAACAAACAAAAAAAACGAACAAAGAAACAAACTTGGGAACAATTTACGTTGTGGTGGTGGAGGTGTTGTTAGTGCCATTGAGTCGCAGGTGACCCACAGCAACCCTATGAACGAAAGTCCTGCATGCTGCCGCCTGCC
>NW_006399764.1:19196720-19209884 GCF_000299155.1 Elephantulus edwardii | reverse complement strand
GGGAGGAGGGTAGAGAGAATAGTGCAACAATGAATGAGTGGAAGCCCAAAATCTCTGTAAATGTTTATGAAAATTAATAGAATATAATTATAGAAGAAAAAAAATAAAGTTGCCATGTAACCTGGAAAAAAAAAAGAAAGTCCTGGATACCTCCTGTATAACTTTCGTCCTTTCTCCAGGTTCATAGGATTTCCAGAGGCAAGCTATTACAGAAGTGGATGCCACTCCTGCTTCCAATTTACGTAGAGACCTAAACTGAAGCCAAAATAGTGGGTAAAACAGATTCCAATCTATATGAAATCATAACGGATTCTGAGTCTTATTCAAACTAGACCTATCTGGATTTTAAGTTGATGCTGTCCATTTAACATAAACAAAATCTGGAGAACTGGGTTCAATCAACAGGAAACCAATGGCAATAGGTGAGGACGGGTGAGGGGACTGTACGCAGGGGCTGAGGAAAATGGGCTTCTGTTACCAGAGACAGACCTGGGAGCTAGGCTTTGCCAAGACTCTGGAACCACAGAGCGTGGGAACTTTAAATGTGGTGGTGAACATCTGCAGTTCTTTATGAGGTTTTTTAATTTCCAGCTGGATACTGATTGATGTATGTTCACTATAAAATACTAAAAATAAATCTAAAGCTTTACTTGCCAGTTTTTCACCTATTACATGGTTGTGTGGGTAAGGAACTCTGTGTGGACTTTGTCTCTTGACAAACATTTCTAGAAGGTGTTACCATGTGAGCTCAAGTCAGTTTGGGTTCTGAACAAACCTACAGGACAGAGAACTGCTCCATGGGATTTCCTAGGCTCTGATCTTTACGGGAGGTGCTCTGAGAGAAAGAGTTCTGCTGCCAACCGAAAGGTATGTGGTCTGGATCCACCAGACGCTCCATGGGATAAAGATGCGCAGTCTCCTCCCATGGGATTTACAGCCTCTGAAAACCTGCAGGAACTCTGAAGGTCAGCTGTGAGTTGGTTCCTACTCAATGATGTAAAACAACAATTTCTAAGGGAACAGAATGTCAGGTCTTCTCTTCCATAGAACCACTGGTGGATTTGAACAGTTGTCAAAGGACAAGCAAAAGTGCTTGGCAGTTAAATACTTAACCATTTTTCCACCAGGGATCTTATTCTGGAAAGATCTAAACCTGTTACCCTGAGTGGATTCCCATCCAGATTTTGCCTACAGGAGAGAGCTGAAGGAAGGTGAGCCCAGGTTCACCTCCAGGGTTCATCAGATTCATAGCGATTCTTAGCAGGAAAGCTGTGGCCTATGCTCCTTGCACACTGCTGCAAAGCATTTAGCTGCTACGATTCTGAGGGGAAGAATCATGACTGAAAAGAAGGAAGCTTAGCAAAGTTCCTTAGGATGATTTACCACCTGCACCTTGCCTACTCTCACTGTTAACGTTTGCCCTTCCCTGTTTTAAAAGCTCCCCTCAACACCCTGAGGAATGGCTTGTAATTCCTAAAGTAGTTGTAAGTTTTCTCTTGCTGCGAGGGTTTTGCATACACTCTTCTTTCTTGCTTAACCACACTTCCCAGAATTACTTTTTAGATGATTGTTAATATTGAACTGATTCAGAAACGGCTTCCCTAAAATCATGATCCTGTCTCAATCCAGACCACAGGAGAGCGAAGTGGCCTGGGCTTGCCTGGACCAGCACACTGCTCAGGTGAGGTGAACCAGCACTCAGCCCAGGTGAGGTGAACCAGCACACTTCCCAGGTGAGGTGAGCCTGCAGTGCCCTTTCTCCATGTAAACACCTTTATCAAAGGCAATACCTGTGGTGTATGTATATCCATGCATGAACCTCCTGTCACAGTACCGGGCGCAGAGCTAATGCTAATTACATACTGATAAATAATCAAATCATTGATTCACGACAGCCATTATTGCTCCTAACACTTCTATTAACACCTTCCTTATGATGAAGGCCAATTCCTCAGATACAATTCTTATTGCCAAAGTTGTCTTCCCAAGGTAAGAATGGCAGAGCTAAGAAATGGCTATTTCAAAACATTGTGCCAATGTCAGTTTCCTGGTTTTGAGACTGTACTAGATTGAGATGCTACCTACCACTGGGAGAAGCTGAGGGGGGATCGCAGCGCGTGGTGGGCTATTTCTCCAACTTCCTGTGGGTTTACAAATAATAGAGAGGCCCGGGAAGTGAATAACTACACCAAGGGGGAATTCATTCACAGTACGATCAACCTTGTAAGAGCAAGAGGGCATTGTTTGGCCCAACACCAAGCTCAGAAGGCGGGGAAAGGACAGAGCAGCAATGGGAACAGGGAACTCAGAGAGAAAGGAACTGAGCTCTCAGAGTGAAGGGTCAAAGGAAACACGAGCACACTATGGAATGAGAAACTCATTTGCTCTGCAAACTTTCACCTAGCCAACAACAATGAATAAGCTTATCCACATCAACAAAAACAAAACAGCTATTAAAATCCAAACTAGTCAGTTCTCAAAATAGAAATTTTGGAGTTGTTTAAAATGTCATGTCTTTAATTCTCTAAGTTCCACTCCCAAACAGGACTGTCTTTTAGTTTCTAAGTGCCAGTTTTATCACAGCTCAGTCACTTCATATACTGAAGGGAAGTTCCACCAAGGCATGAATGAAAGGCCTCTCCATTATGGGGATGTTTTCATACTAATAGTACAAATTCTCATCCAAATTCTAAAATACACATTGGACCAAAGGCTAAAAATTAGCCTTAGACTAAATCTACTAGCTAATTTTAAAATCTCTCACAACAAGATTCAGTCACTAAATCACAGAAGAATATGACTAAGACAGATAAATAAATTTTTATTTAATAAGAGTAGGAATTAATCAGGGCATCTACTCCTAAAATTTTTGAATACTTATTAAAAAAGAAATAAGTTTAAAGGGGAGAGAACAGTGATCATCATCAGACTGAGAGTAGGAGACTGAGCCCAATATCTGGTTTGCTCTTTTCTTATTTAATTAACAGTAGATTTTGGTCATCTTGTCTAAGAATGTTTGCAGTCACTATGGAGAATCTGTGTTTACGGAGGATATTTGGTCTGCAGCCTCTTATACTAAAGATTAACATTCAAAATCCTTCAGGAAAAACAGTGCTTCTTTGACTTCACTTAACCCTGAGCTCTGGCGGTGTGACCTTCGTAAAGGAGAGGCTTCACACTGGACAGTGCTGGGGGGAGGTCATCTCCAGGGAGGGCAGCGCTAACACACTCTGGACAGTGCAGGAGATTGACTTGTTACTGGGATGCAAGGCCATTGGAGGAAAGGGGAATCAATCTGAAAGCTAAAGAGGGAGAAGGCGGGAGAGACACTGAAGTTAGAATGGAGTCTGTCTTGCACCTAATTCCCTGGCAACACTTCATATGAACTTCCACAGTGTCTCATGGTCTGCTGGTGCGTGACAGGCGGGTCTCTTAGAGGAGATGGGACAGGAATGGGGGGAGCTGTTCAAGAGAGGAGCACTTGAGGAGCAGCAGGTGCGAAGGGCCAGCCTGCGTGCAGGACCCTGGACAGACACATGTCAGGGCCCTCCCAGAATGCCTTTGCACAAGTCGGCTGCTGCCTGTGGAAAACCGCACAGAGACCCACCTGGCTGCTTAGAGATGGTCTCCTCTCTGAGTGGAAGGGACCTGTTTTGATTCTTCCGACTTCCAAGGTTACCGTGCCTAGAGAACACTGAGAGAGAGAGAGAAGGTTCTAGAGAATGGTTGGGAAAAATGCCACAATCTACTTTAGAAACACATTTTAAAGAGCAAGGGTGTAAGTTTAAAAACTAAGCTGTGCCTAACTCAAGCCATACTCAAGCCGATACTCAAGTATCGTCCTCACCTTCAGCAAAGCAGCGACAGCTTCCTGGGTGGCATTGCGGACGTCTTCCCCATTGACAAGGAGTATCTGGTCCCCCTGCATCAGCCTGCCATCAGCGTCAGCAATTCCTCCTTTGACAATATCTGACACAAACACGCCACTGTCATTTCTGCAGACACAATGGTAAATTTCAACATTACCATTTTTTGCCCCTCGACTGTAATGTAATGTTTACCAAGTGACATTTTGTTGGGAATATGTTGAGTGCTTTCAAATCTCCCATCACTGAAACCAATCTGATACTCTAGAAGCAAATACACTTAGTATAAAATTTAAAAAAAACAAAACAAAACAAAAACAAAATAATCAGGGCCATCAGGCTGATTGCAACTGACAGAGACCCAGCGTTGTATTTCCAAGGCTGTGAATCCTCGATAGGAGGAGAGTCAGTCTTTCTGTCTGTCTGTCTCTCAGAGCAGCTGCCAGATGTGAGCCACTGACCGACCTCTCAGTAAACAGCCCAACACATTACACACTGCACCACCAGGCTTCCTGAACTAAGTATCGGAAATAATTCAGACCAAAAAAAAATCCTCTTCAACTTATTGCCGTTGCATTGTAACAGTCATCACCGACCCTCCACTGGGCTTCGGAGGCTGAAAATCTTAGAGAAGGAGATTGCTCATCTTTCTCCCTTAGAGACACTGGTGGATTTGAACTGCCAGACACACGCAGCCTTAGAATTAACAGAAAAACTGCCTACAGGGTCTGTCACCAGAGCTTCCCTACTCCAAAACACTAGCAGTTGATGAAGATTCTACTATTGCTAGCACTCTTTAAAGAAGGAAGAGAATGTCAATCACTACCAAAAGGCCTAATGGTTTTATCTCCTCAATTGTACCTCTTCCCAACGATACTTAATCCCAGGCCTTTCCCCGGCTTCTTCTGCAGCTCGATAGTGAGGGTGTCATACACGTCCTCTTCTTTGTACGGGGTCTCATCTCTGTAGAGTGTCAGGCGTACCCTCTGCGGGGTTTGCCTCAGCACGTTTATGGCTTCATCGTGGGTGGCCTTTCTCAGGTCGATTCCATTCACCTGTACCAACACAGGACACTGTGAGGAAGCAGGCGGGGTGTGTGTGTGTGTGTGGGGGGGGGTGACATGCTAACCCAAGAATGAGGTAAAGAAGAGAGGGAGGGAGAAAACGAAGAGGGAAGAGGGGAAACAGACCTTCCGGAGGGTAGACACCAAGTTCACATACAAAGCACTCGGTACCTCTAAGATCTGATCTCCAGCCCAGAGCCTTCCATCCTTACACGCTGCTCCTTCCTCATAGACTTCGTGGATGATGATGGCACCCTACAGGGCAAGACAAACACAGCCTGGCTTTATGCCTGCACCTTAGGAATTGGGGGCAGAGAAGTCAAAACACACTGTACTGGTGCTGACGTCAGGAAGAATTAGACACCGACCACGTCTACTTGTGAAGCACACACCAAAAGCTACAGAGAAGTGCAATGTGGGGGAAATTTTAAGACATCAAATACAATTTTTGCTAAAAAATTCAAATAAATATAAACTTTCCCCCGGAAATGGTAAGAATGTTTAAGTTGAAAAACAATGCTTGTGGGGGGAGGAGGAAGGTGGCCAGGGAGAAAAGTGCAACAATGAATGAATGGAAATCCAAAATCTCTGTAAATTTTCATTAAAATTAATAAAATAAAATTTAAAAAAAGAAAATAAGCAATAATGAAATAATAAACATTAATTTAACAAATGCTTAAAAATACATATATTAGACATTGAAAGATGTTTAAAATTCTCTGTCTCTCTCTCTAGATATATATATACACACACTCTGTATATACATACACATAGTGATATTTACATGTGCATATGTGTGTGTGTATCATCTTCCCAATCTAATATGAAATTATTAGTCTTTCAAAAAGCATTTCTTAGGACTTGGGAAATTTTGTCTATACATTATCCAATTTTTCAAGGACTCCATTCAATATGGATCTAACTCAACCATAACCAGGCAATAGGAAATGAAGACGCAGCAGGACCGGTGACCTCAGAGAACTGTTTTGAAGCCAAAAGGCCATAAGCCTAAGTAGAACATATCTTACAAATTCAGTACTTGTTTACAAAAGGTGAACATTCCAGCACCTAACAAAGTATCTAAATTTTCTCTTTTAAAAGACCTAGGCTATTAAAATGCCAATGCATTTTTTTTTCTAAGCATTTGATGTCACTTAATAAAATGGAAAACAATTCCCCAGGTAAGAGCTCGATAAAAGGGCCCTGCAGGCTGGGAGGCTGTCTCTGGATGTGGAGGGACTTGGAGTGGTACCCACCAGCAGTGTGTCCGAACCCCCAACAATGCTCAGGCCCAGCCCCGTCCGCCCTTTGGAAATCTCAATAGTTGTCTCACAGCCGGGGATAATGGGGCAGGTGGCAGGATCAGAAGCAAAGATTGCTGGTGTTGATGACCTGCTCACACCTAAAATAAGTTTAAACATAAAATATAGATTAGAAAGGATACGTATTAAACTCAGTACACTGGCTGTCTATGGACCCATGTGAAAATGAGTCCAAGATAAGGTACCAAAGAGACTTTAAATTTATCTGTCATCTTTTTTGTTGTTGTATATTTAAAACATCAGATACCTATAAAGTTGTTGTTGTGTACCAATGAGTTGGAACCAACCCATAGCTGACCCTCCGGTGGGTTTTCAGAGGCAGTAAATCACGTAGAAGTTGACTGCCCATCTCTTCCATGGAGGAGGTAATGGACTTAACTGTAAGTCATGATTATTCATTTAGGGTGTTGGGCATAAACTTTCTTGTTCAGTTATTTTCTGTATTTTTTTTTCTGTTTCATTGCTACCAGGAGGAGCTGGAGCACAGCGTGGTACTGACCCTCTGGCTTCCCTCTGACAGTGGGCACTTCACCGGTACCCAGGACAATGTCACAGACTGATGATGGCAGAGCCCAGCTGTGCACCAGCGACCCTGAACCGCCACCAGGGAAGACCTGGGAACCCAGCACCATCGGGGACCAGGCTGATGGTGCCTTACTGCGCTTTTATGTGGTAACTGTGATTTCAGCTTTCCATTTTCTTTTCTTCTTATGCTCGAAAACTCACCCGCACTGCCACTGAGACAGCTCAGACTTACAGTGACCCTTCACTAGATTTCCAAGACTGGAAACTGCATCTAAGGAAGAATGTTTATCTTTCTATGTCAGAGCTGCTGGTGAATTTGAGCCAGGTGATGTGTGCGGCCCTTGAGCCTGCACGTAAACTCTCTGTAGGCCACATAAGCTGTTCAGTTATGGTCACGTTTGTACGTAGTCAAATTCAACTCATTCCTGTTCATTTGGAATCAACTCGCAGCTGAGCCTCCAGGAGGTTTTTGTAGCTGTAAATCACAAACATAGAGCTTGCTCATCTTTCTCCAGAAGAGTCATTAGTGGATTTGAACTGCCGGAGACCTGTGGCCTTTGGGTTAGCAGTGCGTCTCCTGACGCATCATGCCACAGCTGCCTCTGTAGGGAAGAGCTGAGTTTATAAAATGCAAGAGAGGCCAAGTTGTGATGGCCTAGTGGCAAGAGGCAGCACTGCAATCATGAAGGCACGCTGTTCAAATCCACCAGCTGCTCCGCAGAAGAAGGTTGGGCAATCTCCTCCCGTGCAATTAACTGCCTCTGAAAACCTGCCGAATGGTCAACTGTGGGTCAGTTCCAACTTGATAGTTCACAACAACCATATACACTCAGAATTGAACAGTTAAGAGAAGATTATCCTATAGCCAGTGTAATATAACCGCTCAACTTGTTTTATGCCGGTCTTCATATCCTATGTTTTATGTATAAAACCAAACTAAATAGCATGTTTCAAGAAAGCTACAAGTCAATTGAGTAGGTTATGTTTCTAAAACAATGTTTTCTTTTGAGGAAATAAGAAACACTGTTTTCTTGTTCCTGAAATGGTAGGAACAGGTGTATGGTATTTTCTTTAGTTATATTTTCAGTTAGTGTTTCGTATTTTTATAGACAATGCTATTTGAGGAACAACATAAAGTTTAAAACTGAGTAAATTTCCATAACATCTTTCAACACTTCAGTAAATTACTCAGTTTTTCTTTTTAAAAAATTAATCAGATATGTATGACTTTAAGGTTTTTTTACTAATTATATTGCAAATATATTAAACTACTGTTTCCTTAAAAACATGTCAAAATAATTGAAAATGACAAAGGAGTGGATTTTTTTCCCCTTAGTTACAGCAAAGTCCAAGATTTAAGATTTTATTTTCTTATGCTGCCACGCTGAAATGTATTGTTTTATTAAATACCAGTGTAAATGTTTTTTAAGGGCAATTCAGAAGAAGCATGTGCTCCAATATTCAGATCGGGACTTTCTGAATATTAATGAGACACTGAAGTACCATGTCAGGGTTCACATACACCCCAATGGTGGGTCTATTTTCACAGCATCTGTTGTTACGCTCTAAACCCCAGAACTCACATGCTCTGTGGAGACCGTGCTTATTGTTCAGTGCTGTAGAGTGGTTTGAGATTCACAGCAACCTCACATGACAGAGCAGAACTACCCTGTAGAATATTCTATGCTGGGATCTCTACAAACACAGACTGCCAGCTTCATTTTCTAGGGAAGCTCTTTGACTGGTTCCAACTACATCCCTTTCAGTTACCGGTGAAGTCTAGCTGTTGCAACACGAAAACTCCCCTCTACTGTGGTGATGTCAAATTTATATCATCACTTCGCATTAGGAGTGCTGATCACACATCTACAGAAAACTTAGGATCAGAGGAATCTGCCCACAATCAAAAATGAATGTACAAAATAAAGCCTCTAATCCAGATACCTGAAGTGACAGGATCCCTCGGTAGAAAACCCTGTTGTTGTTGTTGTTGTTATGTGCCATCGAGTTGCTTGTGACTCATAGCGACCCTACGTACAACAGCCCTAAACCCTGCTCTGTCCTGTGCCAATTGCACTGAATCTGATACACCCATCCCAATTACCCCAGTCACTGAATCAATCCACCTCATAGAGGGCTATCCCTCCACCCTCCCAAGCATGATGTCCCTTCTTCAAGGACCAATCCCTCCTTACAACATGTCTAAAATATGTCAGTTCTTAGGGAAGCCAACATGTTCTGCCTCCTTTTAGAGATGAAGACACTGAGGTTCAGAGTGGACAGCTGGGTAAGTTTTCCTGGAGCATTACTGCAATGACCATATATTGCCTGCCTCACAGTCCTGGCCTTTTTCTTCAGAAACTCTTCTCATCCCATTCTCTCACCAACACTCCCTCCCATGCTTGGCAAGCAGCAAGCTACAGGCAGGCAAACAGTGGTCTCCCGGGGTAGGACCCTCTGCAAAGTCCAAACATGCTGTATGTAAAGGGCTTACAGGCAGCTGGCCCTTACTTCGGATAGACTCTGGTTCTGGGGAGCTGGAAGGCGGGACCGTCAGAGACTGGGAGCTGTTCTTTTTCTCCCCGCTCCCTGAACCAGCTGCTGACGGGACAGTCTGGGGTTCTGGACTCTCAGCACACACGGTAAGTTTCACAGTGGTGTTTGCTGTCTTCAGAAGACCAATGAACTGGCAAGTTTGTGTCGTAGGGGGAAAGGAAAATTCAAAAGCAAAATTAGTAGATACACACATGAAAGTATTAACTCTAGCTATAATCTAAGATTGACAGAAAGCAAAACAATACCAATTTGGGGGACAGAATTTGAAGGATCAAGACAAGAATTGTTCTCTAGTTTCCTCTGACTGGGGCATGTACATTAAGGCAATTTTTAATTGTACCTTAACTCTAGTTCTAACCAGATTCTTCCTTATGTGAGTTGTGGTGGTTGTTGTTATGTGCCGTCGAGTCGTTTGCGACTCATAGTGACCCTATGTACAACAGCCCTAAACCCTGCTCTATCCTGTGCCAGTCACACTGCCTCTGACACACCCATCCTGATTACCCCAGTCACTGAATCAATCCACCTCATAGAGGGTCTTCCCCTCCTGCGCTGTCCCTCTACCCTACCAAGCATGATGTCCCTCTCCAAGGACCTGCCTCTCCTTACAACATGTGTATACATTTTTCATCATTTCATACCACAGTCTTCAAGTTCATTCTGACTCACAGTAATCTTATGTGAAAGAACAGAACTGCTCCATCGTTTCCAAGGCTGTAAATCTTTACAGAAGCCAACCAGCCTTTGCTCTTGTAGAATAGCTGGTAGATTTGAACTGCCAACCTTTCCCTCAGCAACCTAAAGTTTAATCCTCTACGGTTCCTTCACTGTTTTTGTTTTTCTTTATTAATTTTATTGAAAGTTTAGAGAGACTTGAGTTTTCCAGTCATTCATTGTTGTACGTCTCTCCCTGCCCACCCCCTTCCCTCCAATTCACTCTTCTCCTTGTTTTATAGTTCTAATTTAAGTGTGTAACTTTTCTACAGCCTTAGAAGATAACTAGGGTATTTTACCCACTTTCTTATTCCTTAGGGGAAGCTGAAGCAGTGTATAAAAACATTTTCAGTAAAATGGAAATGCACGTGCTAAGGGCACTACCCATCAGAAGAACCAAGCTGAGTGGAATGTAATACATGATAGATGGAAGAAAGAATCTTACATAAATGTTACTGAAATAGAATAAGAAACTGACAGTTAGCTTCTGGCTGCCCCAAAAGAAATGGAAACACAAGTCAGTACTTCACGCCCTTTAACAAAAGGAAGGAAAGCAAATTCAATTTCAGGAGACAATGCTTTTTCTGGAAATTAACAGGAAAGGCCTCACAAGATATTTTTAAGTATTATGGTCACCTCAAGGGGAAAGGGAATATAGGTTCTAAACACTGCTAAATCCCATAAAAATCAATATTTAATAATGTGCCTGTAAAGCATTGCTCTTAGTATAAAGACCTGTTTAACTTCAGTTTAAGTTGTGCATTTAAAGATCTTAGAATATTTGTAAAGCATTATACATAGTAGATATTTATGGGAGACATAATGATTTTAAAAAACCAGCTCTTTGGTGTTTATGCAAGATTTTGTTTTGCAGTGTCAAGTTTTTCTGAGGAAAAGTGAAAATGGTATTTATAAAATATGCTTCCTAATAAAGGAATAATTCATCAAGTAATGGGAAAAAAGGCCTTAATGTCACTTTGGTTGTAAAAAATGATCTAGAGATTGAAAGGCCACGGAATCATTTCTTCTTTTCCGTAGGCTACATGTCTAATAGTTTACACAGCTCTATTAGACTCCCCATGCCCATAACATGGCCTACACACATCCTAACCAGGTCCAGGTAAGTGCTTAAAGGACCAATGGCTGTCTGAAACCAGTACCTTTTCAACAGGATACCCAACAACAACTTCATCATCAACAGCCAAAATCTGGTCTCCAACTTTGAGGCGTCCATCCTAAATGGAAGCATGGATGATTTCGAGTGATTTTCCAGTAGAAATTCCCTTTTCTACCACCCTGTGATGGTGAGAATGAAGAGCCTCACCTTGGCTGCTACCCCGTGCTCGGTTAGACTCTTAATGACGACTCCGTTAAGTGTGTCTTCTTCACTGATAGCAATGCCCAGACCCCCTTGATCCTAGAGAAGCAGAGAAAAGAGCTCTCAGGAATGTCAAGTCTCTCATTTCTATTTAGAACTCAGAAGTTATAAATGTCATTTTTCACCAAAGGGTTTGAAAGCCAATGATCATTTGTCTAAAGACCCTACGCAGAAAGTTCTTCTAATAGGAATCTTCCACCATGTAGTCGAGGAGTGTAACCTTTCCTCTATATCTGACATCTTTCCTGACTAAAACCGATTACAAAGATGCATTCAATAATTTAGTCAACAATATGTAACATCTGTAGACAATCTAGTCCTGTGTATCTAGCAGACACAACTAAACCTGAGCTAAATATTTTGCCTCTTGTCCTTCTGATAAGTAGCTCAGCAATAACGACAACACCCGACTATTTTTATCCCATGTTCTTTGTGCAGAGAGCTCACAATTACTGATGTGTGTTGGTCCTTCCTGGGGATGAATGCTCCGAGTAGTTTTTGGAGAGATTCACAATTCTATTGACAGAGTGAACATGCTCTCAACTCTGAGAAGACCTTCAATGAAACCTTTAGCTGGAAAAGGTTTACTTAGATGACTTTGTCTATGTTTTCCACTTTTTTCAATAGCCAAATATTCTACAACATTGACCTTGACTTCTCTGATAGAGACAGGCCAGTTTACTGATACACTGATTTCTCAAAGATCTCTCAGGATGTATTCCAAGGGGTTTATGACAGCTCGTTCAGGCTTCTGTGTACCCTCATTGCTGGGTGTCAGGTGAAATGCTTGCATCAATATCTCTAATAACAGAATTTCAGAGACGGTTCTGATTAGGGGCTTGAGATGACACACAGGTATAACCTGGATTGGTAAAGTCATACTTCTAGATGACTGCTATTTGTTCAATGCTCTAGAATTTGTCCTCACTTTGAAATGATTGAACCAACCCAACTCACAAGAAATTCTTTATTCCAAGCACTTTCATTTGCTGTATGTGCAGTATTTAAATCATTAGGTTTCATATTTTTCTTGCACTAAAGTAAGGCCGTATGTACCTGTTTCGACTCAGATCTATAGACTTTTCTATAGATGAAAGACACAATGAGGCTCAGATTTTGTTTGCAACCTGGGGTTGCCTGTAGTCCTTTAAGACATTAGTTAATATCTTTTAGCTCTGAACTTCAGTGCAGATCTTTTAAAAAACAATCATTAGTGAGCATGTCCAGTTATACGAGTTTTCAGTTGTGTGTGAAAGGATGACTATGTATTTATTTCTTTTTCTTTTCTTTCCTTCAGTGAGGTCCCTTGGTAAACAAGCAAAGAGCAGAGAGGGTTTCCTGTTGAACTTTCCCTAGTAAATCTGAGCCCCTGTTACATACCAGTTAGGCGAGAAGTCCTCATACTTGACACACATCACAATCACCTTATTCGACTACCAAATACTCAGCTCACCCCACATTTCTCGTGCAGGACGTCTGGATTGGCCTGGGCACATCCATTTCAAACTAGTTCACAGGCAATGCTGACGGGGCCACACTTGATAAGCACTGGGTGAGGACACTGGGGGAGTGAGGGAAGGCGTCATTCTCATTTGCAGCAGATTTACCTTGGGAAGCTCCAGGTGTTGCACGTTTGTAAATGAACTGAGGTCGCCTGCCAGGTCCGCTGTAGCAGCACTTAAGTCAGCCTGATAGAGGGAGAAGAGACATGGCCAAGAGGGCAAGTGAGCACCATGCAA
>NW_006399764.1:19194877-19196498 GCF_000299155.1 Elephantulus edwardii | reverse complement strand
AGGAAGGAAGGAAGGAAGGAAGGAAGGAAGGAAGGAAGGAAGAAAGAAAGAAAGAAAAAGTTAGTTCACTTGGTCAAAACCATTTAGTAGAATATGACTTGTTACTACTATTTTACTATTCAGTGTCACTTTTGAACACCGTACTCTCTTCGCAATACGTACGCAGTGTGATCAGACAGTGTCGTGTAATTTTAAAGCACAGATAACAGAGTGGAGTCCAAGACGCTTCATCAAAGATGAAACCTCAGAGCAACCTATCAGTGAGCTGGACAGTGAATAAGGAGGACAGAAGAGGAACTGATGCCTTTGAGCTGTGGTGTTGAAGAGGACTGAACAGCCCATTTACTGTCAAAAGAACAGACAGATACATCTTGGAGAGAGTGCAGCCACAGTGCTCCTTGGAGGCAAAGTCAACCACTCACTAGGGACTGAAACAGACTAGCAAGCCTTGTGCATCCCATCTGCCTTTTCCCCTTTTGGTTCATCTTCAGCCTTAAGACGTGGCATACCCTGTTTCCTACAAGGCACAGACTCAAACTTATCTAGGATAAAATATTTCACCTTCTTTTTCCATGTACTTTCCCTCAATGCCTACATTCAGTCAGGGGGATGAAATACTACTCTCAATCTGAGTTCCTTCACATCTGATATAACCATCTTTCTTCTCACAATACTCTAAGCTTTTGTAATCTTTCTCCTTTATTTCACCCACGATTTTTTCTTCCTCTAATTTCATGTCCCTCCATCATAACCTCTGATCTTTTTCTACACTACTACCAAAGAAATTTTGTCATCAGGACTTCTCCATGGCCTCAGAGACAAAGTCTGCATCCATTTTACTGTATTGCCTGCAATTGGGAGCTGGTGGGGAAGGGTGGCTGAGAGGGTCAAAGTATGGTGCCCGCTGCTGCTGCTTCACTCTGCCCTCAGTTCGTACCTCTTCGGTCTCTGCACATCTCTTCAGGTAAGTGCTGTGCTCAATTACAGGTGTGTCCTCTTGGCTGTAAATTTCTCAAGGGCCAAGGCTATAACTTACTCATCTCTGATAACCTTGCAAGCATTCATTAATTGCTGATGGAAATAGTCCGTGTATATAAATTACATGTTCCCGGAGACACGGAGCACCATCCATACCTCCTTATTCTGGGCGTTCTCGGAGGGGACCGGCACAGGTTCTGCCACACTTCCAGGACACACAGCCATCTGATTCACTGCATCTTTATTTCTAAGATTAAAAAGCACCAACACCCCAGAATGACTCACAGTATTTTCATTATGCTATTGAAGAGCAGAGGATTATCAGAGAAAACTCATAACCCCAAAGGTCTAGATCTACAGTGGTCATATATGTAACATCTCACCTTCATTTAAATGAAATGTAAACAAGAATTATCTGGCAAACCAGCAAAAGGAAATGCTCACCGGATGAAAATGATTTTCACTTTGGAAGGGGCACATTTGATGATAGATGAGGCATTCTGATGGCTTCGTCCATATAATATCTGACCATTGATCTGTGAAAAATATGGATCACTAAGTAAGCCTGGGATTTTCAATTTTACTCTTTCATCATTTTATCTAGCCAATAAAAAATTATAATTTCTTCTCTCTCTCTCTCTCT
>NW_006399764.1:19119805-19194777 GCF_000299155.1 Elephantulus edwardii | reverse complement strand
CCTTACATATTTTCCTTCTTAAGATACAACACTGGCTTTTAGAAAAATGCTATTTGAGTGGAGGTTTAAAGAGCAAAACAGTTTTCTACTCAGTGGTAGTGTGAATGATTCAGTCATTCCTGGACATTTTGTTTTCTTGTCTCAATTACAGTACCCACAATGCAATCACACTCACCGCATTTCCCTGCCATTTCCACTTCCTTACTCCCTCTAGCCCCACTCTTCCTGGGTGCAGGGTTTTATCCTTGGAAAGTGCTGTTGTTTTGCCCTTAGGTGGTTGGTCAGTGTAACACGTCAAGTGTCACCTTCCAGGCCTGTGTACCGCTCGGCTGAAGGCGGAGCCATGGTGGTGAGGTTTGACGAGTGGGATGGATACACAAAACACATGCGGATACAACTCCAAACACTTTAAAAATTACGGTTTGAAAATTTATTGTGTTTGGAAGGACCAGTTGCTCTCTGTTATTTAGCCTTAACCTTGAACTCTCCCACTCGCATCACTTCTGCCATTAAGGATACAAGTTCCAGAAAACCCGGGGAGTCGGCCTCAATTACTGGTGAGTGACTGGTCATTTGGCCTCTTAAATCTTCTAATAAAAATGTAGCAAACACACACAATGTTTTAGAAGTGTGATCTTTATTACTGCCTTGGGGCAAAAATTGTTTCTGGCACACACAGTCATGACCTTAAAATGAAGTTGATGGGACCACGGACCCTGCTTATAAAGATTTGGTTGAAAGCCAAGTTTCCTGCAATATATCTAGTTTATTAGTCAAATAATAGTTTTCTCCCTCACAAAGCGAGCCCTGGGCGGGTTTTCTGAAAGGAAGAATCCCATTACCCATTACTTCTAAATTCACCAGGAGCAGACTTGGGTTTCCAAAAGAGCTTACCTCTAGCAGCTCATCGGCGACCTGCAATCTGCCATCTTTTCCAGCAGCGCCATTGGGATCAATCCCTACTATAAAGACACTCATCCGGGACCGGTCTTTGTTTCCGGCAAGGCTTAGTCCCAAGCCACTACGCCCTTTCTCCAATTCAATCATATGAAGTTCGCCCACCAGCGTTCCATAACGCTCTCTGATATTTTCTACAAATCACAGGAAAACACATGCAACAGATATTGAGAAAGAACTCATACAAAGGCAAATGGTTTATCCTCAAAGGCTATCCAATATTGTCTCAAAGGGCATTAACAATAACCAAACGTCGTCCTTGAAAATTAAGAAAGGTGAAAGAGACAAGCCACTTATGCATCAGGATTGCTTTCCAGAAATAACCAAAGGAATTACCCCATATCTGAGACGAAGTAGTTGAATTAATTGCTTTGTCTTAACCGAGAGGAATTATTTATACATCCCAAATTCTTTACAAAAGAGAATACAGTTGTTAAGTCTGGCAGAATACTTGTTTCATTAATCAAAGCTTTTCTCCCACCAAGGTCCCATCATGTTGGATCATGTTTTGTACATATATCCAGACAAAGTGGGCACATTCTGTGACTGCACAAGGTCATGAGGCCAGGGTAAATTTAGAGCTGGGGATCTGTCCCAGATCGGCTACACATAATGCCATTCTTATCTTCCTTCCCACATGTTCAAGATGTACAGTTGATTCTCTACCTTCTTTTATCTGAACAAGTCTTGTGCTGACTTTTACCAATAGCAAAACAGCAAATCTAAACGTAGTCCCTTAAAGGCCAGACGGCTCTACGTCTTGCCTCTTTCACTTGAAACATTCCTCATGTCTTGGCTACGTACTGCAAATACCTCAAGCCATATGGAGAGGAGTCATTATAAAGACCACAGCCTCAAAAAAAGCAACTGCGTAAAATTCAGCACTATCTCTACCAGCCACTGGCACACACCATCTTAGGTGTCCAGCTCAGCTGAGTCCAGTCAGAGACAGAACCTTGACAGTTTAATTATAAACTATAATTTAGAAGCCATTAATTGACATGATGTTACATAACAATGTTTTGTTATGTGCCAGTGAGTTGGAACCAATTCATAGCTGACCCTCCAGAGGATTTTCAGAAGCTGTAAACAGCATCGGAGGAGATTGTCCACCTTTCTCTTAACAGCTTGTGGATCCAAACCACTTGCCTCTGAGCTGACAGTACAACTCCTTACCCAACAGTCCACAAGAGCTCCAACAGACTACCAGAACCTTTTGGTTAATATTTACCTGGGAATATCCTGGTCACCTTGAATGAGTCAGCAATTTACTCTAATTTCACTGACAGTTAACTGAGAAAACAACAAATGTTACAAACCACCTAGTAGAAAATGATGCTATATAGTTAATGCTCTGTAATCGATGCTGACTCTTAATAGCATCAGTTTCACATATTACCATTTTCTAGATTGTGGGAGCACTCTAAATTCACCAGGAGCAGACTTGGGTTTCCAAAAGAGCTTACCCCTAGCAGCTCATCGGCGACCTTACACTCTAAATTCCCTAAATATCATGTACCAGAGTTTTCTTAAAAGAAATTATTAAACGTTTAAAAATTAAATCTTTTTAAAAAGCAACATATTTATAAACATTGTCTGAATTTTTAGTATTTCCCTTACATGTGGTTTATTTCCTCAGAAAATAAAGAAGTCCCAATAATGATAGTAAAAGCTGCCTCCAAAGGCCCCCTATGCACCTGGGGTGTCGGTTAGCAGTCTTCATGCATTCTCTAACTTAATGTGAGTTACTTGGGGTAATAAATGCTTCCTTAAAAATAAGGGTTGGCGAGCTTTGGTGGCTTTGTGGCAAGAAGCTGCACTGTAATCCCAGAGGACAGCAGTTCAAATCCACCAGATACTCCGCTGGAGAAGGACAGACAATCTCCTCCTGTACCAGTCAGGTCAAAGTTGATGGCACACACACACAATAATAATAATAAATAATAATAATTATTATTATTATTATTAATAATAATAGCTGAAACTTAAATGTGGTAAATAGCTCATCACTGTCCCAAGCTGTGATCTCAACTACCACGTAATGTTACCATCTTAGTACAGAAAATTAGACACAAAAATGAATAACAACAATGACTAGATTGCCCAAAGAGAAATCTGAGGCTGAGAGGGAGTGGTGTCACGTTTGAGACCCCATGCTGGCTGGTCCCAGGTTCATTTCTGGGTCTTTCTTTAATTCTCATACAAATGGCAAAGTCTGCTTCAGCAGGAATGCTCATCTACAGGAAAGGGAGGACCTGACTTCACACTTCAAGAATGTGTGTTGTATGAAGCAGAACAAATAGTAATTTTTTTTTCTCCACCCAGAAGCACAGCACGTCCCAATAAAACCAATAACAGTTCAGGACACAAGCCTGGAGAGACCTTGAGGTCTTTTAATACCAAAGGCAACACCAAAAGGCAACTTACTCCAACTGTAGCCAAACTCATCCTCCTTGTCCACATCTTCTGAGTCTCTGCTGGCAGATGTCTGGGCAAGATCACTGCCCATCTCTGCAGATGCTGACGGAGGGGGCAGAGGCGCGGTGCACAGCGGAGCCTTTTCTGGCTCCAACTCTGATTGCCCAGATGCCTGTGGGAACAAGAAGAATGCAGTGGGTATGTGCCGTCCCGGGGAGGAAAACTTAAAGGAAAGGGGGGGGGGAGTGGAGAGTATTACACCCCAAACCAAAACAAAACCAGCTGTGATATTTCTGACAACAAACAAATAGAGGAAAGCTCATAAATATATACATTGTTAGACAGGATTCAGGTAAAGTTTTCACATGGTAAACAAAATAGCACGTTCACAGTACAACTCAGTAAAATGCTATCTGCTATTTTAGGTCCATGAATTATTCAGTATGAAGGCTTAAAAGACATAAGGGAAAAAATATAACAAACTTCCCCTTTTGGAAAAAATCAATTTCCCAACCCAAGTTCTCATTTTTAGGGGTCTGGGAAAAACAAAAGGGATCTAGAAAGCTCTTCTCAGAAACTAAACCAAAATTAAAACAAAAAACCAAACACCAAACTTACAGAGTTATCTTTCAAAGTTTATTAGTGACACTCAGAGAAAGCTTC
The DNA here is from genome assembly GCF_000299155.1 of Elephantulus edwardii. Lineage (NCBI taxonomy): Eukaryota > Metazoa > Chordata > Mammalia > Macroscelidea > Macroscelididae > Elephantulus > Elephantulus edwardii. The sequence goes on along the minus strand of NW_006399764.1, from coordinate 19,190,739 downwards.
ACTAATACACATTTCCTGAGGGGCACTGTGTGTAAAATCAGGTGGGAGCCCTGGTGTGGGGTAGCCCATAATCTATCAAACTGCTAACTTTGACAGCAGCTTGGATCTATCATCTCTGAGTAGGACGGGCAGCTTCCTCCTGTAAAGGTTTAGTCTCGGAACACAGTAGAGGAACACTATCAGTCGGAATCCATTTAATGGCAGTGAGTTTGGAACATAGGTAAAGAATTCTCTTAACTGAATTCTCACGTTACCTGAATCCCCTCTTTAAATGACCCCCTTCACAAATCCATCCCATGAGCATTGCACACCCAGGCTTGTCTGCCCGCAAAGAGCACACGGACCAGAGGGGCTGACTTTCTAGCACACTATTCTTCCCAACACAGAGATGCTCACACAAGCAACAAGAGACAAAAGGAGCTTGATACACATTCAGTTATAGATCCCATTTCAAAATATGGACGCTGTATCACACAGTTCTTATTCTATACACCCCAAACAAAACGGAAGAATTCCAAAGGTCTTTGATCTCTAAGTAAATCTTATTCATTTTTCCAGGTAAGTAACTGGAAACCATCAGATGTGACAAATTTTAATTAGAAGAAATTACTCAATGGTACTGGATTTTTGTCACTTGATTTTTATTCCCAGGCACTTCCCATGATAGTATGTGGTTTCTAACTTTCATAGTAAGACAGTATCTAACTCAGGGTCAGGAGCAGCCAGCCGGTCTAACCCTGATAGAGTTTGTCCCCAGCACTAGTGCCTCCATTTCTTTACTTGAATGAGTTTTTTGTGTGTTTTTGGTTTTTTTTGTTCACCAAAATATCTCTTGTGTATCTTATTTTTTATCTGTCAATATCTGGGGGGGATGGAGAAGATTATGATTAAATACATCAACTTCTTAAATAACAGGGAATGATAGGTGTGCGTGTTATTATTTAGGAACCTTGCTTTGGTCGGGGGCACACAACAACAACAACAACCACCTAGAATCAGGCTGTTACAGAACAACCCTCACACGGAGAGGACTAAGAAGCTGACCCTGATCTTTCTCTGATTCTAAACATGATCCAGGATGCAGAGCTGACTCAAAACCCTCAAAGCACAGCGCCCACTGCAGTCAAGCCAATATTGGCTCATGGTGATCCTCCAAGTTTCCACGGCTGTCAGCTCTGCGGGAGGAGACTGCTCACCCTTCTGTGGAGCTCCAGGGGATTCGAACTGCCAAGCTTTTAGGTGGCAGCCCAACACACAACCACTGCACCACGAGAGCTCCTGAAAGTCACCCCAGACAATTAGGATATTTCTGGCAAAACACGGAGAGCTGCAAGATATAGAGACAACTTCTGCCAGATTACAGACTCCTCTGTATAAAAAGGTTTACTTTATGTAGTGAACTCTGTGCCAATCGTGGTAATGGGCACCCATGGTGGACAGTGTTGGCTGGAGCTTCCCGACTAAATCAAGCCTGGAAGCAGGAGCGGCATCCACTTCCGAAATGGCTTGCCTCTGGAAACTCTATGTATGAACAGTGCTCAGGCTGTTCGTTCATAGGGTCGCTATGAGTCGTCTACAACTCGACGGCATTAAACAACAACAACAGTGAACTCTGTAGGTAGCCTTCAGGATAACCTTTGTCCAAACAAAGTCACAGGCACACAATGATGCAATCCACAGTGAACATCCCAAATGCTACACCTTGATCCCTCAAAATACACTAGTAACTACTACTAGAACAACTCACTAGTAAAAGGAAAAAAGCAATCCAAAAGAAGCTTATTTGGTTTGGTCTGATTTTAATACATTAACCATATGAAATTGAGGATGGAGGTGAATTTTTAAATTTTTCTGGTTAAACAGAATTAGTTCCTTTCAATGGCTGAAGGATCACTTCTCTGCAGCTACAAGCGAGCTAATATTATGCTCACTGCCTTTTTAAATAAGGTAACAAATCTAATTTCAACTTTAAATCATTTTAACAAGTCTAGGTAGCTCTCGTGGCCTAGAAGGTAACAAGATGCCACTCCATGGGAAGGCAGCTTGAATCTACCAGCTGCTTCACGGCAGAAAGGCGGACAGTCTCCATCTATGCAATTTACAGCCCCTGGGAACCCACTGGAGGGTCAGCTATGAGTCAGTTCTTACTTGAAGGCATAAAACAACAACATGGAGATACAAATAAGCAGCTTTGGTGGGACAGTGGATTAAATACTCTGCTGCTAATCAAAAGGTGATGGTTTCAAGTTACAAGCTCCTCTGAAGATGTAACAAATTCAGAAATCCTAGTTGGCAGTTCCACTAAGCCTCACAGGGTGTTATGCACGGAGGCAAGTCAACAGCAGTGTTTTGTTTGTGTTTAAACAGAGGCACAGTTTCTAAAGATCCTACATAATGCCTAACTTTTCAGAGCTGTTATTTTTCTTAAAATGTAAGCAAGAAAACAAAGCCTGCTTATCGGAAGGAAAAGAAAATATTGTTCGCCTTCTCACTTGGCACAACATTTTTGTACTGTGTGAGCAGTAAAGAAAACTGGGGCCATTACATAATTGATGAAAGTCCCAGATCTCAACCAGCGTGTGTCTGCCTACCAGGGGGGGTTTTGGGCATTCTGTTTTACTACTGTGCCACTGTCCCATAACTCTTCACAGAGCCCATAACTTCACTGACACAGAGGTGACGAGGAAGTGGAAACCACACAAGGCCACGAAAGCACACATCAAGATGGGCCACCACAGGACACGGGGACAATGTCACACAGACAAACCTTAAATGGTGTGGGGGCAAAAGGGTTAGTTGGTGAGCCATGGAAGACAACGCTACTTGAATTCTCTATTTCCTACAGTAACAGAAAACACGGTTTCTTCAGATATAGTGTCTTTGATTACCTTTACTATAACAACCCAATCTGATGAATATTCATAAAATGCCTCCTGAAAGAAATTGACAGCTTTCTTGCTTTTCATGATCAAATTATGGTATATTAGTACTCATGAAATTTTCTTGTTTTCAAATTTGGTTTGATAATTCCATCAGAATATGAGAATCTCCCAGAATAGGCGTACAAGTGCAGAAACAGTTAGATGTGCTGCGAGTCGGGCATACACACAGGCACACTTGATGAATATTCATCAGTCTCCTGCCAGGAGACAATGGCAGGATTTGCAAAGTAACTCACTCCCACATCAGTGCTTTTTCTCTTTTCTTAGGATCACCTTCTAGAAGTTTGTGAAAGATGTTTAAAACCAATACAAAGTTTTAAAGAAATTATGTGAGAACCTAGCTCATACACAGGGTAACAGACAGAAATTTAAATATCTGCATATTTAAATTCCACTACAATGCAGGGAAAAGCATTGAATTCATGAGTAAGAATGAGAGGGGCCAGCTAAGTTCAGCTATAAAAATGAATACGTTTTGGCAAGACAATTTGTTTAAGAAAAGATAGGCATGCTCACTCCAAACACACAGGTTTGTTTTGCATCCCTCCAATCCCCATCCCCCCCGCCCCCCCAACCAGTCCCAAATTTAGCACCCAGTGAATGGGACAATGAAGAAAATGTTTGCAAAAGGTAATGGCTGTGGGCATTCTCCAACCTTGTCGGCGCTGAATTGCAGAGAGTCAGCAAATGGGTTAGTGCGGCTGAAGCTGAATTTAGGGGAGAGCTTGGGCAGCAAGGTAGGCAAAGGGGATTTCTAGAAGAAAACATAAAAGGGGCTGAGCGTGAAGGCAATGCATGTGAAACAAGTCACTTTGAAGAACAAAAACTGGTTTAATGACTGGTTTAATAACTATGCTAACCAATAATATGCTATGTTTAAATAACTGTGCTACTCAATAATACAATATTTTAAAAAACAATCTGAGATCAAAAGTTTGCTTCTAATTAACCAAGATCCACCAGAGCCCGAACCAGTTTACAAACTACCATGTTAACTAGCTGGTAAAATGCCCCTCAAATTCTGTCCTTTCCAGTGACACACTTCTATGTCTACCCACTTCCTGTATTGATATATACTTCTGCACAGCAGTAAAAACTTTTCAACAGGATTATCAGAAAAGTGTTGGGTTTGCTATTCACATTTAAAAGTTAATAATGTTTTACTACAGAGGGTCAAGGACTGCAGCCTTCAATATGGACTGAGGCTCAATGTCAAGAAGACAAATTCTCACCACTGGACCAATCGGTAGCATCAGGATGGATGGTGAAGAGATTGAGAGTGTTCACAGCTTCAGTTTGCTCGGTTCCACGGTCAACACTCTTGGCACCAGTAGCCAGGAAATCAAAAAACGTATTGCAATGGGAAAGTCTGCGGTTAGGGACCTCTCTAAAGTACTCAAGAGCAACGGTGTCTCTCTGGAGACTAAGGTGCACCTGATAGAGGCCATGGTTTTTGCAATCACTTGTTATGCATCAGAGAGTTGGACAATGACTAGGGAGGATAGAAGGAGAATTGACGCCTTTGAGCTGTGGTGCTGGAGAAGAGTACTGAATGTATCATGGACTGCCAAGAAAACAAACAGATTCATCATAGAGAGGGTTAAACCAGGCTGCTCCTTGGAGGCAAGGATTCTGGGGCTTTGCCTGACATACTTTGGACATGTTGTAAGGAGAGACAGGTCTTTAGAGAGGGACATCATGCTGGGCAGAGTCGAGGGACAGTGCAGGAGGGGAAGACCCTCTATGAGGTGGAGTGATTCAGTGACTGGGGTAATCGGGATGGGTGTGTCAGGGGCGGTGCGGTTGGTGCAGGATAGAGCAGGGTTTAGGGCTGTGGTGTATAGGGTCGCTATGAGTCGCAAGCGACTCGATGGCACATAACAACAACAACGTTTTTGGTTTTAAATAGTCACTCTGTTCTGGTATTTATCAATTAATTCACTGGTGACATTTTCTTTTAACCTGTTCTTAAGTAAAAAAAAACCCAACAAACCAACAAACAACTTAGATTAAATATTAAGATTGCTTTAGATCAACAGTACTTATAACACACACACACACACACACGCACGAAAACAGTGAGAAAAGCAACTTTTGAAGCCTTTGTAATGGTATTCTCTACTTCTGCCAACTTTTCAAGGAGGTAGGAAGATGGAGATTTGTCTTTTTAAAAATATTCTTACTGATTTCCCACATTATTGTTGAATTTGAGAGGCTCTGAATCACATTTGGTGTCCTGCCTCAGGGCATTTCTGATGTTTGGTGGCTTGCCTGTGACAGTCCCTACTCAGGACTGTTGACACTGAGTAGAATATTAAAGGCAGGATGACAGTCAGACAGAACATAGCATTTTCATAACTATAAAAAAAGAAAGTTCTCCTCGTAGCAGAATCCATTCTTCTTTTCACACCCACCATCTTTTCACTTTGTTAACTATCCCTTTCAGTAGAGATTTCAGACATTTAGAATTCCTTCTGGCTCCAATGACATGTTTGTGTTACTTCCCTCCCTAAAAAAAAAGGCATCCTGGCAGGCATCAAGTGTCAGAAGAGGTTGTCATGTGAGCCACTCTGTATGGAGAACACTCTGGAAAGACCACGTACGCTCAGTGACTGCAGTGAAGCGTATGCCATGTTCCCCTGTCAATCTGCTCTTCTTCCAATGTGTTTTTTGGGTGGGTTTTTTTTCTATGAGGAAAAGATAAGGGGGAAAATGGGCAGTATGACATTTCTGCTCATCTTAACTTTCTCTCGGCTTTGCAGAGTAAAATGTCAACTCCTGCTTTACAAAAGGGAAGACCACGCATGCCAAGAAACATGACCATTCATAGAGGTGGGAGAAATGATCACACAGCACTTCAAGCCACACTCCTAGGGCACAGAACTGGATGTTACGGAGAATGAAGATGGTTTACAATCTTCCCTCATGCTTTTAGTTCCTCGGTGTCCTTTGAAATTCGGGAGAACAATTAGAAACGAAAGCATCCTGGTGAGAAGTGGAGTAGTCCACTCTAAAGAGCATGGTGCCACAGTTCGAAAACAGGACTGACCTCGGGGTTGGGGAGAGACTGAGAAAGATGGGTTCAATAATGTATACTGCATTGAAACAGATGAGGGAGAAAACTGTTTAAAAGGGATATGTGATTAGGTATTATTGTCATGACGGGAGTCCAGAGCGAAGGCTGCGTAGTGGAGTGGACCTGGGGGGAGGGATTGTAAAACAATGAAAGAATTTTTCTTTTACTTTTCCAAGAGGGTACTGGGGGGAGGATTGGGAGGGGAGAGAAGTGCAATAATGAATGAATAAAAGTCCAAAGTCTCTGTAAATTTTTATTGAAATTAATAATGATTTTTTTTTTTTTAAAAAAGCGCTCTTGATTGGGTTGACTTTTCATTTGCAGCTCTTGTTGGCATGGGACCGGGCCCAGGCGGCAGAGTGTAAACGTGCTACACCAGCACATCACACGAGCAAGCAGACAATGGTCATCAGGTAAAGATTTAGAGAAGCACACTCTATTTCCCACTAACAAAGTCAACGACTAAACTTCTGTTTACAATCGCAAGGGCTGATAAAAGCAGCCATGTTCCTGATTCGGGGAAAAGGCACAGAGAAGACAAGAACATTCTTTGGCCTTTATTCACGGGCCCACTTCCATCTGGTAAAGTGGTTGGACTGAGGTCTGGGAAGTGCTCTGCTCTCTCCTGGAGGATCACTCTGAATTGACTTCATCGTAGTGGTTGTTGGGGTTTTGTTTTGTTTTTTTATTGTTCTCCTTTAGTTTGAGTCTTTCTAGTAGAATTCTCTCAGCGAGTTCTGGGCACTTGGCTGGGACAGTTCACGTACTTAGCTGCTAAACAACAGTGTTCAGGTCCACCCAGAGGCAGACAGCTCGCCATGAAAACTTGGCGACCTATGTCCAGAAAAAACTCAGACACTGGAAACCCAGTGAGCACACACGGGGGCCTCCATGGGCTGGCGCAGACTCAAAGGCAACGAGTAATAGTTCTAAGAAGTTTAAGAGTCTTGAACATCCTCAGAGCCACACAGTGTTCAGCCTACGGAAAATAACTTCTAGATGCTTCATCCTATGTTACATTGCCAAACACTGAGGACTAAGAGGTTCTTAAGTCCATGCCCTTGTGATTTTGATTCCTTTTAGATTAGTGTAGACAGTTATTGCCACTGAGAACTAAATCCCTGAAAACAAAGCTGATCTCATTTGAAATGCAAAATTAAATCTGATTCATTTTTTCTCAAAGCAAAAATGAACCAAAGGTGACAAAACATGTCATCTTGGGAATAACTGCTATAAAATCAATGTCATTATATCTCTTGAAAGTAAAACAAGGCATTTCCCAGGTGTATGAACCAATATCTTCTCAGCTCATTAGAAGAATAAGACTGGATTGAAGGCAATCTTTGTACTTCACGTTTTGAAGGTAAATTTTAGAACCCCTATTCAGGATTGTTCTAAATAACATCAATGATGAAAATTAAAAATAAAATAAAAGACGGAATAACACTCCCTTCAGCACACACACACACACACACACACACACACACACACACACAAATGAGCTTCAACTTAACTTAAACAGGCATTTACTGGCATTATCTTGCTGTGTCTGTGTTTAACACAACAAATGGAAACAAACGTAAAAAGATTTGTGGTGATTTAAACAAACTGAATGCCTTGGTAAAGAATGCGGCAGGATGCAGCCCTCAAGCTCGGCACATTTTCTCATCTGAATGGATAATTATTGCCTCACAATCACCAACTGAATGATTTAAGAACTGCAGATGTGAAGATAACAGCATCCATCAGGAGCTGCTCAATCCATTCCTTAGCGATAACCCAGAGGAGAGCTACACCTGGCTTCACAACAAAAGGAAGGACCAGCCAGCTAAAGCCTGTCGCTCTGCCTGCATTCTCAGGCAGAGTCCATTCAGGGATTTTGCCCACAGCCCCTCTCTGGAGTCTCGTGCCAGGCACTGTCCGTTCAGGGCTCTTACCCACAACACCTCTCTGGAACTCGCACTAGTTCCCCCATCATCCTTTCAGCAGTCCTATCTTCAACTCTTCTTTTAAAAATTTAAAGCTTAAAGTATTTTATTAGTAAAATAGTACATTTTGGTACTGGTTTGTGGTTTTTAGATGGTGACTTTAATTTTCCTCTTGTATGCTGACACCAGACTTGGAACTAAGTCTTTCAGGATCGATCATTTTCCGAGATGTGGTAAGGAGCTGTGCTGCCAACCCAAAGGCACGCAGTTCAAATCCATGAGCTCCTCCACCCGACAAAGATGGGCATGCTCCTCCAGTAAGATTTAAAACCTCTGTAAACTTGCTGGAGGGTCAGCTAACAGTTGATTCTGACTTTCTGTTACATAAGAACAATAACAGCTCTAAGATAACGGCATTCGGTTCGAGTCGTCCAGTTGTTCCTTGGGAGAAGGCTGGGTAATCCCCTGCCGTGCAAGTTAGAGCCTCTGAAATCCCACTGGAGGGTCAGTGATGAGTCAGTTCCTTCTCTAGAGCACACAACAACAACAACACTATAAGTCAGGCCTCACTGCCTCCACCACTGCCTCCTGTACACTGGGTTAGAATCCTAATGATAACAAGATCACTAGGCAATTTATACAGGATTAGAATCTCAATGATAAGAAGATATCAGATAATTTTTATGTGTACATTTGTATAGTTACATAATTATGTATTTCTAAATGTGCATTATGTACACTTGGGGATCATGTAAACTGTAGATTCTCGATTTTGATTCAGGATAACTGGGGTGCAAATGCAAATTCTCTGCAGCAGGCCAGTGTGGAATGAGCTGGTTCAGAGCTGTGGTTGCCTTGATTCTTTCAAGGACCACACCTACAAGCTAGTAAGCAGATTATTCAAAGGAGAATCAAGATGACCGGAGTTCTGAATGAAAATGAGACATGGGGACTGCAAGAGCGTCTAGGAAACTCCTTGAACCTCTCCAGTGAATGCAAAGGCTTCTAAAGAAAAGGCATACACACTCTCAAAAGGAAGGCGCTTGAGCCAATGGCAACTAAGAGCAGCTGAAGGACCAGTGTGTTCTGGGAGCATTCAAGTTATATACAGCCCATAGCCACAAATCAGCCCTGACAGAGCCAATTCCACTGAAAATTCAAGGTGCACACAACAGTTTAAACCAACACACTGACTCAATTTTCAGACATACATGTGAGTATTATTGCTACTGTAACTGTATTGCTACTGTAATTTTATTGTGACTGTATTTATTATTACTGTGGTATTGTGTTGAAAACTTCTGGTGTATCCGAATAGGTTCTAAGCTGTTTATGGCTAGAAAGGTACCCTTTATAAGCTTCCCCTACTATCTTAGTTGAGCAATCCTAAGAAATCTGTTCACAGAGTAAAGACGTAGTGATTACCATTTCTCATTTATGTGGGCAGTATTTTTCATCTCTACTGGACCCTAAAAGAGCAGAGCCAATCCTACCCAGATTTTCAGTAACACAGAAAGGCTAAGACAGCATGCACACTGCGCTCATCACAGACAGTTGGGAGATGCACTGGCCCTGATGCTGATATGTCAACTCCAGGGAGGCGGCTGGGTGACCCCACTCTCACTGCTCCCTTGGGTGTACTCTGTCCCTTTTAAACTGACTACAAAATTGACACTAAATGGTAAGTTTTGTTTCTGCCTTTTCCTTAAAAGCACAAGTTCGCTTTGGAGTTCCTGCAGTGAATAAAGGCAGGCACTAATAAAGGTCTTTTATAAAATGGTATACATAAACTTTTGAAAGGCAGGTGGCACCAGGAGATTATCTTCTAACGCAAGGAGCGCTGGTGGTGCACCGGATTTTGAATGGGATTACTGACAGGTAGGGCAGTGGGCAGAATCTGTGAGATGCTCTGTGGGAGAAAGGTGAGCCTTTGTCTTCTCGTCAGGAACTGCAGCCTCTGAAATCCAATGCAAAGGTGCTGGGAGATGCAATCAATTGCACTCGGTGGGTTTGGTTTTGGGGTCATGTTGCTGGTGTGTAGAGTGGAGTCAAAACTGGCACAGAGCTGACCCTCCGATGGGTTTTCAGAAGCAGTAAATGCCTGGGAGGAGCTTGCTCATCTTTCTCCAGTGGCAGAGAGAGTGGATTCAAACCTCCTACCTTTGGGTTGGCGGCACATTCCTCACCACTAAGCCACCTTAGAGCTCTCTTTTGGGTTGTTAGACACTGTTGAATTGAGTAAGACTTATAGTGACTCTATGAACAACAGACCTGAACCCTGTTCTTTCTTGAGCTATCCTCATCATTTTAGACACACTTGAATCCATTTCTGCAGTCACTGCGTCAATCTGTCTCCTTGACTAACTGATATGGAGATATGTTAATTGTTTCAACTTACAGGAAAGTCAGTGTAAGGGCAGTCTTTATTATAAATTTATTTATAATATAAGGATTGCTTGTATATGAGGATAGGAGTCCTGGGCGCACAGACGTTAGACACTCAGCTCTTGATGCAAACGTAAGTGGTTTGAATCCACCAGTTAATTCCTCGGAAGAAAAATGTGGCATTTTGGGTTCACAAAGATTTCTATTTCTGGAAACCCGGAAACCCTAGAGAGCAGATTTACTGCTCTCTAAAAGTCTGCATTGATTCAAAGGAAGGGCTTTCTTTCCTGTAAGAAAATATCTTTTTTATTTCTTTCCCTGAAGCCCAAAGAAAATAGAGCAGGAATATTAAAATACACAGTTATTTTAAACCTTTGGCTCATTTTGATCTTTAGTTTAAAACAGAAACTATATGGGAGGGAGGAAAGTGTGCATGAATGAAGGCATTAAAGAGAAAAAAAGACAAAAACCCCATGTTCACAAAGCCTCACTTAGGATCTTCTGTCTCAACGCTCACTATGCACGTCTGTAATTTCCTACACAGCTTTGAAGCTGTTTCACCTGTGATGAGTGACGGTAAGATCGGGTTAGTAAGTGTCAGCTCACGGGGACAGACGTCGATGGACACAAGATGTGGCTGGGAAGCAGTGGTTAGGAATCACCAGTGAGTTCGCTTTAGTGGAAACCACAGAGTGGCATGTCAGCATTCAGAGGGATGTATCAAGTCAACACACACATCAGTCCCTGAGGGCTGCATCAGCAGAAGACCCTGATGCAGAATAAATTCATAAAGAGTAAGTAATCTCTTCAGCTGCTAAGGGAATTTGGCTAGAGGTCGTGGACTATTAACCTGAATGACACCCTATTTCTTCTAGCAACTGAGGTCTTCTGTGGCTATAACACACACTAATAATTACCCACCTAGATACTTGTGATCATCAAGAAATCCTGCTTGTGTGTGTTCTTAATAGGTTTCAAACCATTTTAAAACATAGTGGATGATATTGCCAGATCAACCTTTTAAAATTTATAAAACAGGTATTTTACAAATCATCTGAGACGTCAGGGATCCACATGCTGGCTCCCGGCGAGAACGCAGCCCCTGGAGCATGAGCTTGCCAGCGGGAGGCTCTCTGGGTGCGCCTACCTTGCCCTCCCCCTGTCTTCGCTTACCCTTGGTTTGCTTATAACGCTCTGTACCATGAACACTACAGGGCTGCCTGCTTTCCGAATGGCTTCCACAGCTTGCTCATGGCTTGCGTCTCTGAGATCAATTCCATCCACCTGCAAATGGAAGGCTCAGCTTAACATTTTTTTTTTGGTTGTTGTTTTTTTTTTTCCTTTTTTTAAATTATTAATTTCAATGAAAATTTACAGACACTTTGGATTTCCATTCATTCATTGTTGTACTTTTTTTCCCTCCCAACCTTCCCCTGTCCCCAGTACACTACCCTCTTAGAAAAGTAAGAGAAAAATTCTTTCATTGTTTTACACTCCCCCCAGGTCCACTCCACTATGCAGTCTTCACTCTGGACTTCACTGTCATGACAAAAATACCTAATAACATATCCCTTTTGAACAGTTTTCTCACTCACCTGTTTCAATGCAGTATACATTATTGAACCCATCTTTCTCAGTCTCCCACCAACCCCGAGGCCAGTCCTGTTTTATAATAGTGGCACAATGCAATATTTGTCCTTTTGTGACTGAGATACTTCACTCAGAATAATGTCCTCCAGGGTCACCCATTTTTAATAATATTGCATGAGTTCTTTGTTTTTCAATACAGCATAGTATTCCATTGTGTGAATATATACCACAGCTTCTCTATCCATTCGTGTGTTGGTGGGCACTTAGGTTGTTTCTAACTCCTTGCTGTTGTGAACAAAGCTGTGATAAACATGGGTGTGCATATATCTGCTTGGATGTCAGTTATTGTCACTTTGGGGCATATTCCTAGCTGTGGAGTTGCTGGGTCAAATGGTATTTCTGTTTGCAACTTTTTAAGAAAGCACCATACCGCCTTCCACAGTGATTGCACCATTTTACACTTCCACCAACAGTGAATAAGGGTTTCAGTTTCTCCACAACATCTCCAGCATTTGCTGTTTGCTGCTCTGTTAAATTTTACTATTGTGACTGGGGTGAGATGATATCTCATAGTTGTTTTAATTTGCATCTCTCTTAGAGCTAGATATTTTGAGCATTTCTTCATGTGCTTGTTGGCCATCTGAACGTCTTCTTTGGTGAAGTGTCTGTTCATATCCTGTGCCCATTTTGCAATTGGATTATTTACTTTTATCTTGTTGTGGTGCTCAAGCAGTTTATAAATTCTGGATTTATGTCCCTTATCTGATATGTCAGTACCAAATACTTTTTCCCAGTCTGTGGCTTCCCTTTTTACCCTGTTGGAGAAGTTTTTGGATGTGCATTCAGCTTAACATGACAAGAAGCTACAGAACAACAAAACAGTTTGTGGATATGCACCCTGGAGGATTCTCATTAGCCTCTTGGAAAAATGTTTCAGAAACAAATACAATGTGAGTCTAGCATTTGAGGTCCCAAACCATGGGACTGCTTTCATCATGGGTATCACTGCACTACGTGTCTTTAGATTCATCATAGCGTGGGTTTGGGTGACATTTGAGTGTTTAGCTCTGTACAAGGAACCACAAAGCTAAAAACAAAGTTCTCATATCCTGATGAATCAGGTTATAGTAAGGTTAGTGCTGCAAAAGGCATAAAGCCATAGACACGACAGGAGCTAGAAGCTAAGAGATGGAGCAGGCTTGTTAGTAACTATGACATGAATAGTTTGAAAATGAACGTTATTTCAGAAATTTCGATTCACAAAGGCTTGCCTGATTAGGCACTGATTAGTTCCACCTCTGCACTGTCTGAACCAGAGGAAAAGAACTTTGAAAGGCCAAATGCGAATCCTGCCAGGAAACACTAGGAAGCTATTGGCATTTTTGTGTTTCCAATCACAGCAATGGAAATACAGGCCTGAACGGCGAAATCAGAGTACACTCAACTCAAGAAAAAGTTACTAGAGCTTTTCCCAGAATAGGGAGCTCTGGTGGTCTAGGGGCAAGAAGCTATGCTGCAATCCCAAAGGCACGTGGTTCAAGGCCACTAGCAGCTCTGTGGTAGAAGGCTGAGCAATCTCCTCCCATGTAATTAACCACCTCTGAACACCCTCTGGAATACCATCACCTTCAAAACGTCACCATTTTGCTTCAAATCTCCCTCAAGTTAACAATTAGATGCCAAAATAATAACTTTTGGGAGGGTATCCTAAAAGCGGCTTCTCACCTTTTTTGATAGAATAAAAATAAATATTCCTATCTACTATGTATCTGGCTGGTGGACAATTTCACCTCTCACTCAGAATGCAGTATTTTACAGGTCTCATAAATTTTCAGAAAGTCCAGAATGACAAGAGCTTGGGGCTTTCTTAGCTATTAAAGAATATCCTACATGTAACGACACCCAGTGGACCACTGCTCAACCACAGACATGTTCGTATAGACTCTGATCAATTCTTTCGGTCAATAATCATATATAATAGTGTTTTCTTTTTCCATCAAAGGAGCAATGATTCTGGAAATTGTTACCTAACTTGGAACTGGAGAACATTATGCTGAGTGAACTAACTCAGTCCCACAAGGATAAATATTGTATAAAACCATTATTGAAGAATGAGTATAAGGATCCAAAGAGGGGAAGAGTAGAAGCAGAGGAATGAGGAGGGGGCGGGGGGATTAACCATGGGGTTGTACAATTTTTTTTTTTTAATTTTTATTATTTTGTGTGCGTGTACCGTCAAATCAGATCTGACTGGTACAGGAGGATATTGCGCCTCCTTCTCCGGCAGAGCATCTGGTGGATTCGAACCGTGTTCCTCTGGGATTGCAGTGCGGTTTCTTGCCACTAGGCCACCAGAGCTCCCCGGGGTTGTACAATTTGATTGGGGCAGGGTGAGGAAAATTGGAAGAATCTGTTCTTGAAAACAATGTGTTCAACTTTTATAAAGAAACCAGTACAAAAAAAGCCCCAGAAAGATGATCAAGTAAATAATGAAGCGTGCCTACAATAAACTGCCTCTGCCGAAAGCTGTCAATGATGATTCTCTAAAGTTATCACCTTGTGAAAAAAAGCAAGAATGCAAGAAAGGAGAAAAAGCCACCCTTTTAAACAGTCACAGGCTCAAACCAGACTGGACCAGACCTCGCCTTTGCTTTCTGTCAGGTCTCAATCTTCCTCCTTTGTCAGCTCTCAAAAGCAAACCACAAATGTCAGTGGAAGAGTAAAGAAATCTCCAACCGTCATCTCCAATTACATTTGACGGGTTGTAACTATCTCCTAGACAATAAAGCTCTTTCAGTGTTGAAGTTATATGGGGTAGCGAAAAGGAGAGACCACCACTTGTGTGAAGGAACTGTAAGGTCATCATAGTAACAGTGGGAGCCCTAGTGGTGCAGTGGTTAAGCACTCAGCTTCTAACTGGAAGGTTAGTATTGCAAAACCCCTGAGGAAGGTGTGATAACCTGCTTCTTTAAGTGAAGCCCCTCGGGGCAGTTAGGTCCCCTCTGTCCTCTAGGATGACTTAAGAACAGGCTCCATGGCAACAGGATAGTGACAATGGCATCAGTTTTTACTTGAAACTTATGCCTATTCTGGATATTTTGAAAGCTCAGCAAATCTAGTTCAGGCACCGCATTCTCTGCCCAATTAAACAAACCTCAGCTCATACGATCGACCTATCTACCCCACTACGCGCAGGTGAAGCTAAGTGGGCATGGAGCCTTGTCTCTTGCAGGATGCCCAGAGCCTGTCACAATCTCTGAAATTCAATTTCTCGGGGAATATCTGCTGAGTAACCAAAAGCATGACTCAAGAAGAGTGTCTGAAAAATTAAACTTCCTCCGAATTAAGGAATTAGGTATAATTTGCCTAAATGTGTCATAAGGAAGCATCCGTACATTTGCACAGAGATATGTCTGTCTGTCTTACTCTTACCTCTTACACACACACACACACACACACACACACACACACACCCCACACACACGGTAAAGAGGAAACCCAGGCTTGGCTTGTGGGTCGGTAATTACATAGAATATAACTGGATTTCCAAAACAGATTTTAGCTGTTGGAATCACTGGGGAAAAATATTCCATCTAGTAATGCTCATCTACAATGAGAAAATAGTGATAAAATCTCAGAGAATTTAATTGTGATGCTTATATTGGGAGTCTGTGTGAGTGTTTAAACATGATTTTTCTTTATAAATATTGCTTTGTTCAAAAAGAACTTTATTATTTTACCATAAAACAGACAAATATATTGCAAATATCAGCCTATCCGTCAAGAGAAACATTCTCTTATTGAACAGAGGGCATTGGAAGTCAAAACCAAAAATAAAAAAGTATAAATGTTTCAGTCATGAACAAATTTTAAACTCCAGCCTGGCCAAAGGCATGAATATAAAAAAGAAATATTAAGATTCCCATGTAAAAGGGGATGAAATGGGGACAAAGTGTCGGCACAGAAAGCTGGCTGGCGGGTACCTCTACTATCCTATCTCCAGGCTTCAGGGTTCCGTTTTTGCCCGCCGGACTGTCTTCCAGAACGTGCTTGATGAAAATGCCCCTCATCACTTCCCCGTTGCTCAGTCGACTCCCCATCCCTCGTCCACCAATAATGCTGATGCCCAGGGATTTGCTTGGTTCTCGCCACAGTTCAACCCTGTAAAAAGAAATAAGTTAATGAATTCAAGGCAGTCAAGATTTGTTACCTGCTTTTTTGTTTGTTTGTTCGTTCCATGAACATGCACAATTTACGAAGGGTTAGCTGTTGTTACTGTGGTTGGGTGCCACCGAGTGGAGTACAACTCATAGTGACCCCCACGGACAACAGCTATGAAGCCTGCCCCATCCGGTGCCGTCCTCATGGTCTCTGACACACACGAGCCCATTGCTGCGGTCACTGTGTCAATCCACCTGGTTTGAGGATCTCCTTCTATGCTGTCGTCCCTCCACCTTCCCAAGCATGATGTCCTTCTCCAAGGAACAGCCCCTACTAGCAACAGGCCTAAAGTATGTGAGACGAAGCTTTGCCATCCTTGTTTCCAAGCAGGACGCTGACTGTACTTTCTCCAAGGTGTATCTGTTTGTTCTTTTGGCAGTCTGTAGGATATTCAGTACTCTTCTCCAACACTCAAGGTTTACTAGTAGGAAATGACAGGGTTTTTATGTACTTTCCCAACCACGCATTTTGCACAATGTAAGAACTAGATCCTAGTGGCCTAGTGGCAAGAAGCTGTGCTACAATCCCGGACGTGTGGTTTGAATTCACGAGCTGTTCTGCAGGAGGACAGGTAATCTCCACCCATGCGATGTACTGCCTCTGAAAACCCGCTGGAGGGTCAGCTATGAGTTGGTTCTAACACCATCGCACACAACGCGAACAGCTTCTAAAGTAACTAGAGTAAGTAAATACAGCAGGACTCACATTCCATGCTGGAGCACAGATGTACTGAAAAGCACCACTTGCAGGAGTTCCTATAACAGACAGTAATCCATCAAGAAATTCAGCTACCACTGAACACACGGTAGCTTCCAAGCCCAGCAACCAAATCAAGAGAAAGAAGAGCCCCTCACACACGGCCTGAGCAGCTGACTTCTGGAGAAGTCTGTCTTTCTGGCCAAGGGCGACCTGGTGCCCCAGGGAAGGCGTGAAGAGCAGCTGCTGACATTCTGTCTGACTTGGGCCCACCAGATCCTCCTTAAACTCTTCTCCCATGCTTCCTTCTGTCTTTGCAATCCTGTTATCCCTTCAGATCATCAGGCATTTAAAGTAAGTGTATAATTATCCTTGGAGATAATTTCCTAATCATAATAATGCTTTTTGAATGTGTACAATGTAATCATAGCTTTGTTTTGCATTTTACACACGGTAATTAATTTAAACTTTGCAACGACGCTTTGATGTAGAATTGCAAATACCTTCATTGGGCAGACGAGGAAAGTACATTACAGCCCCAGCTGTTTTCTCATCTGGGCCGAACACTGCAAATCATTTTATTCTTATACCTCTGCCTTTGAACAACGTTGATATTTTGCAATTCATTCACAGATCTTCTGGCTACTTGAAGCCATTAAAAATGAGTTCTTGAATTCATTATACGGGCCAGGGCATATCTCAAAGTAGAAGAATTAATAAGTGCAAAGACCTCAACGAACAACAGATTGGAACCTTGCTCCATCCTGCACCAGCCTCCGCTGTGACCAGGCCTTTGCTGTAGTCACCGCGTCACTCCACCCCGTGAGCGTCTGCCTCTCTCTTGCTGACCTCTGTGCATCCCAGTATGGTGTCTTCTTGCAAGAACTGGACCCTTCTGACAAAATACTCAAAATACAAAGGGCAAGGTTCCACCTTCCTCTCATTAAGATTTGCACTCCTGGAAATCCAAAGGAGGACGACTATTGACCTTGATAGTGGTGAATCTGGAAAGTGTTTGGTGTTGGGTTGTTGTTGGTTTTTTTAGTTGATTATGAAACTAATTTTATATAGGTGAATTAACTAAAATTGAACAGAGATTAAGAAACTTAGATTAAAACTGGCAAAGCTGTAATTAAAAAAGGCTTAGAACTTCACACATACGCAGAGCTTTTCTACCTTGCTCGGTCATGACCTTGCTGGCTGAAAGTGAGCAGGACTTGAAATGCCTGCTGGAGATCAAAGCCTTCAGCATGCAATACAGATTTCATCTCAGCACGAAGAAGACAAAAGTCCTAAGCAGTGGGCCAATAAGTACCACCAAGATAGAAGGAGAAAAGATTTAAATTATCAACAATTTCCTCCTACTTGGCTCCACCGTCAACAGCCCTGGTATCAGCAATCAGGAGGATCAGGAGATATGATGTACTGGGCAGGTCTGATGTCAAGGACCTCTTCAAATTGCTGGGGAGCAATGATATTTTGAAAGCTAAGGTGTGCCCGACTCATGGTCTTTTCAATCCCTTGCTATGCATCTGAGAGCTGGACGATGAAGAAGGATGACAGAACTGATGCCTCTGAGTAGTGGTGCTGAGGAAGAGAACTGAGTATCACATCAGCTGCCAAAAGAACAAGTATATCTTGGAAAAAGTACAGCCAGAAGTCTCCTTGCAGGCAAGGATGGTGAAGCTCTGTGTCACATGCTTTGGGCATGTTGCTGGGAGAGGCTAGTCCTTGGAAAGGGACATCATGCTTGGAAAGGTGGAGGGTCAGCGAAAGGGTGGAATAGCCTCGATGAGAGATGATTGACACAGTGACTGCAGCAATGGGCTGGGGTGGGTCAGAGATAACGAGGCTGGCGCAGGATAGGACAGAGTTCAGATCTGCTGTTCACAGGATTGCTATGAGTCGTATTCAACCCAACAGCTCCTAACAACACTGGATTTTCGGCTAAACTGCTATTCAGGGAGCTCCGGGGGCTTCTTCCACAGGGGGTTTCCCTGCTAGCCCCAAGGTGGTGCTCCTCTCACTGTTACAGCCACCAGCCTCTGCAGAAGAAAGAGGGGTGACCTCCTTTCATACAGTTTACAGTTTCAGAAAACTTTCTGGAGGGTCAACTAGGAGTCCGTTCATACTAGATGATAATGAGATTATAATAAGATTCTATGTGCTGCTAATGAGAAATTAAAAGCTCACTCAAATGGCTAGAAATGCTTTGAAAGCAACATCAAATGATGCTTCTTATATCTTGAATATGACTTGACATCGACAAAGCTTCTCCAAGTCATGGTATTTTCAATTGCTTCACATGAATGTGAAAGGTGCATAATGAATAAAGATGATAAAAGAGGAGTCAATGCCTTTGAACTGAGTTGGTGAAGAATATCAAATATTTGACTGACAGCACAATAAGCAATCTTGTCTTGGGAGAATTGCAGCCAGAGAGTTCCTTAGAAGTAAGGACAGTGAGATGCTTGGCTTGCTTTCTTATGTATGTTTAAAGAACTACTTTTTATGAATGTAAGATAAAAAGTTAAGTTAGTATTTGCTAGTATGCCTAAGATCAAATACTATGGGTACTATTAATTCCAAATCCCCAAGCATAATATTCTCTGGTTAGTTCTGCTCAGTCCCTAATCACGGCACGTCTTTGTCTGCATACTACTTTTATTTCATGCAGTATCAAACTACCTGCCAATGACTCAAGGATCAGAAATTCAGTCCTTGAAACCATCACACCCCCTGCCTTTCAAGACCACGTATCCACTGAGTGGACAGAAGACAGCCCGTTCTTACCGCCGGGGCTGGTTCCAGTTGCTGTAGGCCGCATTCTGAAGTTCACTTTCTTCTCCCTCTCCTTCTTCTCGCTCCGGCAGTTCTGGGATGTCCCTGTTAAAGAAGTACGCAGTGAGTCCTCCAAAGTCACTGTAAATCCATGCAGCAGCATCGTCTCTTTGCACTTATTCAAAGTGAAAATGCAGGTAGACATATAGATTATAGCTGGCGAATGAGTACAACTGATCGTTGATCACTAAGGGATTTTGGGGTGTGGGTCGACCTCCCACAGTTGTGTCTTGAACAACCTCAGCTTGAACTGCTTGAGTTCACTTATATGTAGATATGTATTACACATTGGATTGCTAACTGAAAGTTCAGTAGTTCAAATCCACCCGTTGCTCCATGGGAGAAAAATGTGTACGTTTGCTTCTATGATGATTGCAGCCTTGGAAACCCTATGGGGCGGTTCTACTCTGTCCTATAAGGTCACCTGAATTAGAACATTCAGTAGTGGGTTTGCTTTTTTTATTTTCTCTTTTTTTTTTTTTGCATGTGTTTTTTTTTTTTATTGAAGTGAATTCAAGAGTTATGAGTATTTATGTTTACCTTCCACAGACTTTTATACTGGACTTAAACAGTTCTTTCATTGTGTCCACATTTAAGACCTTTTATACCTATCCAGAGAAGAAGCCAAGCTTAATGGTTAAGAACACGGATTGCGCAGACTAACTGCTTAGACTCTAATCTTGAGTCTAATGCTAACAGCTACAGGACTTTGAACAAGCTCCTCCTCTCTCTCTGTTGCACACTCTTTCTCTGGATGATGCAAACTGCACTGTATGGTTTGCATTTGTTTCAAGCACTGCTATTTACCTTCTGCCAGCCTCGGGGAACCCCTTTCGATGCTGGAGAGGGCATAGTGTTGCCAGTAGATTTTTACCTCTTATAATTTTCGGGGCTGTCAAGCCTCTACATTTTACCGGAATAAAAAACATTATCCCTGAGTACTCTACACCAAGTCACTCGAACCACTATTTCAGAGAGTCACTGGAATGATTCCTTCTTATCATTTTAACAAGCAGTAGTGCGAAGCCAACCTCAATATATGCCATTGATCCTGGAACGAAAATTCTAGAAGGGAGTGTAGTTGAACTCTGTGAATACTCCTTTCCCTTAAAAATTCATGGGGCTCCAGAGACCACGATACGCTTTCCTTCTATCAAACTCATGACCTTTCTTTCCTTCCCTAATGCGCCACTTATAAACGGCACGGTGTCTAGGTAGTAGAGAGGAGTATGATACCATATTTGGATGCCAAGAGGGTCAGTAGGTAAAAAGGGATATGCTAATGTCCTCTCAGGAACCCTGGAGCTCCGGTCACATGCCCTCAAGGCACACTGCAAAGCCCTTTCTGCTCTACAGTGTGTCTAGGGAGAAATGGACCTCTCACATTCTAATGAACTAGAGAAAAGCCCAAACCAAACAAGTCTTTGCTATGAACTCACTACTACCAAAAAAAATCCAGTTCTTGTCTTTCCTAAGAAGTTGGGGCAGGGGAGTAAATCTATTCTTTAAAGAGAGTGTGTAATATATTTGCAAATATATCTACATGTAAGCCCACTGCCGGCAGGTCTACTTTGGCTCAGGGAGCCCTTCCATTGGGTTTCCCTCAACGTGATGAAACAGACTTCTCTGCATCTGTGTCCCACTGTGGAGCACCCATGAGCTCTGTGTCATCGGTAAGAACCAGTTCCTCCTGCATCTGCATTTAGGTGTAAAATCCTGGATGTGGGCTAGGCTGTAACAGGAGGAGACCACTGCTCTTTCTCCCTTGGAGGACTGCTGGAGTCAAGCTGCCCACCTGTCAGCCAACACACAAAGAAAGTGCCACACTACCATTACCCCCCTGTACTGTTGTTGTTGTACCATCAAGTAGAAACTGAACCATAGCTCTGGTGGGTTTTCAGAGGCAGTTAATCACATGGGAGGAGACTGCTCCCTTGGGCTGGGGGCCTTTAAGAAGTCAAACACTGTTTTCAATGATGCATGTTTTCAATGATGTACTGGGGCATTTAGCTAAACATTTCCACAAAATAAAAATTAAAAACAAACCAAAAAACACCAAAGAACAAAATCCCATACCTCCACTAAAAATGTTTGTGAATATGTATGTATATTAGCAAGCAAACAAAATCATTGATGATATTCACAGAGAGGAAAATATGACATAAAACTATACAAATTATAGGTTCTGGGAAACTAAAGGAATAATGGTTACATACAAGGTAATTTAAAAAATCTTTAATATGCTAGAAGTGCTGAACAGTGGAATTAAATATCTCTTAATTTGTATTTTTATTACTTCCTTAAGTTTTCTGCACTAGGTGGTGACGAATAGGAGAGCTGGGTCTCTTTGAAAAGCCTATGTGCAGGAAGGGAATTCATTCTTCACCTAGGATCCCTTCCTGATCCACCCACCTTGACCTTGACACTCTTCTGGGTAATCTGTTGCCTCCCTCCCTTCCTCCCTCAGATTTATCAGATTTATTATTTCTATTACCTTCCAGTGTATGAAGAAAAAATGTCCAGGGCCATGAGTCCTCCTGATTGTTGCTCCAAACCTATTCTGAATTCTTCCAAATGTTCTGCAGGCACATAAGTGATCCTGGAACAGGACACAATCCATGAGAGTCAGGAAGAGTGGAGTTTTGCTGGCTTGGAAAACCTCCCAAAGCAGATGGACTTGTCCCCTTGACTTCCTCCCACACCAGTACAGTCACTCCGCAGAGAACCCAGATTTCAAAGGAATAAATTCTATTCCATCTGCAAAATATTCCACACTCAAGAGTGACAACAACAATTACACTTTATGTAACGCCACTGGTACGTTAGGAGCGCAGGAGACACAAGAAATAGGGAGCAGCGCTGCTCACACAAAAGTAAAAAAAAATCCCCTTATTGGAGGTTTGAATCCACCAGCTGCTCTGACGGAGAAAGACTGGCAATCTCTTCTCAAGCAATTCACAGCCTTCAGAAATCCATTGGAAAGTCAATTTCAAATCAGGTGCTTAGTTCATAGCAATGAGTTCTCTTTAGCAACATAATTAGGTTAGGTACATAATTATGTTAGGTACTTAGCAGAACACCATTATTTATATTTCTAAGTGAAAGGCTAACACTTATTTTTTTTTTAAAAAAAGGAAGATTTAGAAATCTTTACTGTCACTGTTTTCAAAAATATAAATTTTGACCAAATCTTTCTTAATTCTCTAACAGAAACAAATTCCATGCACTTTACAAAAATACTGGCTGTCCAATATTAGTTTATATCTGTCCACAATCTATTATTAATTTTAGACACTACCAAGCATTACTAATCATTACGTTTTAGCTCCAATTCTGAAATCAAACCATTTAAAGTTCACGGAAAGTCTCTCTTACTAATTTGTACCTATTTCTTACACTTATACTTTGGTTTCAGAAAGAGAAAAATCTGTACTTTTTTTACCCGAGTGACTATTTACTAATTCAACAAGTCTGGCTGGATGTGTATTATGACAACACAATGCTGATTATCAAAATAATGGTTAGACATTGACATTTTAAAATACAGCCATTTTCTATCCTATAAAACTTTGAACATAGATTATATATGTTTTGAACATAGATTATATATGTTTTCAAGTAGACTATTCCAATACTATCAAATTAAAGTAAGCAAAACCAAAGTATCTGAATTCAGTTAGGAACATTTAACTAAAACATATGTCTCAGAAATACACAATATAGAAATCAGGAAGATTACTAACCCACCTACCCAGATAGGTTATCCATTAAGATAGTATTTAAAAGTGTAGCTCTAGAGGACAGAGCTAAAAATAATGCCTTTCATGCTATAAAGATATGCCATCGGCGTCATTTCTTGAGTTGGAAAGACAGAAGAAACACAGTCAGTTGGTGAGGTCACAGAGGTTTGGAGCGAGAAGACATGACTGGTGTCCATCAGGAGGATGAAGAGAAAAGAACTCGTCACCACTGAGCCATCACCTCTTCAGTCACAAAAAGACGTCACTCTGTAAGGGGCTCGTGTCAGCTGAGAAGCGCACACACTCTCCCCAGACGTCTTCACTCCTGTCACACCTGGTCACGCCAACTCTGTGGAGCTCTCTTGAGCATGCTCAGTGGGAAAACTGCTGCAGAAAGCACACAGAGGGCGGCAGAGGGTAGGCTGGCTGGCTGAGTCACTCCAGTCCCCGTCTAAAGATACCACCGCTCTGAAGAGATCTTCTAGAAGATGTTTCAAAAATATGTGAATTTTTTTTTAAAAAAGGTAAGTAGTAAATTCACCTTTATGCCTTGGAAATGAATCTGACCAAGTGAAAAATATCAGCAAAGAAGATACTTTACACAAAGAAAAATACAAGTTAAACTAAAACCCTGAAAAACTGATGGTATTTCTGAAGATTCAGGTAAGATATCATCAACTGAAAATAAATAAACCGACAAAGGTAAGAAAAGGCAAATTGGGAGCCAAAGCACCACAGCAAGAAGTCATAATCACTATAAACATTTCCATTTTCCATAAATTTGAGAAAGAAAAAATGGGGGGTTTTTTCCCAGCCAATGTTAGCAATGAGGTGTTTCCTGTATTTGCACAAAGCTGGGTTCTTTTTACTAAAAGTAGAAGGTACTATGAAAATATTTTTATTCTGATACTTCAGGTGTATGAGAAAGAGCCAGAAAAACAAATTTCCATAAATATTTGTTTTACCTCAAAGTTGAGACCACAGAACAATCCTCCCACAAGGCCACAAGACACTGTGGGCAATTCCAACTCACACCTGATCGCACACCACAGCAAGTCCTAGAAGACCCAGCCGACTGCCCACACTGCACCCTGCGATGTGTACACACATGGAGAACAGCTTACGTGAGAGCTGTATTAAAAATACTGAAAAGTAAATGAACTTCGCGGTCACGTGCAGTGCAAGGAGGAAAGAACACTATTAGTGGCACCGAAATGTGCCGGAGATATTCATCCAGAGATTGCACGCACATGTGCAGGCAGGAGCTCCCCTGACAAGGGAGGTTTAAAGCTTAGTGGGTGGAAAACACAACCTTCAAACGAGCTTACAATCATCAGTTCAGTGTGAAAATGTACTACTCCTGCGGGTCTGCTGGAAATGACTCTGTCAAAGCCACGCTACATACGGCGTCTCTATCTCCGGCTCATCTCTGGATGGGGAGGTTACAAAAGCACAGAATGGTTTTCACAGACAAGTTGCAACATCCTGCCGTGATGAGCTTCTGAATCACCGACACTTACACACAAAAAGGAGCTCGGGCGTCAGCAGGTGCTGCAGACAGTGCAGAAGGTGAGGCATGCACCGCGGCATCTTTGTAAAGGGGTGTTAGCTAACAAATGTCAATGTCTTGTGCTGAATGTGACACGCATACAGATGCATTTAAGAGTGGGTGCTCCTGCTTGGTTCCCCCCGGCTTTTCTACCTCCCTCCCATCTACACCTCCCCCAGAAAAGCATCTGCTCTTTGCTGGTGTCTATAGCAGTGATTATTAACAAGCATGGGGGAAAAATGTAACTGCAATCAATCTTTTATTCCTTGATCAGGAATTCATCCCACACTTTGGGTTCAGGCAGGTGAATTCTGATTCAGCTCAGTAATTATGTGGCAGATGTTGCAAGCAGCTGCTGCTAACCACAAAAGCCTGGCTATTATTACAGAGATGGAAGGAGCTCCTGGCAAGGTGGAGTGAGGAGTGACACAGAATGCATTCTGGTGAGGCTTCACATCTGGTTTTCCATAGAAATAATGAAGCCTGGAACTTAAACTGCCTGTTCTTGAACTCTGGACACTCAAATTATCTACCCAGGCAAGCATGAAAGCACACACCCCAAGTCGCTAGCAAGCTATCCTCATGGGATAAAGAGATCCAGAGCTTTATTTTGACAATTCAGGCAATACTTTTCCTAAAGCCAATCAGCTATGCAGGTGAACCAGTTAGCCTCTTAGTCTAAGCCCTTACAATGCACCTATCCCCCTACGACTGCCCTGGATTGAGCTGGGTTTATCACAAGTCATAAAGAGAAAGAGATGTGAATGGTGCTGACATCTAGGCAATGACCTTGCAACCCAACTGGCCAAAGACAATGTTACATTTCCATGCAGAATAAGAAAAGAGCTGGCCAATCCTTTTATGAGGATAACTCACAGTTTTCAAGGTGATTCTAAGTAAAGCGACAGGGTGGGGACAGGGTCTAAAACACTTCGCCGAGGTTGACCAGGGCAAATTCTCTTCAGCCCTGGCCAACCTAAAGGACAGATTCTTTTCATTGTTGTCACTTAACATAGTCTTTCTGCACTAAGATTAAATAAACATGATGTTGAGGATTTTTCTTTTGTCATTTATCTAGTGACTCGAACTCTATAAACATATGCAATCAGAGCTTTAATAGGACACTGGAGAAGAAACAAATGTGTTTCATGAACGTGTGTGGGGTGTGTGTGTGTGTGTGTGTGTGTGTGTGTGTGCGTGCGCGCGCGCGCACACACCCATACAGAAATGTGTAAGAAAGAGATCGGTTGATTGATTGATTGACTGATTGATTGCTGGATGGATTTCAGAAGAGGAAAAGGCATAGGTTTCTTTCTTTGATTCTTTACATATATAATCACACAATCTAGCTTGCCAGCTGAATTCAAGAAGCTGTAACTCATCAGAACAGCTCTCACATTATCCCTCACTCTGCCCACATGCACAGGCAAATTCTGATAGTAAATCTGAGGGTGAGAATATGAGAAAGGAGAAAAACATTTCTAATTTTGATAACAAAATGTATCTCACAACTATTTTGGAAAGGCCTAGATATGTGACTTATGCCAAATCGATGTCATCTGGCCTAACATTTTGGTCATTAGAACGTAGGGGTGAGGCTGGCACAGGGCAGTATGTCTCCAAATAAGGGTTCCTGAAAGTTGGACTGGCACCTGCATGAATGTCCAAAGTATAAGACATATATCACAGTAAGTCGGTGACGAGCTCTTAGGTCATCCACACTTGATTCGTCTTACAGACTCATCTTCTTTGGTAGCAAATTAAGCCACAGTGATGTCTTCCCAAAAGGCAAGTCCATTGACATCAAGTCAATTCCCATTCACTGTGACTCCAAGGGACAGAAGTAGCTCCCAGAGTTCCTGAAGCTGGTGATCTTTCTGGAAGCAGACTATCCCATCTCTCCCTTCAGGAGCCTTTGATGGGTTTAAGTGCCCACTTTTCAATTAGGAGTCCAACACTTAAGGGACTGTGCCACCAAGATTCCTGTTGCACTTTCTATTACACATAAACAGCTCAAGTGAAGAGGGAAGAAAAGGCAAAGATGCATAGAAACAATCAATCCAAATGACTCACTAAACATGTGAATCACAACTTTGTGATCCTAAGACTGAAGGATTAGATGGTGACAGGTTACCCTGGTGATCATGATCAAACGATCATGGGAGGATATCCTTGATAGGGTGGGGGACATGTGGGACAGAACGCAAAATCACAGAAAAGAGACAGGCTTCCCGGTCAGCAAGAGACTGAGGCTAACCCCGAGATTTGGGCTCACAGTCTTCCTTCACACCTGGAACAAAACTTAACCATGCGGATTACTGGTGTCCAACCAGACAGGCCTACAAGATGAATAAAATTATCAAGGAAGCTCCCAGTCCTTAGAATAGTCAATCATGTTAGGTTAAAAGAGGACCAACTGAGAAAAAATAAAGGACAGGAGCAAGAAGGAAAAGGACAGAAGGACTGGTGGAAATGAGAATTACGGGAAAAGGGTGATTCCATTGCGAATCCTATAAATAATGTTATGAAACAAAATGTGGGTCAATTTGTGAATGGAAAATCAATTTGCTTTGTAAACTTTCACTCAGATCCCATTACAAAAGACAAGCCTTGTAAAACTGGTCACGTGCGGATATGGCGTTAATCTGAACAGATGGAAAGAGCCTAAGTGGTGAAGGAGGTTTCTCCTATTCCACAGCATAGAGGCACTGACGTTTTGAACAATGTTCGCTTGTACCTGCATCATTAGGGGGATGCTAGGAACAGTCACCACACCTGATGACGTGACCAACTGTACCATCAAAGTAAAAAAGGTATGCAAAAAAGAACATGAAACCCATTAACGAAGTTTCTGCCTAAAAACACCTCCTTTGTATGAGACAGCGGAATCCACTCCAAAAACTGATACTATCCATTTTCTGCCTTTTTTTTTAATTGAAGGCAGAACTGAAACCATACCATAAATACAGCTTTTCTTACTTAAGCTCCAGCCCAGCATACCTTCCCAAATAACCAGTGATAGGAATGTAGTCAGTAAAATAATATTAATATTAAAATTCTCTCATACCTAGCAACCATTATAAATTTAACGCAAACAGTCTTTCCGTGTGCTATTACTCTATGGTTATATCCCTTATACACATGTTAAATGCAAAGATCCAGAGATGAACGCTAAAGAAAAAAGTCAAGCTATTATGCTGACAAGGTGCAGCAACAGAGTCATGAATATTGGTTATTTTTATTATGGCTCAGGGAATGTTTTTTACTTAATAACCAAACCACATATATGACATGCTTTTAGTGCATTATAGGATCATGGGGCATTTGAAACATTTCCTTATAAAATATCCTTGGGGAGCTCTCCTCAGTCAATGCTGAAATGTTAATGAATCCCCCTGGGTCTTAAGCTAGTTCAACAAAGGGTATACATTGGTCAGACTGGAATTGCTCTCAAGATTCTTTCTCATGCCAGGCCCTTAAAAAGCTTCCCTGCTTTTAGGATACACAGAATTGAACCTCCTAGTGTCCAATGCCTCATACTGATGCCAACCAAAGCTTATGGATAGGACCTTCAGTGGTCCATAAAACTTTCTGGTCCATAAAAAGTTGTCTCTGGGCTGGTTCAAGAGCAGCTTCTGAAGCCCCAGAACCATTAGAAAGATATGCCTCAAAAAAAAAAAAAGAAAGATATGCCTGGCAGAATGTTTATCAAGGCTTGACTTTACCTCTTCCTACCATTGGCTTAACTTTTATTCACATGATAGAAATACAAACCCACTTTTCCCAGCAGCAATTGTTGTAATGGGTTGTTGTAGAAATTGCAAGGTAAATATAATTAAAAACAGAAATCCACTCTCAACATTGTTACTGTCTTTAAAAAGACAACCAAGACCTACTCAGAAAATTGCATTCCTAAGAACTGGTAGTAAACATGTTTCAAGCAACAGAATCACATACTGGGAAGGGTAAAGTAGACAAATGAATTGAAATTACTGAGTGGCCCCTAAAAAACTGGGATCCAACCGATACCTACTTTATGTCAGGCCCAATAAGAGAATGTCTTCTCAACATGGCTCGTGCCTGGGCATTGGTTAAGTTGATGGTCGATTCTTCATTAATGGACAAGATGCAGGAGCCCACGGTGACCCGGCCATCCCGACTAATGGCTCCACCATGAATAATGCTTCGCACAATCACCCCCAGGCCTTCCTTATGAGCACTCACTGTCATCCCTACGGTGAACACGGGAAGAGGTACAAACTGAGTACATGAATTTCAAATGCATTTTCATTTTGATTCAATAGTAACAATAGATTTACAGATGAAATATTAAGAATGACTTTTGTAGGCAATAGTATTTGAATTTAAAATAATGAAAGGACTTTTTGCTGACAACAAATTATTGTTAATTTTAAAATGTGAAATTCTAGAGAGAGAAAATACACTATATTAAGATTAAATAGGTCTGCACTACAGAATATGTATAATTTAGATCATTTGCTTACTGCCCAGGACACAGAAAGCTTGGTCGGGGGAGGTCTACTCTCTGATAGTGTAGAATATATGTTACTGTACCAAGTAATTATATACATATATATACACATATACTACATATCCATACATACACAAACCACACACACACACACACACACACACACACACACACACACACACACAAACATATTTATGTCTCTGGGGGCCTAGTAGCAAGAAATTGTGCTGCAATCCTGAAGGCATATGGTTCGGATCCACTACATCCTCCATGGCAGAAGGATGGGCAATCTCGTCCCATGAGATTAACTGCCTCTGAAAACCAACTGGAGGGTCAGCTATGGGTCAGTTCTGACTTGAAGGTACACAACAACACACACATTACATTTGTTACATAATGTATATTTTATATATAATGCACATTTGCACGCACGCGCGTGTGTTTGTGTAAATAGACAGAGCTCAGATTCTATTACATTCTAGAGCTTCCATTCTTCTCAGAGTTAGTCACAGTTTGTTGTGATCCACAGAGTCAAACGCCTTTGCATATTCAATGAAACGCAGATTATTCAATGAAACGCAGATAGACATTCCTCTGGTACTCCCTGTTTTCAGCCAAGATCCATCTAACATTAGCTACAATGTCCTTAGTCCCACGACCCCTTCTAAAGTCAGCTTGCACTTCTGGCAGTTCTCTGCTGATGTGCTGTTCTAGTCATTTTTGGATAATCTTCAGGAGAATCTTGCTTGCCTGTGATATCAACGATATTTTTCAATAATTTCCACACTGTTGGATCACCTTTCTTTGGAATGGGAACAAATATAGATCTTTTCCAGTCAGTTGGCCAAGTGGTTATCCTCCAGATTTCTTGACACGACTTAGTGAGTACATCTAGGGTTGCATTTGTTAGATGCAATACTTCAATAGATATACCATCAATTTCTGGGGCCTTATTTTTTGCCGTTTCCTTCAAAGCAACTTGAACTTCTTTCATCACCATAAGCTCTTGCTCATATGTTGTTTCATTAAATTCTTCTGTGTCTGACAACTCCTTTCAGTACAGTGACTCTGTATACTCTTATCATATGTTACTCTAAAATGTTGTAGATCCTTGCACCAAAGCCAAAACCAAACTCAATGCTGCTGAGTTGGAATGACTTACGGTGACTCTCGACTGAGCTTCTGAAGCTGTAAATCTCAGTGAAGGAAACGTTCTTTCTCCCATGGAGCAGTTAGTGGATTCAAACTTTTGGCTAGCAGTCTGACACCTAGCCTACCATACCACCAGGGCTCCTTTCAGTTCCTCTATGTACTGCAGAAATCTGATTCTGGAACCAAAAACCAAACCAAACACATCCCAACTCTTCCTTCTCATTTCTATGGGGTTGGCACCAAGTCACATCTGGTCTTCCATCTAGTTTCCAAGACTGTGTTTCTCATGGAAAGAGAGTGTGATCTTTCTCCCAAAGAGCTGAGGGTGAATTCAAAGCGCCAAAGAAGCTCAAACTTCATCACCACCACCACAACTCCCTTAAACCTACTGCCCTGAACTCAATTCTGAGTCACATCAACATTTCTCTGGATTAAAATCTTAACAGAGCAGAGACTTGAACTACCAACCTTTTGATTAGCTGTCCAACATGTAAACCACTACTTTGTAGGGGCTCCTCAACTACCTCCTGCCAAAGAGGTATCAGCCTCACCTTGGCATACAGAGATTTCACTCCAAAGTGCTAGAAAAGTCTCTAGCCAGGATAAAGCCAGAATCATTTGGGGGCAGGGGGATATAAACAATTCCAAATGATGGAAAGAAGCCATCTAACTGATAAGTGTTACTTAGACTTTGCACTCAGTCTGATTGTTAAACATACAGTACTGCAATTAGACACTTAAGTGACTTAATATCTTAAGTAAATGAAGAGACCCTTTCCTACTTTAACCTGATGGGTCAATCATTTTCCTGGTATGATACAAAGTATCATTAGCCCCCTTTCTCCAGTTCCAAGCTCTTAATTTGTAGAATGTTTTTCAAAACAGAACATACAAGTTGACAAAAATTAAGAACAAAATTTATTGCTAACTTAATAAAAGTAAATTCCTTTTATAAGTAATTACTAATGTATCACATACAAATAAGTATCAAATCCAGGATGAATTTGTTGGCATGACTTTTTTTTCTCCACAAAAATGAAATATCCTTACAGCTGTCAGTGAAAAGATTGATTTAGTTGGGCTGTTTTGGTTGTTTTTAAGAATGATTTCATTTTATATGCAATATGTGACTACATCAATAACAGAGTTTGAGAAACGAATAAGCTGACAAACAAACAACCAAAAATGAATATTGTAGATAAACACTGTAAAATGTTCATCCCGGAGAGGGTTAAACAAGGCTGCTCCTTGGAGGCAAGGATTCTGAGGCTTCGTCTGACATACTCCGGACATGTTGTAAGGAGGGACCGGTCCTTGGAGAGGGACATCATGCTTGGAAGGGTGGAGGGACAACACAGGAGGGGAAGACTCTCTATTAGGTGGATTGATTCAGTGACTGAGGTAATCGAGATGGGTGTGTCAGAGACAGTGCGATTAGCACAGGACAGCAAGGTTTAGGGCTGTTGTACACAGGGTCGCTATGAGTCGCAAGCGACTTGATGGCACATAACAACAAACAACAACTTCACAATAATCAAGATGATACACTTTTAACACATTGTTGTTGCTGTTGTTAGGTGCCGTTGAGTCATAGAGGACTCATAGCGACCCTATGAACAAAAGACCTGAATGCTTGTATAACTTTTACTGTTTCTCTACTTTCATAGTTCTGGAGGCAAGCTATTTTGGAAGTGGATGCCACTCCTGCAAGTAATATTATGGAAAAATGCAATGTAATACACTTGTGACTATAATTTGTAAACTCTTGTAACAGGCCTGATAGTAAAGATGAGGCCTAAGAATGAAAACTTTATGAAAAGACAGTCTCTCATTACATGTGATGACCATCAGTCCTCGTTTGCTGTTAGATGCCACTGAATGGACTACAACTCAGAATAATCGAAACCCCACTTTCATTTATGCCATCCTCAAGATCACCATTATGTTCAGTCTTGGCAAGAATTAGGACATCTCTCCCTGACTAGAGATCTGCTACTGAACAAGGTAACCAGACTTACTGAGAATGTAAGCTAATACCAAACACCTGGAGACGCTTAAGAACATTCTCTTTTCCATGCTGTTGTTTTTATTATGTGCTGTTGAGTGGGCCATGACCACTGCCACTCTATAAACAGAAAATCTGTACCCTGCCCTCCTCTATCCTGTGCCACTCTCATCATCTCCGATATAAGTGAGCCCACTGTTACAGTCACTATGTCAATATATCTTGTGAAGGGTCTTTCTCTCTTTTGATGACTCTCTACCTTACCAACATCCTTGCCGCTAAGAAGCACCCTAGTTGTACATTCTTCAAGACGGATTTGTGTGTCCTTTTGACAGTCTATGGGATGTCCCATACTCTTCTCCAACATAACTCAATTCTTCTGTCTTCTATAGTCATTATCCAACTTTCAGATGAATAGAAAGTTTCCCATGTTAGGAAACTCAAATTCACTGATGTCAAGTCAGAGCCCATTCCTAACTGAACCTTCAGAGCCAGTATCGTACAGGAGGAGATTGCCTAACTTTCTCTTCTGGAGAAGCTGGAGTATTTGAACCACTAGCCTTTGTTACTAGCAACTTGTTACCGAAAACTGTTGCTGTTAAACGTAAGTATGACTCTTAGTGACCCTATGAATAAGAAACTTGAATCCTGTCCTATCCTCATCATCTCTGATATACTTGAGCCCATTGCTACTGCAGTCACTGTGTCAATCCATTTTGTGGGGGGTCTTCCCCTCTTTCACCAAGAAATGGCCTTTCCTAACAATATTCCCATAACATGTGAGCCAAACATCATCATCCTTGCCTCTAAGGAGCACTCTTGATGCACTTTCTCCAAGATATATCTATTCATTTTTATGGAAATCCATGAGATATTCAGTATTCACCATAAGTCAAAAGCATCAATTCTTATTTTGCCATCCTTATTTATTGTCCAACTCTCAGATGCACTGCAAGTGATTAAAAAGACCATTGCCTGAATCAGCTACACCTCAGTCTGCAAACTGGCATCATTGCTCTTAAATATTTTGGAGAATTCTCTGACAGTGGACTTGCTCAAAGCAATGTATTCACTCATCATTTGGCTTCTGGCATCAAGAGTGCTGATTATGGCTCCAAATAAGATGAACTCATTGACCATTTCAATCCTTTTCCCATCTATCATTATGTTACCCATTGGCCCAGTGGTAAGAAAATTTGTTTTTCTGATACTGAGTTGTAATCTAGTTTGAAACGTCTAGATTTTTATCTTCTGCAATAAATGTTTTGGGTCCTCCTCAGTTTCAGCAAGCAAGGCTGTGTCATCTATGTAACACAGGTTGTTGATGAGTCTTCTTCCATTCCTTTTGCTACATTCTTTGTCACTGAGTCCAGCTTAATAAATTATCTGCTCAGCATACAGACCGAATAGGTAAGGAGAAAGGATGCAACCCTGACGTGCATGCCTTCTGATTTTAACCATGCAGTGTTTCCTTGTCCCATTCAGACAGCAGCTTCTTGGTCTAGGTATAGATTTCATATGAACAACAGATTTTGAGCTCACCAGTCTGTGCCAGAAATTTTGGAGGGCAGATGCCTCACTGACAAACTGGAAGAGATCAATATTTACTCCCGTTTCCAACAAAGCTGATCCAACAGAATGTATAAATTATTGAATAATATCATGAATAGCACATGCAAGCAAAATATTGCTGAAGATCGTCTAAAAATGACTGGAACAGTACATTGACAAGGAACTGTCAGAATTTCAAGCTGGGTTTAGAAGAGGCCATGGCACCAGGGGCATCACTGCTGATGTCAGATGGATCTTAGATGAGCGTAGACGATATCAGAACAATGCCTATCTGTGTTTTATTGACAATGTAAAGACATGTGACTATGTGGATTACTATAAACGACTGCGAACGTTGAGGAGAATGGGAATCCCATTGTGCTATACTAGGCCCTTGTTGCTACTGCTGTTAGGTGCTATCAAGTTGAGTATGATACCTAGTGACCCTATGACCAGCCATTCTGAAATCTGCTCTATCTGGGGTCGTCGTGAGACACTACAGACATTGCTAAAGTCACAACCCATCTCACTGGGGGTCTTCCCCTTCTTCACTGACCCTTCAAAGACAGAGGTCTTTACATACATGATGTCCCTTTACAAGAACAGCCTTACCTAGCTACATGTCCAAAGCATGAAAGATGAAGCTTAGTCATCCTTGCCTCCAAGGAACACTCTGACTATACCCTTTCTAGGACATATCTGTTTGAGGGGGGTTTTTGGCAGTCCATGGGATATTCAGTATTCTTCGCCAGTACCACAGGTCAAAAGCATCAACTCTTCTTCTGCCATCTTTATTCATTGTCCATCTCTGAAGCATAGCATGTGATTGAGAAGATCATGGCCAGAATCAGGTGTACCTTAGTCTTCAACCTGACAGCATTGCTCTTCAGTACGTTGGAGAGGTCCCTAACTGCAGACTTTCCCAACAGAGCTCCCAGTGTTGTGTTACAAAGTAACTCCATTAAGCAATATGCATTTCTTAAAATGAACTAATTACCGACTTAGGTCAAAAATTAGTAAATTGGCTAAGTGATAAGTCTTAGTGTTGGTATCCTTTCTTGGTTACATCAGAGAAGGAATAGGATCTCTGACATGGAGTTATCTACGCCTCTTGTATTGTGTCTCAGGACATCTGGAGTAAGTTACACACCTTCCTGTCTATCAGCACCAACTAGGGACAGAGCCATAACAGGCCTATCTCAGTGACAGCACTGATGTGTCAGCCTCTAGATACTTTTTTTTTTTCTTTTTTTATTTTTTATTACTTTGTGTGCGTGTACCGTCAAATTAGATCTGACTGGTACAGGAGGATATTGCGCCTCCTTCTCTGGCAGAGCATCTGGTGGATTTGAACCGTGTTCCTCTGGGATTGCAGTGCAGCTTCTTGCCACTAGGCCACCAGAGCTCCAGCCTCTAGATACTTTTAGTTATTCAATTAGAATTATACTTCTATGAAGGCTCCATGATTAACCAACCACCCCATTTTATGGGTGAGAGAGAACACAAAATTCCTGTCACCTGAGCAGAATGACTGAATAACTTGCATTTATAGTTTGGTGCTGGCACACCTGGCTGCCTGCTTAGTCTTTATTTCAGTGAATGAAGGAAATTAAATACAAACTGACTTCTGCATAATGGGTAATGTTCAAAGAAACTAATAATTTACTTTTGCAAAGAAATTAGAATTCTAAATTGCTAACTTTTCATTTTTGAAGAATTCCTTTTCTGATTCGCTGTTTCATATACAAACAATTCATAGATCTTTTGCTTGAATGCAAATGAGACTTGTGAATATTTTCCAATAATTAAGAGTGTAGGAAAATAAGTAGGCTGAAATAAACACAGTTCTTAACCATTTCTGGAAAATGAGTTAGTTTATCAAAAGGCAGATCATTTATCATCTGTTTCTCAGTTACAGGGAGAAATAGGGAAAACCATTTCCATGTTCAATGTTTTCTCTGAGTTAGGAGAGGACTGAATGGCTCCACACAGAAAATAATACACTTACCTAGACTAGAATTGCCTTTGGCTATAGTAATAGTCCTCTCAAATGATTCCTTGGATATATTTTGGAGCATGACGCACTCAGTAGAGGAAACCAGAGGGTTCTGTTCATGTAAGTACTCAGAGTCCTGATAGAAAGAAAAAGCAAGTCACATGGGAAGGGAAACTGGACTTTGGAGCATAATTTCAACATCACATATGTTCTCTAAGTGGCTGTGCTTTTTTCAGTAAGAACCGACAACGCAAACAAGTTCACAGGTTGCCTGTGGATAATGTGAGGGGCAGGAGAACACTCTTCAGCTTCACAGCACCCGCCTCTCCAGAGTGGGTTACCCTTCTCCTCCCCAGAGGGGGCTACCTTTCCAGGGGAATCAGGGAGCATGGAGGAAAACAGCTCTGAACTTGCCAGAACCTCGCTGGGCAGCTGCGAGTCGGCCCACGCTGCTGCGTCTTCACACTGGTACTGTTGCTCCAAAGCGTTTGCAGGCACGTAATCATTTAAGACGAAGCCAGAAGCAGGCCTTGGACTCAAGTCCGCAGAAGGCACACTCTCCTCTGGTGGCTGCAGGAGGTGAGGGGCGTCCAGTTCCTCCAAGGACATATGCAAATCGAGCACTGGGTTTTCAGCAACATCCTGAGGATGAAAGAATTTTTAAAAGTGGAGAGTTGTGGTTACAATTACATGAATGTATTTCATAAAACCACTTCTCATTGACTAAAACATAATTATTCAGTCCTCAAATAAGATCGACAACCACGCAACCTCTTCACTTAGCAGATTTCCCACTTACTACCTTTATTTTCATGAATATTTTAAAACACTTCCCGAAAGTCATTTTACTTACATATGCATAGCATAATTTTTTTTTTAAGATCTAGATAAAATACTATGTACTTATTGTTGCTGGGGCCTGAGACTCACAGCAACTCTATGTACAACAGCCCTAAACCCTGCTCTATCCTGTCACGATCTCACTGTCTCTGACAACCCCACTCTCATTACCCCAGTCACTGAATCAATCCATCTCATCGAGGGTCTTCTCCTGCACTGTCCCTCCACCCTCCCAAGCATGACATCCCTCTCCAAGGACTGATCCCTCCTTGCAACATGTCCAAAGTATGAGAGACAAAGCTTCATAACCCTACTTTCCAAGATGCATCTACTAGCTGTGAAAAAAATCGCTCAGAGTTCAACCTACAGAGTAAGGCAAATAATTCCTATTTATAAATCTAATTTGAAGTCCAGGATATTTTCACTCATTCTCAAAAGGTTTCTATTTATAAGGAACGCTGGAGCATAAAAAGCACAGAGTCAGTTTGAACGGAACCAACCTTTCCTCAGGTTTCTGTGGCTGTAAATCACTAAGAAAACTGCCCATAATTCTCATATGAAGCAGCTGGTGGATTTGAAATGTCAACCTTTCTGTTAGCAGCTCAGTGTGTTATACAATACATCATAGGGTTCCTCGGAGGGTAAAAACTAGGGCATTTATTGATTCAGTTTTCCAAGAACTTCTAAGAGAACATTGCTTTTTAGAGGTGTCTATGGGGAAGGATAGGTAGCCATATAATTCCGGTTATTTCAGGAAAAATCT
Organism: Elephantulus edwardii; assembly: GCF_000299155.1. NCBI lineage: Eukaryota > Metazoa > Chordata > Mammalia > Macroscelidea > Macroscelididae > Elephantulus > Elephantulus edwardii. The sequence continues at coordinate 19,152,972 of NW_006399764.1, read as the reverse complement.
CATAAAGATTGTCAAAGATAAAACAGAAGAAATACAAAGATGGAATGTCTTTCTTGCCCTGGATGGATCATCAGGCGTGATGATGAGAGGAGGGCACTGCACGTAATGATGCAGAGGGAAAGGCAGGGACCTCACCGTGGAATGGGCTGGCTCAAGAGCCACGGTGAGGAGAGGGAACAGGCTGGCACCTGTGAGGAGGACACAGAGGAAAGCCGTTGTGTTCTGTTTTACAAAGCCTTACCATGAGTTAGAATCAAGCTGCTGGCAGTGGACTGTATATCAACTGATAGAAGGACAGACAGACAGACAAGTATACACACAGCAGCACATATACACATTAAACCTACATAGAACCATATCAAGTAAGTGAAAGCCAACTCTGGTCTTGTCCTGGCTACAGTCTTTCTAAGTATGAAAGGCAGTAAAGTGTAGTTTGGGCTCAGATTTAGATCTCTGGGTTCAGACTCTGGCTCTGCTGATAAATGTGTATTGATGGGTCACATAAGCGCTCATCTATAAATTGTGGAAAATGACAAAAACCAAAAGAGTCCCTGGCTGACGGAGATGATTGGACACCAGACTGCTGGGTAAATCCACCGAGAAGAAGACTCAGAAGACAGGCCTGGCAATCTCTGTCCAAAGGGTCACAGCCTTGAAAACCCCTGAAGAATGAGTCTCCTTTGACATAAATGGGGCTGCCATGTTGAAGAGGCTCAGCAATGATTAGAATTCCTGAGGGGATTACCACCTCTGAGACACACATCAATGGAATTAATACAAAATGTTTTTAGGGAGCTCTGGTGGCCTAATGGCAAGAAACTGCACTGCAATCCCAGAGGTACGCAGTTCGAATCCACCAGATGCTCTGCTGGAAAAGGAGGGGCAATCTCCTGTACCAGTCAGATCCGATTTGACAGTACACATGCACAAAATAATAAAACTTAAAAAAGATAAATGCTTTAAAGTGTTGGCCACTGCTGGTATTTTAGTAAACACCTCTGTGCATTTGTACAAAGATTTCTTTAGTGTAAACTCTCAGACTAGGAGTTGTAGGCAAAATGACAGACCCACTTATAATACTGTTATATGCTGCCAAGTTGTCTTGCAATTTTTACTTGCAAAATGGGAATTTGGAAATATCCATTATTTATCTTGCCATGTACAGGTCAATTTGGAATCTGACCTGTGGAGAAGTGTATTCGTTAGTGTTTTCTTTGCATGTTTCTGACCCTAGTGAGGACATACGATGGTTCTATCTTCTGTAAACATTCTAGTCACATAATTTATCATACTTTGTATTTAGGTCATTTTCACTAGTTCTTCTCTTTTAGCTTCCATAAACATGAAGTTGTTCATAACATATGCGGTGCAAGGGAGAGAACTGTTGAAAAGGAATACAGGATTAGGTATTATTTTCATGACAAGATTACAGAAAAAGAAATGCATATTAGAGTGGACTGTGGGTTCAGAGGGGGATTGTATAACAATGAAGGAATTTTTTTTTTCTTCAAAGAGAAAAAAGAACTGGGGGGAGAGGTGGGCAGTGAGGAAAATGCACAAAAATGAATGAATGCGGGAAAAATTAAATGGAAAGAATATGCTGTTAAAAATGTATATGTTAACTGGGGAGGGGGGGAGGGCTGGGTGGGGAGAGAAGTGCAGCAATGAATGAATGGAAATCCAAAATCTCTGTAAATGTTCATTAAAATTATTTTTAAAAAATGTGTATGTTGCATTAAAAAATTTTTTAAAAAAAGATATGCTGTGAATCCTTTCCAGTGTCCCTTAGCTTTTAAATGTGCATGTATATGCTCTATTTTGTCATGTTCCACTGTTGTCAAGCAGATTCTGGCCCAGATGGACCCTCCATTCAATTTCCAAAGCTATAAATCTATACTCAAGGAGACTCTCCCTCCCTGCCCCACAGAACTGCGGGGAATTTTAACAGCTGACCGTCTCATTAGCAGCCCAGCACGTAAGTCACTACACCAGCAGCTTCCTTGTGAATGCAGCTCCATGCTTCTGGCTATAGGTCTTTCCTAATACATCCTCCTTCTGCTCCAAGTAAGTAAAATGCTTCCGTATTTCTCCCTATCTTATGAATGTGTTCAGATTAGATGTTTTAGAATTTACTGCAGGCTGTTTGAGATTATGCGTTTTTCTAAATGGATACTCTATTGCTCCAATAATTTAGGGTATTATCCTCCTTCAATGCAAGCTATCATCTTTCTGGAAATAATCAACTATCCTTGGCACAGAGGAGTGAAGAAAGTGGGCATATTACCTAAGCAAGTAACATCTTGATTTTAAAAAGAATAAATTATATTAAGGTACAAGTCATACTCCCAAAACATAAACAATAACTGCTATATACAGTTACTCAACTTTGATAATTTTATTCTTATGAAAATTAGCAACAACCTGACTAGAGAACTGGCCAGCTTCGGTATTACTAAATTCATTCTATTAATTAGCATCATATCATCATCTCCCCCACGCCTCAAATAAAGATAACAATCAAAACTGCTTTTCAATACAAAAAGAGAGGTCAAGCAGCACTTGCTGCACTGGAGTTTACTGTAAATCATGTAACAGAAATTTCCATGCATTATTCATGAAAGAGTTAACACAAACACACAGAAAATAAAGAGTTGGTCCGCACAGCAGACAACATACGCCTACTACAGAAACGTTTCTGGTTGCCGAACAACTGACTGAGTTATATTTTTAAAAGTCTTATGTATCTAAATGAAAAGTACTTCTTCCCCCGTAAGATGTCCAAAAATAACTACAGCTTCCCAGCACAACTTGGTATCTAAGTCTTTTAAAAATTCTCATTAATATGTGACTCTAGTTGATGTATTACTGCTGTTAGGGAAAAAAATGGATGAGAGGTCAAATAAATGTTAAATATACTTAAAAGTAGCTTTATTTCTTAAGTGCAATATACAAGTATAGCTATGGATCGAACTGTGTCCTTCAATAATACATGTAGGGTTTCTGGTTCTGGACCTGTAGATGTCATCTTATTTGGAAAGAGTGCTGTTCTTTTCACTTTGATAACCGTGTAGGGTGAAGCCTACACTTCTGAATTATAAAAAAGGCCAATACAGACACAGAGTCACTCACAGGGGTGTGAACATGCTGTGTGATGATCATTTATAAGCCAAGAAATTACAAAGAACTGAGAAACGCCCAGGGCTACCAATGTGGGGAAAAAATCAAGAGGAGCAATACCCTCTAAGACATTTTAGTCTTCAGAGCAATGAGAAAATAGCATTCTGTGGCACACCCATTGTGACACACTTGTTACAGCAGCACGAGGTAATGAAGACATTTATACTGGGAACTCCCACTTAGCCTGAGCATATATTTACCAAGGCTCTGGTGGCCTAGTGGTAAGAAGCTGTGCGACAATCCCAAAGGGACTGGACAATGTCCTCCCATTCTATTTACTATCTCTGAAAAGCAATTAGCGGATCAGCTAGGGTCAATTTTAAGTCAACTGCACACAGCAACGAGGCTAAAAATGTAAATAATCCGTAGACATAGATGGAGTTGTCTAAGTTACCAGGGACTATTTTTCTTATAAAAGAAAAATACTATAAGCAGGGCTGCTCCAACTTACTCATATTCTTTCATTTTCTTACTCTCTGAAATAATAGCACATTATTTATTGTGCTTACACAAGACCTACTGAGACAAATGGCAACGTCATTTGCACCCTCAACCACCCATAGTTTTATACTGTCACAATCATGTTTTCAATTGACAAGAACGTTTTAAGCAGTTGTTTATTCTAACCCCTTGAATATTAAATACAGTAATCAATGATTTATTCAGAGCAAGTACCTTTCATAAAAAATCATAAATACAGACTATACACATGGATTTCACCTGTTGGGATGCACAGGCATCTGAGTGATTACATCTGTGGAAGGAATCTTTGGAGAAGTTCAGAATCAGCAGCAAAGACTAGGCCAGGTGCTGATTGTGGAACAGACCATCAACTGCTCATATGCAAGTTTAAATTAAAACTAAAGAAGGTTAAATCATATCCACAGGAATCAAAATTTGACCTTGAGTCTATCTCCCATTAATTTAAAAACCAACTCAGGAATAAGTTTGAGACCTTGAACACTAATGAAAGAAGACCAAATAAGCTGTGGGAAGATATCCTTCATGAAGAATGCAAAAAGTCATTACTAAGAAGGAAGAAAAGACCAAAATGCATGTCAGAAGAGACTCTGTTGCACTAGTGCTGAGAAGCCAAAGCGAAGTGAAGCAATCAAGAAGTTAAGGAGCTAAATAGAAGATTTCAAAGGTCTGTTCAAGACAACAAGACAAAACATTATCATGAAATATACAAGGAGCTAGGTCAGAAAATCAAAAGGGCTGAACTCACTCAGCATTTATTAAGCTAAAAAATCTAAAAAATAAATTCAAGCCACGAGCTGCAATGTTTAAGGATGCTATGGGCAGGATATTGAATGATTCAAGAAGCATTAAAAGCAGATGGGAGGTGTATCCCTGGAAAAAGATATGTTCAGAAGAGTGGACAGACAGCGCAGGAGAGGGATAACCCCAGACGAGATGGACTGATACAGTAACTTGGGCAATGGACTTGGTGTGTTGGAGTTAGTGGGACTGGCTCAGGACAGGGAAGGGTTTAGAGCTGTTGTACATAGGGTTGCTATATATTGCAGATGACTTAATGGCACATAAAAAACGATAACATAGTATGCCAGGTTTGGAAGCAGGAGTGGCATCCACTTCCTAAATATCATGCCTCTGGAAACTCTATGAACTTTGATAAATGTCGAGAGTTGTAGAGGGCTTCAGACCTTTTGTTCACAGGATCGCTATGAGTTGTGCTTGACTTGAAGGCAATCAGCAACAACAAGAACAATGCTCTATGTACTAAAACTTTAATGAAAAATGAATTTGTTTTGTAATTTTCATTCAAATCAGAACCTATTAAAATGTAAAAATAATAAATTTACATTTTTCACCACAGTCATGTATTTATATGCATTCAAACCTATATGCATTCAAACTTGAAAAACAACTGTTTTCTTCAATTTTTCATCTGTTTGAAAGTGACGAGGAAAAGAGAGCAAAGGAACAATCAAAACAACTCAGAAGAACAAAGCTTCCTCATGAGAAGAGTCTGTGTTCCGGGGAAATAATTCTCACCACCTCAGCTAGCAGATATAATAAACGTCAAGGTCATCTCATCAAGGAGAGGATTCTGCTCTGCTCATTGCTGCAGGGGAGGAAACAACTCATAGCAGACTCTCTCAAGCGGGTTTTTGAAGGCACAGATCACACGACATTGCCCATCTTTCTCCCGTGGAGCAGCCAGGAGATTCAAACTGCAGGTCTGGCGGTGCAAGTGACTTAGCCATTTCCAGACACTAGTTATGGCTACAATGTTATTATGTATTTAGCAAAAACCTGAGCAACACCTGAAATTTTCACACTCCACTTTCCTCCCCTTTCAAAGCAAAACAGAACCAAGTTTGACTTCTTAAATACAATATAACACATTTTTTGATCAATTAAAGTCTTGAAGGAAGTGGCCTCTTTTTTCTTCAGAAAAATTCTATTTCCATAACTATCTGCTATCCCTCCTTTTTTTAAAAAACAAAATCATTTTAGTACATAGAAAAAGGAAAAAAAATCTTTTTTGTGTGATTAGTTCATGTTGTTGTTATGTACCATTGAGTCCGAACCAACTCACAGCTGATCTTCCAGGGTTTTCAGAGGGAGTGAATGTCAAGGGTGACTGTCCATTTTTCTCTGCTACAGCAGCTGGTGGATTTGAACTGCCTAACTTTGGGCTGGCAGCACAATTCCTTACCACCAAGCCACCAGAGCTTCCTATTTTATTTAGTTCATAGATCCAAAAAGTTTCTTATGAGAATCCCAGTGTTCTCAGGTGTGACAGGAAGAAAAACTACAGAGATTTGCCTCAATGCAAGAGGAATCTTACTTTTGAAGAACATTGGAGGCAGAGAGCTTTACAATGTGTTACTACAACGCCCTCATTTATGGCTTTGTTGTTTTGTAGCATAAATGTTTCATTGGATGAGGCTGGTTTGCCAAAATTTGCTTCAACAAAAGAGTAAATTGCTTAAAAGGGAAAGGGGGGGGGGAATACAGGAGGCAAACAGACTTCAGCAAGCCAATATGCTGTGCTGTACAAAGCCAGCATTTGCCCTGTAAAATATCTGCTTCTCAGTATGCAGATTGTGTAGTCCCTTTAAGTAACAATTACTAAATTAAACAATGCAATCTGTCCCACTGGCAGGAAGCGGAGGGCTGCCCTGTGGATGAGCGGAGTCCATTAGGACAGGAATTCAGGTTCCAGCCCTGAGGCCAGGAAATGCTGAGCACATTCCAGGAGGGCAGGCTCAGGTGTGATGGGACCAGAGCAGCTGCTCCATTCAAGAGAATACCTTGCAAACCAGTGCCAGGAGCTGGCCCAGCATCACTGGAAAGGGTAACAGGTACACCTTGAGAATAAAAGAAAATGCTCTGACGGCGTTCTTGCTCCCTACCTGAATTATCGGATAATCCATGAAGGAGGACACTGTGATAGATGGAAAATTCCAGCTATCATATTGTCCAGATAGAGATATATATATATATACACACACACACACACATACACACACACATATAGACCTCCTTTCCATTGAATTACAGTTTTGTGAAAAATATATTATGTCTTCCTATTTGAAAAAATACTCTCTTTTTATATTAATGTTAATTTTAGGTGTATTTCTAACATGTTTTTATGTGCCATTGAGTCGCCTGTGACTCATAGTGGCCCTGTGTCCAACAGCCCTAAAACCTGCTCTATCCTGTGCCAATCTTATTGTCTCTGACACAGCTACTCCCATTACACCCCAATGATTGAATCAATCCATCTCATCCAGGGATTTTTCCTCTTGTGCCACCCCTCTACCCTCTCAAGCATTTCGAACATAGATGAACAAAAACCAAAAAACTCCATTCTTCTATTAGTTCAGCAAAACTCTTTAAACCTTTATTTCCAAGCTTATATCTTGAAATTGAAAACTATATATCACTCACACATAATTTTAGAATTTCTGTCTACACACCTGCACTCATGCTATCCTTAAAAAAAATGACATTGTTGTATATATACATTTCTACATAATATTAAAAGTTCCAACAAATCAGTACAAAAACACCAAAGATCTGAAGGGGTTAATTCACGGCAAGTGAAAAGATACAAAGAGATGAATTCAAAGAAAGTGAAAGCTAAATGGCTAATCTGTGAAAAAGTGTTTCATTTCACTTTTTATTAGGAAATTCAAATGAAATAGAAAGATGAGGGACTGGGGAGCATTATACTGAGAGAACTAACTCAGTCCCACAAGGATAAATTTGTATAAAACCATTATTGTAGAATGAGGATCCAGGAGGGATTAATCTTTGGGTTGTACAAGTTGATGGGTAGGAGGGTGAAGGAAATTGAAAGAATTTGTTCAAATTTGTATTCAAATTTTGTAAATGAACTAGTAGAAAAAAAAGAAAGAAAGAAAGAAAGAAAGAAAGAAAGAAAGAAAGAAAGAAAGAAAGAAAGAAAGAAAGAAAGAAAGAAAGAAAGAAAGAAAGTTATTTCACACGCTGCTTCTGAGGTGGTTGTTAGATGTCACCAGGTTCATTCCCCTTACAGGAATCTGATGCACAAGAGGATGAAATACTGCAAGCTCCTGGCCCAACTTCACAACTACTGCTGTGTTTGAGGCCACTCTCACGGTCACTGTGTCAACCTATCTTGTTGAGGCTTTTCCTCTTTTAGGGGCCCTATCCTTTGCCAAGAATGATGTTTTTCTCTAAGGGCTGTTCCCTTTAGAATGGTTTTAAAATATTACTTATTGAAAATGGCATAGTAAACTATCAAGACAATCAATAGAATAGGGATATCTGTGCCAACAATGTATCTTGAAAACACCAGTGATTACCAAAAAGCTAGATAGTAACTAAGTCTTCATTAATATTCAGACATAAACTCTGCATTCACTATGTTTGTTATGTATTCTGTTACATTATTTCATGGGAAAGCATTAAGTTAGACTTGGCTAGGAAATGTTACATTGATACAAGTACTGTACTATACAAATTTACATTAACAAATTTTATATAAGACCTGGTAACTCCCCATCTAAAACTGACTTCTGGAATTTTATCATCAAAATTTGACCATACATCACAAGAGTCCACAATTGAGGTTGCATAGTGGAATGTATTTGGGGCAGTGGGACGGGTGCGGGGGGATTGTGTACCAGGGAAGGAGTGTTTCTTTTACTTTTGAAAGAGAGGAGCGAACTGAGGGGGGAGGGAAGGGATGGGCAGGGAGAGAAGTGCAGCAATGAATGAACGGAAATCCAAAATCTCTGTAAATGCTCATTAAAATTATTTTTAAAAAATTGACCATAAATAAAATAATATTTCCATGGTACCTTGGGAGGAGAGGAAGCAAGAGAGGTGCCATAGGTCAGGCCATCGCTACAAGTACTTCCATGAAGAGATAAAACAGAAGTCTGAGTAGAGTAGATACTGTCGTTATCAGGTGAATACTGAGACTCAAGTGTCGATTCATCCACTAAGTCAGCATCATTTGTGTCCACCTGGGAATGAAAATAATAATAATGTCAGAGGGGGATTCCATTCTATGGAATTCAACCAACAGCCTCTACTTGAGGTTACCAGGCATTCTTTCTAAAGCAATTCTTTGTTCTATTTTATAAATGTTGTCTGGTCGTCACTGTTGTTTTTCACCCCCTTCCTGATTACATGAGAGGCTGACTCAGGCAACAGGACAGGAGAGACTGGCTATAGGTGGCAGCTGGGCGCTGAGGTCCAAGATGGATGAATTCTATGAACTAGAATGAATACTAAATCAAAAGCTTGGGTCAGTTTTGAAATTAAACACTTCCATCATTTAAGAAAACTATTTACTTTCTTTTCCAAGTCATAAAGTTTTTAAAAAACTGCCTGCCTGATGCCCAGAATTTGATAATAAAGTGAAGGAGGTCATCGATTTTCCTTTTTTAACTAAATACAATCATTCAAGAAGGCAACTGGACAATTACTTTGACAATGTGTATCACTAAAGCTTTGAAGCAGGAGTGGCATCCACCCCCTAAACAACATGCCTCTATGAACTTTGATCAATGTCAGTAGTTATAGAAAGGCTTCAGGCCTTTTGTTCACAGGGTCACTAGGAGTCGTGCTCAACTCAAGAGCAATCGACAACAGCAACATCACTAAAGCAAAATATTTTTTCTATAAGTTATTAACTAAATTTCAAACAATTCAAATTACAGTAGAACTTGATGATGGTCACTCAAAATCCACAGGAAAAAAATGCGTGACTCCAAGCTGAAGAGATATTACCAAACTACTACTTTTGGTTGTGTCCTGTCTCCATACCCTTTTCAACCTGTATGAAGAACAGATTATCCTGGAGGCTGGGCTCTATGAGGAGAACTGTGGGGTCAAGATTGGTGGAAGATTCATCAACAATCTGCGTTATGTAGATGACACAGCCCTGCTTGCTGAAACTGAGGAGGACCTGAAGCACTTGCTGCAGAAGGTCAAGGACTGCAGCCTCCTGCATGGATTGAGGCTCAATGTCAAGAAGACAAAGATTCTCACCACTGGACCAATTGGCAGCATCAGGATGGATGGTGAAGAGACTGAGATTGTTCACAGCTTTAGTTTGCTTGGCTCCACAGTCAACACTCTCAGCACCAGCAGCCAGGAAATTAGAAGATGTATTGCCATGGGAAAGTCCGCTGTTAGGGACCTCTCCAGAGTACTGAAGAGCAATGGTGTGTCTCTGGAGACTAAGGTGCGTTTGATGCAGGCCATGGTCTTTGCTATCACTTGTTACGCATCAGAGAGTTGGACAGTGACTAAGGAGGATAGAAGGAGAATTGATGCCTTTGAGCTGTGATACTGCAGAAGAATATTGAGGATACCATGAACTGCTAGGAAAACAGATTCATCCTGGAAAGGGTTAAACTGGGTGGCTCCCTGGAGGCAAGGATTCTGAGGCTCTGTCTAACATACTTTGGACATGTGAGGAGAGACCGGTCGTTGGAGAGGGACATCATGCTTGGTAGGGTGAAGGGACAGCGCAGGAGCGGAAGGCCCTCTATGAGGTGGATTGATTCAGTGACTGGGGTAATCGGGATGGGTGTGTCAGAGGCAATGTGATTGGCACAGGACAGAGCAGAGTTTAGGGCTGTTGTACATAGGGTTGCTATGAGTCGCAAGCAACTCGACTGCACATAACAACAACACTTTTGGTTGCCATTAGAAAGCTCGGTTTCTTGAGATATTATGTACAGCAAAACAAATGACACTTGGTGCAATCTTCATTATTATGGTATGTTTCAGTCTATTATTATGGCTAAAAATAATGGCTTAACTACAGGGTTTCTGGTGGCTGAGTGGTAAGGAGCTGCACCGTCAACCTAAAGCCATACGGTTCAAATCTACCAGTTGCTCACAGGAGAAAGATGTGCACTCAACTCTCGTGTAAAACTGCCTCTGCAAACCTGCTGGAGGGCCAGCAACGGCGTGGCTCTGGCACTCAGCAACGACAGAGGCCTACCTGCTTAAGGTTAGTGTTTTGACATCTGTATTGTTGGAAAATTTGCATAGAGAAGCTGACTGACTAGTCCATAATTATGTAGCTTCTTAGGGAGAAGATCCAGGACACCTACCAGCATTATAACATTATAATGCCTGAGCCATTAACAGTGGAATTAATCTTTTTTGACTGGCATTTGACTGGCATTTTCTAAGGAATGTTTGAGGGAACAATATAAATTACGTGTTCTGTACCATGAAGTAAGAACCAACTCACTGTTCATCCGCCAGCAGCTTTACAGAGGCAGTAAATTGCCTGGGAGGACACTGCCCACCTTTCTGCCATGAAGCAACGGATATATTTAAGCTGTAAGCCTTGAGGTGGTACCAGTACCTCCTTATCACTAAGTCACAGAGCTCTCAAGAGAAAATCTGCACTGTAGAAAATATATGTAACTATATACATTATAGGGAGCTATACTATATACATGTACAGGGAGCTCTGGTAGCCATGAAGCAAGAAAGCACACTGCAATTCTGAAGGTACACAGTTTGCGGCCACCAGCTGCTTCACAGGAGAAGGATGGGCAGTCTCCTCTCGGGCAATTAACTGCCTCTGAAAATTCACCAGAGGATCAGCTATGGGTTGGTTTTGACTTCATGGTAAACAACAACAACAACAACATATACATTATATGTAAAACAATATAAAATATACAATACAGAAGGGAAAATACTTCTTGAGGCATTTCTAGAGAAAAGCTCCTTATTGCGGCATCAGGCTCCTTAGAGAGACCTCTAAAAACAAAACCAATGGCTGCTGAGACGATGCTGACTCCTAGCGACCCTGAAGGACAGCAGAGCTGTCTTGTCTCCAGAATTCTGAGGCTATAAACCACTAAGGAGGTGGAAGAGGAAAAGGAGGTGATTGAGACAACTTTTCAACCAATATTCAAGCAGAGACCTACCCTCTCATACAAAGATAAAATACAGGTAAAAAATGCTTGCATTGTTTCCTTCTACCCAATCTATTAAATGGCATAATTAAGAGATTTTAAAAAAAAGAAGAAATCTCTATGGAATCTGACTTATCTTTTCCCACAGAGGAACTTGGAGGTTTGAAACACAAACTTTTTGTTTAACAACCAAATTCTTTAAGCACTGTGCCACCACTGTTCCAGAAAGTGACCTCTACTAAGCTGTAAATATATTTCTTTTAATAAATTATTTATCAAGCAGAAACTGAATTTCATTATCAATTGCTCTACTACATGTTATTTACATATATATATATTTATGTAAGGATGAATTACATCTATTCTGGAGGCACTGAGGGTATTAATTAACAACTGAATCAGTTTCTATGATTTCCACACTATTAATAAATAATTGTGTTGTTGTTATTGATTGCCTTCAAGTTGAGCATGACTCATAGCAACCTTATGAACAAAAGGCTTGAAGCCTCTCTACAAAGATCAACATTTATTGAAGTTCACAGGGTTTCCAGAGACATGTTATTTAGGAAGTGGATGCCACTCCTGTCTAATAAAAAATACACCCATTTTTACACTGGAAAAAGACAGAGGAAGACCCTTTATAAAATAGACTGATTCAGTGATTGGAGTAGTGGGAGTAGGTATGTCGGAGACAGTGAGGTTGGCACAGGGTAGAGGATGGTTTAGGGCTCTTGTAGATAGGGTCGCTATGAGTTGCAAGTGACTTGATGGCACATAACAACACCACCACCACCACTGGAAAAATAGCCAAGAAACTGATGTGTGACTTTCAATAGAGCTCTGCGGGGTGGTCCATAGTGTGCCGTGCTATTAATTAAAAGCTCGACCACCACCAGGAGCTTGAATCCACCCGTAACTCTGCCAGAGAAAGATGGAATCTCTGCGCATTTGGGCTCACAGCTCTGCAAACCTGATGGACGGTCCCAATGAGCTGGAACCAGCTTGACAACAGTGCCTTTGATTTTTTTTTTTTTTGAGAGAGAGATACCTAAATATGGAATTTGAGGTTTAATGGGCTCTTTAGCAATTTCAAATATTTTATAAGGATTTAGAACTGGAGTGGCATAATTGGTACCCAGGGTACTGTTCCCCACAGGTTTGCACATCAATGTAGGTTGGAATCCACCAGACATTCTACAGGAAAAAGATGGGCAGTCTCTTCCCATTAAGACTGACAGCCTCAGAAGCTGAATGGAAGGTTCTTATGAGTTGGAATCGCCTCAGAGGCAGTGACAGAGTAAAGCAAGGACCAATTTTACACGTTGACAGAAGGCTTTGCCAGTTGAGTTCTCCCCACAAACCCAACAAGTGTTCTCCACATGTATTACACTTTCGTTTTTACCTGTTATCAACCATGAGAACTTTAGGAGTTAGAGAGAAAATGTCTAGTTTTACAAAATATAATGAACAAAGAATACAGTAAGATTTGGGGGGAATGTTTTGAAAAGTCAAAATGAAACTAAGAGGTTCTGAAAGAAAGCGTGACAAAGTCATGGTCACTAACCAGAGCAAGGTCAGCCCTGAAGAAGGCTCGGTCGGCCAGGCCCTCCTCCTGGCAGGAGCGTGGTCGGTAGAGAAAGGACTCATCCTTAGCAGAAACATAGCCTTCTTCCGGTGAAAGCTGCAAGGACAAGGATGCTCAGAGTGGAGAGCAGGGTGAAGAAACAGAGCAAGGAAGGAGGAGGAAGAGAAAGGTTGGGACGGGGAAGAGGTGAGGAGAAGTGACAAAGGAAGAAGGTTTCATACAACATGACATTAAAATAGACTGTATCAACTCTGCTATTCAGAGTTAACATTTCAACGTGTTAAGGAATGAGCTTATTCAATCCATTACCAGTATTATCAGCTGATGAGAATCCCTTTCTACTTACATTGCCACCCTTTTTAGAAAAGATTAGGAAAAGTAATAATCTTTTTAAATAGTAGAATAGTTCTCTGGTCTTTTTTTAACTTTCAAATATTCTAGGAAAAACAATGAGATCATCTGATGGCAACTGGCAGCTTTAACAGGATGAGGCATGAAAAAAAAGAGGTGGAGTAGAACTAAAAATTTAGAAGGATCAATTTCTCCCTGGTATTCTTTAGAAGAATATTAAAGAATGCAATTAACCTGACATGAAGTGTTACTGTGCCGAACAGTGAAGGCTCTTAACATCTCTACAGCTACAGTCGCCGAACACTGGGATCCTGAACTTCTATATTAAATACTAATCACATCAATAGAACACATGGCCTTTTTGTTTCACTCTCAGGTAAAGCAGGCTAAAATAATTCAATCAGGATCTTGCCACTTTACCGTTTCAACACATGGAAAAAGTTTAAGAAACAAAGCATCATTCACTCGCTTTTCCTAGGTGCGTGAGCTTAGGGCTCATTGTTACTGTTGAGTTCAGACGGACTCATAGCTGATCCTCCACAGGGTTTGCAGAGACAGTAAATGACAGGGAAGTAAATTGTACATTTTCTTCCACAGACCAGCTGGTGAATTCAAGCCACGGGCCTTGGAATTGCCACCAGAGCTCCCTTTAATGCACGTTGGACCTCATTTTAAGTAATAGATATGGGGCTTTATATACTCATCTCCTTGAGGGTCTTACTTCCATTTAATATCTTTTTTCTTTTTTGTCTCAAAGATCAAGTTGGATCATTCTCCAAAAGTAGAATGAAGAAAGACTGAGAGTCTTAACTCTCTTCTGATGACTCTATTTTGTGAGTGTGACATCCTTATCCAGGCCTTTCCCAGAACATGAGTCAGGTCAGTCAATCGTGTGTTCTCCCTTCTCTTCCTTCCTCTCTATGTCCCTCTGCATTCTTTATCTCTTTCCTCTTACACAAATACTTTCAGAGGCTTCGTGAATAAAGTAGGACTGACACGGGAGTGGGTTGAGGAGAGAATAGGAAAAGAGTGGATAGACAATAAACACTGCACTGAAATAGATGAGGGGAAGAACTCTCTGAGAAGAATACATGATTAGGCATTATGTGTAGACAAAATCTTATTCATATCAATAAAGCCTAGTCTCTGAAAACAAACAAACTTCCAGAAAGTTAACAAATCCTTATCTGACCTCTACTGAATTAAATTATTTGAGTTTAAGAAAAGGTGTATTTGTCTTTTCATTTAAAAACATGTCTGCACTGAAAACATTCACAAATATTGAGACTCTCTAATGTTTAACTGCCACCGAGCAATCATTATAGCTAATAAATGAATGCTCTTGTGCTTTAACATAGTAATAATCAACATAAAGGGGCTACTTTCTTCCTGGGTGAGACTCATATACTCATGTTGTCACTTTGGAAAATTCCATTTTCTGCTCTGTAATAATGAAGGAGAAAAAGTGGAAGTCAATAAAATATGGCGTCTTAAGATACTTGAATGGAGAGCCTACTTTATTTTAGAATCCATTCTAGGGAACTAAAGAGTAAAGATTCCCTTCTTAGTTGTTAATGATACTCATTTCTCTAATTGTGCACTACATTGGTATCAAACTGTAATGCTTCTTTCTCTGAAAACATTTGATTCTGCTTCAATCGTGTAGATGAAAGTATGATATTTTTGTCATCTAATAAAAATGTCAAAAGTCAACTATACACCTAATTCAGTTCCCATTGTTAATGAACTTCCCGAAAACTGTTTTGTTTCCTCTATAGTTTTGTGGGTTTTAAAATGTTACTTAAAATTTTAATATTCATGTAGCCAATTATCACGTGGATGAACAGTACCTAAAGTCATGATTAATGCACGATGATACCTGGGCCTAAATATATAATCCATATTGGGGAGCTCTGGTGGTCTGCAATCTCAAAGGCAAACGGTTCAAATCCACCAGCAGCTCCATGGAAGAAGGACAACCTCTTCTGGTGTGAAGAAGTACCTCTCTGAAACCTCTCTGGAGGGTCAGCTATGAGGAGGTTTCAACTTGATGGTACACAACAAAAACAACAAATATATACGTGTCAGACATAATATGTGCAAACATTAAAGGAGTTCAACAAAATCCAAATGCTCACAGGTAAAGGTTTGGCCACTCCTATTCTCACAGTTCCAGAGGGTGCCCCCTTCAGGGCCTGGACAGCCTCTTCAAGACTACTGTTCTCCAAGTTAATGTCATTGACAAACATAAGTCGGTCCCCAGGAAGAAGGCGTCCATCTCTCTCAGCAATACCACCAGGCACCAAGGAGCGGATTACAATCACAGTACTGGCTGGATCAACCGGATCCTAAGAGTTGAAAAGTAAATGGAATCAGCCTGCTTTCATGTCCAATAAACTCTTCTAAGGTTGTCTATGATGAACAGATGTTCTTCGTGGCTTCTTAATGTGTGTGTGTGTGTGTGTGTGTGTGTGTGTGTGTGTGTGCGCGCGTGCTGCTGCTGTTATTGTTAGGTGTCATTAAATGACTTCTGACCCATAATAACATTATGCGCAACAAATTGGAAACTTGTGCTCTCCTCATGGTCTCTGCCTAGCTCCGTGTCTCACTGTCACAGTCACTGTGTCAATCCACCTCTTCATAGCCAACCTTCCTCTCTTCGCCTGGCCTTCCATATTTTCAAGCATGATGTTATTTTTCAAAGACAGGCCCCTCCTGTCAGCCTTTCCAAAGTAAGTGAGATTTTGCTTCTCAAGAGCACACCACCTACACTTGTGCACTGAATTAACTGGCCAGAGGTTCTCTCCATTTCAAACAATTTTTAAAGAGATCCTCCTCACTGGGGGCAATCAAAGATACCCTCCTGCATTAAACAGAGCAGCATTCCAATTTCATTTTTAATATAAATTGCTATAATTTTATCATGCTTACCTGAAACTGTATGCCAAATAGATTCATTAAGAAGAGCAATTTTGTTATTGTGTAGGACACCGACTCACCATTGATGTATGCAAACTGAGGTCAGGCTCTTGCTTTTGCAATGGAAATCACAGACAAAGGGAGAGACTACATAGTCTTTGGTGCTGTGGTGTTTTTCAGATACACAGCCATCTAAATAGCTGACAAGCTTCCAGAATCAGGCCCTATGGAAACTACAACTCCCTCGAGGCACCAGAGACAGCTTTCGGGTTCAGTATTAAGTAATGAGGAGCAACGGCTGCTCTCTGTCACATGGGGCCGGAAGTCTTCGGTTATTCGGCACAGAGCAAGACGCCTGGGAAGGACACGGGCCACGCTGACCAGTTTAAAGCATATTCATAGATTTACGAAAATGATGGGAATGTTAGCATTTTTACTGTGTTCAGGTACAAAGCTACCACACACTTCAGACAAAGGAAGTATCTACTTTATCCTTCATCATTAATTTGACCAATCAAATGAGAGCGTGGAGAAGAGTCTAAACACACTCCTCAAACGACTAAATCAAGTGACCCCCTAAAGTGTATTGTGTGTAGTTTTCCAAGCTAAAATATATAACAATGAACTAATAAAACATATAATAATTAATAAAGATTAAAAGAGCCCAAAGGAGCAAATAGATTGTATAAATTACTATTCTGAAAGATTCTCTACAAAGAAAACATGTAAATGTCTTTGGTGTTTATGAATCATTCTATAATAATATCTTTTTCTCTACTATCAATAATAAGCTTTTATCATAGCATCTTTCTGGAAGGAAAATGGCTGAAAAGCAGACAGAGTTACCTGGTAATCTAAAATGCTAAAGCCAAGCCCCTTGTGTCCTTTTTCCAGATCTATGTGCTGAATGTCCGCCTCCCACATGGCCAGCGGTCCTTGAACGTCCTCCGTGTTCTGACCCGCATCGCTCATGGCCAGAGCAGGATCCTCTGTCTCCGAGGACCCGATGAACTCGCCGAGGTCGACGTGGGGCTGGAAAACAGAGCAGACAGCTCTCATTTCAGAGGTACAAGATCAGTAGACACACATACCAGTACTTCAAGGGAAGGTAGACTCCTGCCATCTGTCCAGAGGAAAATACGCTCGAGTAAAAGGAACTACAGCTTATCTTGACACCTTTAGGAATTAAGGTAGTAATTAATGAAAGCTGTTAAGCAGGAAGAAATACCTAAAGAGTAACAGGCATTTAGAATGCATGGTTCACAGATCAGGTCTGATAATACACAAAGGTGGCGTGATTATGGGAGATGTGCACATTTTTTACTGGTATGAGAACAATACTATAGGCAGATAAAATGTAATGTTATTTTCAGTTAACTAAAAATAATTTTTATGATAAATAGGAAGAACAAACCAAGGGAAGACTCCTAGTTGTTATGTACCTTTGAGTTAGACCTAACCAAGAGCTGAGCCCTCAGCCAGTTTAGAGAGGCAGTAAATCACACAAGAGGAAACTGCCCATCTTTCTCCTTTGGAGCCACTGGTGAACTTGAGCTGCATGTCTTCGGGTTGGCAGGGCAGCTTCTTACCACTAGATCACCAGAGCAACCTACAACTCATAGCAACCAACCCTAGAAACCACAGAGATGAATCTCGCCCTATGCTTCTCCATCATAATCAAGTCCATCATTGGTCCCTGTGTCAATCAATCCTTTTTAAGGTCCTCAGCTCTCTCTCTTCGCCCTTCTCTGCATGTCCTTTTCTAAGACATGCCTCTTCCTTACAACATGTTCAAAATATGAGATTAAATTTCACTATCCTTGCATCTAAGGAGCTCTATGATGACATTTCCTCCAAGACAGATATGTCTTGTTCTTTTGATAGTCAATGGTCTTCTATTCAACGCTCTTCTCCAGCACCATAAGTCAAAGGAATCAAATCTCTTCTTTATTCATTCTCCAACTATCAAATGTATACGAAGCAACTGAAAATATTATGGCTTGCAAAGGCACACCTCAGTCTTTCAACTGACATTCTTGCTCTTAAGTTGAAGAGATCCTTGATAACAGATTTCCCCAAAGCAACACAATTTCTTTATTTCAACTCCAATCTTTTATCTATCATAGTGTTGCTTATTGATTCAATCATGAAACCAAATGCAGAAGTCTTACATGCTATGTAAATTAGAGTGCTGGAATCCTGGCATTTTTGCCCATCCATAACTATGAAAATAATATATTACCGATAACAATGATCAAGTATAGTATCTGAAGTCAAATGTACCTGGGTTTAAAACTGTAACTAAAACTTCTGATCTGTGTTACCTTGAGCAGTAAATTTCATGATTACCCACTCAAATGATTTTTGAGGATTAAAGGATATAATAGCTCTGGTGGCCTAGTGGCAAGAAGCTGCACTGCAATCCCAAAGGCACGTAGTTCGAGGCCACCAGCCACTCTGTGGGAGAAGAATGGGCAATTTATAAAGTAACTTACACAGAAGCAGATGTTCAGAATTTTAGCTTCCTTTGCTAAAAATTATTGAAAATGTATCTAGGTTAATTCAACTTTCTTCATCTCTACAGACATATTAAGTTTAAGAAGTCTGTATTTATGGTGATAAAATTCTAGTTTGTGTGCTATCTTTGTCTTTAATCAATTACTGAATAAACTAGGACCATGGATGCAAATCTGGCCATCTGTTATATTGTAATAATCCCATTTATACATCATAAATATATGTACAGTTATATATAGTGCTGGCTTTTGAGATTGTTTTCATTTTTAATTATGTTTCGTTTATTCTACCCTAATCACTACCGTAGTTATTAAACTTTGTACTTTAAATCTTCAATTTCTTTCAAAATAATCTTCACGTGTCGGTCCTTTCAACAGAAAATAAATCACGTTCTAGTTCCGGAGGCGTACTGGCGAGATGCTGCGCTGTAATCCTGGAGGCACGCAGTTCAAATCCACCACCTGCTCCAAGGAATAAAGATGGGCACGCTCCTCCTGTGAGAGTAACTGCCTCCAAAAACCCACTGAAGGGTCAGCTATGATGTGGTTCTGGCTCGACGGTACACAGCAAAAACAACATCTCTTCTCATTATATCTTTGGTGACACTGACTAGAGTACAAACCAGGTTGTTGTTCAGTGCTGTTAAGTCAATGACAGCTCACAGTGAAGCTGAACAGAAGACAACTGTCAGAAACCTGTCTGATCCTGTGTCCTCCTCATAATCTCTGCCATGGTCAAGTCTGCATTGGTCCCCATTATCAATCAATCAAGTTCATTAACAGCGTCCTCTATTTGGCTGACTCTCAATTTTCCACAGCATGTCTTTTTTTTCCAAGGATTGATGCTTCCTAACAACATACCAAAGTAAGTCTTATCACCTTTGACTCTACGGTGCACTTTGGTTGTTCTTCCTTGGAAACCGGTCTTCTTTTGCAGTCCATGTATATTCAAGACTCTTCACTAACACCACAACTCAAGCACTTTCCAACTTTCATTTGCATATGAAACAACTGAAAATACCATGACTTGTTTCAGATACTCATTAGGTCTCAAAGCTGACATCTTAGTTTTGTTTTGTTTTGTTTTAAATTTAGTATTAATTTCAGTAAAAATTTACAGAGACTTCAGATTTCCATTCACTCACTGTTGCACTTTCCTCCCCTCCCAACCCTCCCCCCCCAGTACACTACCCTCTTGGAAAAGTAAAAAAAAAATTCTTTCGTTGTTTTACAAACCCTCCCCCAGGTCCACTTCACCACGTAGCCTTCGCTCTAGACTCCTGTCATGACAAAAATACCTAATCACATACCCCTTTTAAACAGTTTTCTCCCTCATCTGTTTCAGTGCAGTATACATTGTTGAACGCATCTTTCTCAGTCTTTCCCCAACCCCAAGGTCAGTCCTATTTTACAACAGTGGCAGCATGCAGTATTTGTCCTTTTGTGACTGAGATACTTCACTCAACATAATGTCCTCCAGAGTCACCCATTTTGAATAATATTGCATAAGTTCCTTGTTTTTCAGTGCAGCGCAGTATTCCATTGTGTGACTATACCACAGCTTCTCTGTCCATTCGTTTGTTGATGGGCACTTAGGTTGTTTCTAACTCCTTGCTATTGTGAACAAAGTCACAATAAACATGGGTGTGCATATATCTGCTTCAATGTCAGTTATGGTCTCTTTGGGGTATATTCCCAGTAGTGGAATTGCTGGGTCTCTATTTGCAACTTTTTGAGAAAGCGCCATACCGCCTTCCAGTGCTTGCAGACATCTTAGTTTTGTTTTTAGCACTATAAATAATCCTTGACAGCACATTTTCACAATGTAACAAAACTTGATTTTTTTCACTGCTGTTCCCATGGGAGTTGACTGTGGACTCAATATAAAATGAAATCTTCAACACTTTCAATATTTTTTTCTATCAATCATGATGTTGCCTGTTGGTCTACCTGTGAGGATTTTTGTTTTCTTGATGTTGAGGTGTAGTTGAAGGCTGTAGTTGTTGATAATTCAGTCAGTGCTTCAAGTTCTCTTCATTTTCAGCAAGCATAGTTGTGTCATCTGCATAGTGCAGTCTCTTAATGAGTCTTCCTCCAGTCCTAAGGCCACGTACTTCACATAAGCCAGGTTCTCAGATTATTTTTTCAGCATACAAATCAGTAAGAAAAAAAGACAAACAAACAAAAAATAGTCCTGAGGCTGAAATGTGTCCACTATGAGTAACCTTGGTAGTATTTTAAATACTAGTGGTATATTCTCCATCAGAGTAACACACAAGACACCATAATGTGATAAACTGGCAGACAAGTGGTAGTTTTTCCATAGAATATTTCCACATTTTATCACAAAACTATGGGTCAGTTCTGACTCACAGGTAAACAACAACAACAATCACATGCAAGTAAGATAATAAAAATAAAAATAAATGGCTGCAACAGCTTCTCCTTGAGGAATTGCCAGTAATTCAAGTCTGATTCAGAGAGAATGTGGAGTAAGGGATATCACTGCTGATAATGGGTGAATCTTAGCTAAAAGCAAGGAATAACAGAAAGATGTCTACCTATGTTTTACTGACTATGTAAAGGCATTCAATGTTGTGAATCATAATAAATCATGTATGTATATCATGGGGGGGGGGAAGAGTTCTAGAACACTTAACTGTGCTCATGTGCAATCTCTTCATTATTCAAACAGAGCAAAGGGTTACTGTGTGGTTTAAAAATCACGTAATATCCTGTCCCATGAAACTGGTTCATAGGTTTTAAAAACTGTGATCTTCTTGAAATAAATCACCAGGCCCACGTTCCTAGGTACTTCTGGCTGGATTCAAACAGCCAACCTTTGGCCAGTTGAGTTTCACTGTTTGTATCACCCAAGGGCTCAAATGTATACTACAAATTATTATTTACATCTGGCATTTTTATCCCTAAAAAAATGAGTACAATCTCTTTAATACTTTGAAGAGGTTTTGGCAGCAGATTTTGTTTTGTGTTTTGTTCTTTTTTAAATTTTTAATTTTTTTTTTTTAATTTCTTGACTGCTGTTACCTGGTGTTGACTGTAACAAAATTAAATCTTTAATAATTTGAATCTTAAAGAAAGAAAAGAAAATGAGCATGATATATGAGTGCCTACTTCATAGGAATGCTGTGAAATAGACATCATATCTATTTCAGGAGACATTACTGCTGACATTTCACAGGGGAGAAACTGGAGTTCTGAAGAGGAGTTGCACGGCTAGGGAGCATCAGATAGATTCAGTCTAGGTGTGTCTGACCTCCTGGTCCATCCAACAAGAAAAAGTCACGAACTACGTGAGAAAGTCAACTGACAAACCCCAAACCCCCAAACAAAACCTTGAAAAGCACAAACTTAAAGAAATATTTCAAATGCTACTTACATCAGCTAAGCAATGATCTTTGAGTTGATTCTGACATACTGTAACCCCCTTACCCTTTACATTATAGACTGAGATTAACTTTGTGTCTGAAATCCGATACCTTTTCTGTCAGCTCAATTTCACAGATGTCCAGACTCTCCTGTTCTGTGTGGGTGGTGGGTGGCACAGTTCGACGACAGCACACCACTGTCACTTCGATGGGCAATTCCTTTAAAATATTGACCACATCCTGGTGATTTTCCCCCAGCAAAGTTATGCCATTCACCTGTGGGAGAAGAAAGTATATACACTGTCTAAGAAAGAACACTATCTCATAACATGAATATTCATTCAAAATCAATTTTTCATTTACCAAGCTTCAATTTTAAATGGTGACTATCACACTCAGATTTAATGGCACTAAACTGGAACAGCTCAGACCCAAGCAAGAGTTGGACTTCCTCGAGTACTCCCAAGAAAATCACTGACTTTCTTCCATTCATTGTGGTTTGCCAATGTAGGATATTGGAAATGAATAATCAAATAAAGACTGAGAAATTATGGTACAGTCACACAATGGAATACTATGCAGCATACAGGAGCAATAATTTTTTAAAATTATTTCCTAACTTGGGAGGGACTGGAGAGCATTATGTTGAGTGAACTAAATTGGTCCCACAAGGACAACTATTGCATAAAGCCGTTATTGTAGAATGAGTATAAGGATCCAAGGGGCAGGGGGATGGTGGAAATAGAGGAATGAGGACGTGCAGGGGGATGGGGTGAGGTAATTTGGAAGAATTTGTTCTGGAAAACAATATATTGGAATTTTGTAAATAAATTAGTGTGATTAAAAAAAAAATTCTCCAAGGAAGAAAGGAAAATGGAAGATTGCAAAGCATGATACTTTAAAACTTATTTTTAAAAATAGGGAAATAATTACATTAAAATTTATTTGTGCACTAAATTTTCCATTTAATGCACAAGAAATGAACAGCAATGGTCACCTACTGAGGGATGCACAAGAAATCATTAATAGTTATCACTTGAGAGGTAGTAAGCATACAAAATTTGCATCTTTGAATTCTTTTTTTATTTTTGACACATATGAAAACATTTATTGCTAATTAGAAAAATGTAATAGATGCTTTAAAATGTATTAAAAAATATATCATTTTCTGGGGCCTCACAGCACCCAGAAAAAGATACAGTGTGAAATTAGGCCTGCAGACTATGTTATATTCAGATTTGAGACTTCTTATTTGTGTGAACTTCTGTCTGCAGACCTACTTCAAGTAGCCTTCAGAAGAGATCTTAACACAGGAATGTACTGATCTGTCATATTAAACATCCTGTAGCCTTCTCAGAAACTTAGCTTGAGAGAGAGAAAGGCAATGCTCCTTACTTCCAACAGCTCGTCTCCACTGAACAGCTTCCTGCTGTGACCCACAGGTCCTTCTGGAAGAACAGATCGGATAAAATGATGGCCCACTGTCGCTTCCAGACTTATCCCCAAACCACTGTTCTCACTGAACTTGCTCACGTGGGCCACCTGAAAGGAGAAAAATCACCAACAGTTTTAATATTCTTCTGCACCTGTTCTTTAATCTACTCATGTCAGCCTGCTTAGAAGTTTTGAAAACTTAATCAGAAGCTGCAAAGCTTTGGAACTTAGCTAGGAACACATCCTGATGTCTATTTGTTCTCATGAAACAATCCAAACTGAAAAGGTAGCAGCCAGCAGCTGCAAATAGCCAAGACATGGCATTGGCTGCAGGTAGGAACTTAGGGAAGGTACTCAAAACCACCCTGGGTTTAATCAAAGACCTGATCTCAAACAACAGTACAGAAAACATGCTTGTTTAATCAGCATTTATGATTTGCCAAGGAAACGTGCTGGACCACATGTGCCACTCTCTCTGCCTCCCTTTCTAAAATAAAATCATTTAAAAAAAAAAAGGATGATAGGAAACCACTCACTTCTCTACAGAATTCAAGGCTTATAAAATTAACATCAGAAGAGATATTAAAGACCAACTACTTTACTCTCCTATTTTTATAATCTAGGAAACTGAGGCAAAGAAGAACTGGAAGACAAGAGTTTGCTTCAAAGAGAATTCCTTTCAAATCCTGATGTACAGTGTATAGAGGGAAAATGAGAATTTACATCATCTGACTTGGAGATCTTGATGTTGGATAAAACCCCTCACTCCTCAACATTTAACTTACACAGAACTTCCTCTGAGAAACCTTTAGGTCCTTGTTTACAATAATCGCCCATCCTTATCTATACGACCTGGTCTCTTGAAGGAGTTTCTTTATGAGCAATACTCTGCTATGAACATCCTGAAATCATACCTATAACTTACTTATCTTTGTCTGACCAGGAGTAATAAGTAAGTAAGTTCAAGCATTCTTAATTATATGGCGCTTTTGAAACTTACAGGTCTCCCTAAGGGCTGCAAAGACAGGGTCTGAGTGAAAGGGCAAGTTATCAAAAGGCCAGTGACAGGACCCCTCTCATTTCTCAGTTACCACCTGAAGAACGCCATTCTCATGCATGCATTCCAGACACAACGATTCAACCCCATGGAAGAAATTCCAAGTCTATTTCTACAGTGAACATGGGTTAAGCTGGTGTAACTTTATGTCTCTCTGACTTGATTTAAAATAGTAATGACACATGCACTTAATTCTTACTTGATTGTTAACTATCTTGATGTAAAATAAGACAATGCTCTTATGAGTGAGTATGGATTAAACACTCGGCACACTGCATGGCTCAAAAAAAGTTCAATAAATGCTAGCGATTATTAACATAACATAGCATTGTTCACTGTCTTTTACTTCTTCTAATCCAGAGGTAGCTGAATCTCAGATGAAAGAGAAGAAGCTCTCCTCAACCCAGTATTTCATCTTTCACATTTCCTGAAATTTTTCTGTCGTGCATCTGAAGACTGATCATTCGTGTCAGCTTTGTGCAATCTCTTTTTATGAGAGATCATTTTGCAATGTGTAATTTATGAATAAGCATCACACATTCACCATGACAAAAGAATAAGACTATGAAAAAATAAACAAAATTATACTTCTAAAGCAAATACATAAAAGTGACAAATATGGATGGGAAAATGTTACTGTACAATTCTATGTGCTAATCATTATAAATTTTGCTTTATTTTTTTAAATTTTGTTTTCTTTTTAAGATCTGTCATTTATTTACAAGTAAATAACCACTCCATATGTAAAATTGTTAAAATATTCATGAGTGATACGTACTAAGATTTCTACCCTATTTATATTAGTCATTCAATTTATTCTAAGATACATTTTTAACCCTTGACATAACATTTTTAGAATTACCAAAGAAGCCCAACATTTTGCTTTTCTGGGACTCTTATCATCATGAATTTCTTCCATACACTCAAGAAGTGAAGGAGGGAAGATAAACTTACCACTATTTCATAATTAATTCCCATAATCCTTTGCCACTTTGTCAAAAGAGCATCTTCCTGCTTTTTCTCATCTTCTATTTCTTCTATTTCAGAAGCAAGTAATGGATATTCTGAAATAGTCAACACGATTGTGTAAGTGACATAGTATGAAATCTCTCTTAGTCTACAGGATGGTACCTGCAGTAAGAACTTCTGTGTAGGAGACTCTTCATTCATTATATGGACACTCTGATGTCTAGATTTGTATTCGTTAATTTAGAACTCTATTGCTTACACATTAAACACAATTCTCTTTTAAGAAATTTCCTCTATGGGAGCTCTGGTGGCCGAATAGCAAGAAGCTGCACTGCAATCCCAGAGGTACACTTTTCCTCTGCAATCCCAGAGTTCAAATCCACCAGATCCTCTGCTGGAGAAGGAGGGGCAATCTCCTCCTGTACCAGTCAGATCCTATTTGATGGTACACACACAAAAAGTAATCAAATTTAAAAAGAAAAAAAATTGTAGCAGTATTTTACTGGAAATATCCCTGTACTGTCTTGCTGTCATCACTGCTTCAAGTACAACTCAGAGCGGCCTGATTAACAACAGATCTGAACACTGTCCTGCCTTCTGTCAACCTTACCATCTCTGACAGCATCAAGTCCATTGCTGAAGTCGCTTCGTCAATCCATCTGGTTGAGTCTGTCTTACTTTCGCCTTCCTTATGAAAAGATATGCACTGTCTTACCCTAAGCAAAGCCACTCCTCCATTCACTCAATCTAACACACAGTGACCTTCTATTGAGTTCCTGAAGTTGATCTAACTGTCCTGTGATGTAACTGCTGTGTAAGTTATATTACAATGAGAGTAAATAATTCATGTATCTCCCTCAGAGCTACTGGTGGATTCGAACTGCCGAAGACAAAGCGGCTCAGCTTTGGTGACTTTGTACTAAAAAGGGAAAGCCAACCTCTACTGCTGTTAATCTCTTATTTTCATCTGGTTTCACAGAGGGGGCAATTTATCATGTTAGGTCTCAGCCATAAAATGAAGAAATAAATTAGTAAATAACATATACAACTACGTGCCAAGTGAAAAAAATGAAATAAATAAGATATTGTGAATGAAAATAAAAATCTCATATAAATAAGACCCTATTAACTAGCCACTAGAAATCAATAAATAATTCACAAAGGAAAATTCTTAAACACACCAAGAAAAGATACTGAAGGCAAACTAGGTGAAATAAGAAAATGGTAAGAATTTTAAAGTCATATTCAAAGATTTCCATACTTTTCACTCATAAAAGTTGTTTTTTTAAAATCTCTATTAGGAACATTCTTTTAGTTAATTTTTCATATCCCTTTAGTCATTCAAATTTCAAGAATGTTCTAAAATGAAAATTTCTCAATACCTGCCTCTATTTTAAAGCAAATTAAAGAATGTTCCACTACAAGAATATTTTACAGGTCTCTTAATCTTTACACTAATAAAATAGTATCTTTTTCTCCTTAGGAAATATGAAATTGTAAACTGTAATAAAATTAACTGGTAGGTCTAGTTAAAAAAATCAGCATGGTCACTTCAAAATTAAATGCTGCCCAGAAAGCGGTGGCTTTTTAGGTCTGAACCTCGATGGCAGGGCATCTGAGGGGCTGATGCAGGTGGAGAAAGAAGTAAACAGCTCAGAGCCCCACCTCCTGCATATTTTGCTGTTTTCACTGCTCAGCAGTGATTGAAGCAGGCTGGGTTCTATCTGAGGGAGAAAACATTTCAGAAAGCATTGTCATGATTATTTCTTGAAGAAAACGAGAGAGATGATGGCTGTATATAAGAGGGTCAGATAACAATGAGGTGCATAACTGATTCCTAAAAGGTCCTGAGCAAATAAACTTAGAAGCAATAAAACACTTAATTAAACATAAAAATCTAACAGATATAAACTAAATGTTTTAGTTGTGTATGTAAGCAAGTAATCACATCTTAAAATAGAGATTCCAAGCATCTCTTTTCTGAAAGGTATTTTTCGACAATTTTTACAGCCTGGACACTTATTCGCATCTGTAATAGTCATTTCCCCCTGAAAATAAGATACACAAGTGTAACAACCTGCTTCCTGGTGTTCACGTTCTTCTTCAATTGGTAAAATGCTGGCGCTTCTCCTCAGAGATAAAGAATCCTCTTCTTTTTCATAATTTTCTTAAAGACAAGAATATTTGAATTGTTACACTTTTTTTATATTATCAAACACTTGAAATTTTCCTAATCCCACTGTATTTTGTTTAATGGGTTGGATAACTGTTGTTTTTTGGGGTTTTTTTGTGATAAGCTCTTCAATAACCATGTATATACAAAAGAACACGTTCTATTGTTAATGAGAACTAATGAGTAACAAACTTTATGCACTGAGCTAGCTGAGAGCTGCCGCCCTTTGCAGAGCTCTTCAGATACAATGTATGAGCAGCATTGCTAACTGTGGAGTTGAATTCCATCCCTTGAAGGCTGAGCATTTCAATCATGGAGCTACATAAACAAGCCAGTCAGCACTCGGTCCCCTCCACGCAGGAAGGACATGGCGACAACAGAAGAGTAAAAGGCCAGCAAGCACTGATTGGGACGTGGAGGATGAATCAACAAGGTAGAAAGAAGACTGCTTTATTCACAAGCTCATTCTATGGTTCCTGGACTCTAATGCCAACTTGTCAACTTCATTCTCAACTTTATTCAACTTCCTTTTCACTGGATTCTTTTTTTTTCTATTAGTTTATTTACAAAATTCAAATACACAATTGAACAAATTCTTTCCGTTTCCCTCACACACTCCCCATCAAATTGTACAACCCAATGATTAATCCCCTCTTCCCCCTGCACATCCACATCCCTCTGCCTCCAGCCTCTCCCACCTTCCTGGATCCTTATACTCATTCTAAAATAACAGTATTATACAATATTTATCCTTATGGGACTGAGTTAGTTCACTAAGCATAATGCTCTCCAGTCCCTCCCAAGTTAGGTAATAATTTACAGTTACTGCTCCTGCGTGCTGCATAATATTCCATTGTGTGAATGTGCCATAATTTCTCAATTTATTCATCTGTGGTTGGACATTTGGACTGTTTCCATGTTCTTGCAAGAGTGACTAATGCTGCTATAAACACTGGTGTACAAATCTCAGTTTGTGCCTCAGTTCTCATATTCTCTCCCTTTTCACTGGATTCTTAATGAATAGTTGAATGTACAAACCAGTATTCAAATCACTTGCTACAGAGCTAGAAAAATGTCACGAAGGTCTGCTGCAATCCAGTGATGCCGGCATTACCTTTGCTCGTGCTGGAGTTGGAAGGTGATGGTACCGCGTCTTTTGTGCTGTCCTCTCCTGGTGCGAGCTCATCTTCCTGCCTTGGGCCGCCTCTCCTCATCAGCGTTAGGTGCACGGTCTGTCCTGTGTGTCGTAGCACCTCCACTGCTTGCTGGTTAGTGAACCCCTGAAGGTTTGTGCCGTCCACCTGGGACAAGAGCAAGGCATGTTGAACAAGAAATGGACATTTGTATCGCCCACTCACAAAGCGCCTCTTTACCATTTGCTGTTGTGAAAAGTAGGGAACAATGATACTCAACAACCTGGTGGCTTAGCGGTAAGGAGTTGCACCGCCAACCCAAATGC
The DNA here is from genome assembly GCF_000299155.1 of Elephantulus edwardii. Classification (NCBI taxonomy): domain Eukaryota; kingdom Metazoa; phylum Chordata; class Mammalia; order Macroscelidea; family Macroscelididae; genus Elephantulus; species Elephantulus edwardii. The sequence continues at coordinate 19,123,526 of NW_006399764.1, read as the reverse complement.
GTGCAGTTCAAATCCACCAGCTGATTTGGAAGAGAAAGATGGGCAACATCCGCCTATGTGATTTGACTTACAGCCTCTGAAAACCTGCTGGAGAGTCAGCGATATGTAAGTTCTGACTCGATGGTACATAACAACAAGAGGACTGGTGGCGTAGTGGGTAAGGAGTTGTTCTTCCAACCCAAAGGTGTGAGGCTCAAATCTACCAACTGACCTGCAGAAGAATGGGAAATCTCCTCTCAAGGAATTTGATATATTGGCTCTGAAAAGCTATTAGAGGGTCAGCTATAAGGCGATTCTGACTCGATGGTACACGATAACAACAGGAGGTCTGGTGGCATAGTGGGTAAGGAGTTGCACTGCCAAACCAAAGGCAAGTGGTTCAAATCCACCAGCTCCTCTGTGGAAGCAAGAGGGGCAATCTCCTCTCATGGGATTCACCGCCTGAGGGAGAGCTATGAGTTGCGTCCCCATCAACGGCAATGAGACATCTGGAGGCCAGGATCACCTCACACGCACCAGAATAACATGAAAGGGTTTTGATTGTTTTAATAAAGATTCTGAGGTTTCTTCCAGAAACTAAGTAGTTCTGGAGTGTGTCTCATGCTTCTGTGTTGATGCTGTCATCAGCCGCACACAAATCAGCCCCCACCTCATGGCAAACCCTACAACATAAGAAAACATGGTCCAATCCTGTGAGATCTACATGGTCAGTTTTAAATCAAACCACTTTGGTCCATAGATTTTCATTAACTGTGAACCAAGTCCTTCTTGCTAGTCTGCTGTAGTCTGGAAGCTCTTTTGAAATGTGTTTAGTGTCATCACAAAATGCAAGCTCCTGAGAGGCAGGTGGTGGGCTGTGCAAGAGAAGCGGGAGTCAGGATTGAGCCAGGCCTTCCCCAGAGAAGGCGAGAATTCTAGCACAATTCACAGCACCTCCATGCTCCCAGTACCTCCACGCTCCCACATCTCCTTCTCCCTTCTGCAGGTGGTCCTCACGTACAGTCATGTTTTAAAACCATTACCACACAGGCTGAAGGTCAACAAGACAGCAATTACTATGGTCCCTGACAACGCTGCTGTTTCCTCAAACCATATTTATTGATGTTTTAAGATGTCTGAAGCTGGCTTTAAGTCAGGAACACTGTACAGTAGGAAAGAATACTGCTCCACTCTGGGCCACCTTCCCAATCTCTACTGTTCTTAAACCCATTGTTGATGAGGTGTGGTCAACTTAAAAAAAATGTCTTCTGTCAAATCTTACAGAGAATATCAATACACAAAATGAAAAAGCAGGGAAACCTGCACTGTTTTCTCCACCTCATTGTCAGCTGAAAAACCCTAGTGGTCACAGACCTCAGTTTGGACAACAGGGATCTGGAAGCAATAGAGCTCTGGTGGCCCAGCGGGTAAGGATTTGCACCGCCAACACAAAGGCACTGAGTTCAAAATCATCAGCTGCTCTGGTGGAGGAAGATGAGCAATTTCTTTCTGTGTTACATGGAGCCTCTGCAAAGTTCACGGAGGTGAGAGAGGAGTTGGTTCCAATGTGATGTCAGAGTAATGTTATCAAATAATCCTTTGCTCCCAATAGTAAGAATGTCTCCTTTTCTCTCTCCGTCTCACTTATGACACAATAAAAACAGACCACAATTCCTGTAACTGCTACCAAAATAAAAACAAAGACTCAAAGACAATAGTTGTGAAAAAGCAACCAGATGTGTACAACAGTATTCCTGCTATTTTAGAATTCCACAAGATGGTGATATTGCTCAAAAAATTAATGTGTGCAAAGGCATTGCATATTACACTCAAACTGCATAACACACTCGTACTGCTTCTCAATCCTTGTAAGAAGGGATTCGGCAATAAAAAGATATGTATTGAAAGATGTGACATGAGCAAGTATTAATTTTTTTTTATAAAAACAATTCAAAATATAAATGAAAATTAAGACCGTGATTATATTTAAAATGAGAGGAATCTTGGAAGGAAGGTTCCACCTTAAGTCCATAGTTACCACTGGAGTAGCTGAAGGGGAACCGTAAGGAGCCTTAGTGACATAGTATTAAAGCACTCAGCTGCGAACTAGCAAGTCAGTGGTTCAAACTCACCAGCTGCTTCACAGGAGACTATGAAGCAGTTCTTTGACGGGGAAGTTTAATCTGTTCCCAAGTGTCTTTATGAGTCAAAATCTACTCAATGGCAATGGTTTGGTCCAGTTTAAAAGGAAAGTTATTTGGGATTCCAGTTATTTAAGAGTGGAAGCTAATGACAAGTTTGGAAGGTTCTGTTAGATTTGGAAATACTGAATCATTTCAGGTACTCAACAAATAACTGCTTAATTAGTGCTGTTCTTTATAGTATTTTTGAGAAATCATTTCATTTGGTTCTGATAAAAAAAATCATACAAGAAACATGTTCTCATTTCAATCTTGTGGATGAAAAAGCAGAATCAAGAAACATGTTAAGTGGTTATTATTATCTGATCTTGAAATTCCATTCCCAAATAGATACCAAAGAGAAGCAAGATTATGCCTCAAACCTACATGAAACGTGTACACAAGTGTAAAATACTGCAGTAGTATTTAGAACAGTCAGAAAGTGGCCACAACTCACATGCCCATTCACTGAAGGATAAACAAAAAGTCTTAAAACGAAACATTGTGAAACAATCAAAAGAAATACATTGGTATATGTGACAACTGAATAAGTCTTAAAAATATTTGCTAAATCAAGAAAGTCAGGCTTGAAGGGCGCCATGTTGTGTGATTCCATATACTGGAAATAGTTAGAACAAACAGGAAAATTAGAGCTTGCTTAGACAAGGAGGGTGTGGGGAAGGAAAAATAACTACCAATGGATATTAGGTTTCTTTTGGAGCTGATTATAATTACAAACCACTAAACTATAAAGTTTAAATGACCACTTTCTATAGTATGTTAATTCAACCTCCATAAAACAGCAAAATATTTTCTAATGAATTGAAATACTGAAGAAGAAAGTAAATTAGGTATATTTTCAGAATCAGTTATGCTGTCTACATAAATACATGTTCTACATCTACTGGCTCCCTTCTTCCTTCACATAAATGAAATGCATTGATGTTATCAAGCACCATGGAGCCATTGGCCCTACACAGAATAGAATGAAACACTTCCCAGTGCCACCACATCTCCACGATCCTAGCTATGTCTGAGACCATTGCTGCCATCACTGAACCAATCCATCCTTTCAAGGGTCTTCCTTTTTATGAATTCTCCACTTCGCAAAGCAGGATGTGACTCTCTAAGGGCTAGTCTTTTTGGAAAGCATGCCCAAAGAGACACAGTGACAATGGCATTGAGCAACAGTAATTAAGTCTACAAAATGCAATGTATATGAACAATTGGATAAAACATAATGTACATAAATAAAACACAATGAATATGAACAAATATACGCAAACCAACAAAACAAAATACATGCTATGAAGTCTTCCCACTCTTCTAAGGAGTATTCCGGATGACCTTCTTCTGAACTAATAGGTGTGTCCATTCTCTGCCAACCCATGATTGTTGTTGTTGTTATGTGCCATCGAGTCGTTTGCGACTCATAGCGACCCTATGCACAACTGCCCTAAACCCTGCTCTATCCTGCGCCACCCGCACTGCCTCTGACACACCCATCCCGATTACCCCAGTCACCGAGTCAATCCATCTCATAGAGGGTCTTCCCCTCCTGC
>NW_006399764.1:19092986-19118703 GCF_000299155.1 Elephantulus edwardii | reverse complement strand
AGATCTCTTCCAATCAGTTGGCCAAGTGGTTGTTCTCCATATTTCTTGGCACAACTTGGTGAGCACATCCAGGGCAACATCTGTTATCTGGAATACTTCAATTGGTATGCCATCTATTCCTGGGGCCTTATGTTAAATATTTTTTTCCAGTGTTGGAATTCAAAGGTATCACTTCCTCAGTCTTCCATCCTTATTCTTTGTACAGCTTTTTCATGTGTATCAGCTAAATAAAAATGCCATGGCTTGGCTCAGGTGCACCTTAGTCTTTCTGGTGGTCTTTGCTTTTTAAACTCTTTGAAGAGGTCTTTTGCAGATATGCCCATTATAATATCTACTTGATTTCTTGGTTACAACTTTCACAGCTGTTGATGGGGCATCCAAAAACAATTCTTTATAATGTTGATATTTTAGGGATTCATCAAGGCGTCGCTTATTACTCCAGCTGTGAGATTTTGTGTTTTCTACATGTTGAGATGTTCTGAAGGCATTTTTGGTCTTCGCTATTCATCAGTAGATCATGTCTTGTTCTTCTCAGCAGACAATGCATCACAGATCGTAAAATGGATAATTTTTATTGTATTATATTAAGTTGAAATACAGTAGTAGAGAAAGCTTATTTCCAGCATGCAACAGCTTAGCTTATAGACAAACTTCATTTTTATTTTTTTTTTATTTAAAACAAACTTCATTTTTAGATTAGCTTTCAAGAAGTTGATTAAGAAGTCTAAGTTGGAATTAAAAAACAAAAACCTACAAGCAATGAGACTGTTTAGAGTTGAAAAGAGAACAGAGACAACATCTCTCTCCTTTAGAGCTCTTATTACTACGACGATCACAAGGAAACAACAGAGGCTTACAATCAACATTTCCCATGATGATTTCCAAATGTTATCAATATATGCTTAAGAAAAGAAAAACCCTACAATTATTCAAGTTTAGAAAATATCAAGGTGAAGCAGATTTCTCTAAGGCAGTACGTACGTGTCAGGGTATTCAATTTTACAGTGTTCATTGGGAACTTTTAAGACATCTTATCACCCATAGTTTGTCCTAAACTGACTTGACTAGGAAACTCTGTGTGCAAACTTCTCTTGAATCTCCATTCAGGGGAGTACTTGGGTAGTTTGAGAACTCCAGTTTCCTTGGTTCATTACAAAACAGGATTCTTTTGCAAATCACTTTAGAGCTATCTGCTTACAACTTATGGATGACCATGCCTTCAAGATAATAACAATAATATTGTTCTCATTGTGCCAAAAAGAAGGAGGCACTCCTAGGTGATCCTCCAGCGGAGTTTCAGAAGCTGTAAATTACACAGGAAGACACCCTCCGTCTTTCTCCCAGAGAGCAGCTGGCAGATTCAAAGTGTGTGCCCTTGTACCGGCAGCTCTCCTTACCACTGGGCCACCAGAGCTCCCTAATAACAGTGAGCTAGATTAAGAAGGGATGAAACTATTACATTTAATGAATTCACTGCCTATGGAGTAGCTAATAACAGTGTCCGTCTGCTGATCCAAAGCAACAATGATAGGAATTAACATGCCAAAATCAGTTTCAGATACAAGAAAGGTTTTAGCTCTGGAAACTCTGGAAAATAAAATCCAAGTGTGATATTAACTAATGTAACAGATTCATTCCAAACAGAAATGGAATGTACCAGATTTTATTCAAGCAAGAAGTCCCAAATGTTTGAACTGCATTCACCAGAAGTCTACTTTACTTCAACAAAATAATAAAATAGCTAATGGGAATATTAGCCTTAAATTACTCAAGTGTAGCTAACATTGAGATTACATTAGTTTTTAAAATTGAGTATACTAGAAGAATGTAGTTCTCAAGCATAGAAATCAGCAAAGCTATTATTAAATGTGTCACTTACTGCTATAATTTGATCTCCAATTTGGATTCTTCCATCATGCTCAACAGCGCTGCTTTTTGTAATGCTCTTTACAAAGATTCCTGAAGGTTCTAAGATTAAAAATAGGTTATTTGTCAGAACGTCTACCCTTCATTCCCTAAGTATAAAATCTTCATTTCCCATAGACAGATATTGACAACCCATATAAACAAAAGTATTTGTGGATACAGGCTACACAAAAAGAAAATTGTTTATCTGTTTTACGCAAAATTAGAATTGCTTACATTAAATGATTCCAAAAGAACTTTCCAGTTTATCTAACAATCTTAGAACATATAATTTATTCATTATTTAATAAGACAATGAAAGAACGTGAACATTTATAAGCACCTAGTTTTTTATCTCCAATGTAACCTGCAATGGTAATTCCTAATCCTTGGCTATTTTTCGTGAGTTCCACATCAAATGTCTCACTTTCTTCATTTTTCTGAGTTGAAGCATCGACCTAAAATACAATACACAAATATGTAAGTTCAAAACAAGCTTTCTTTTTCTTGGTAATAATGTGATGTAAGCAGGTGTCAGAAATTCACTGAGAATTCTTATAGGGATCACACCTTTCATCATTAAGACATGGACTGAGCATCAGGTATATATTCAGAAAGCCATTTCAGTAACAATGGTGAAACTCATCTTTTCAAAGAAGGGCATTATTATTTGTACACCCAGAATTAAAAGCATAGCAGTTTGTTACTATTCTGAGAGATTGTCCATCTTCAGTTGCAAAGGAGCTGAGATGTAGTACACTGAAAACAGTTTATGTTTTAAATCAAGTAGCTGCAAATGTATGTTGCTACTTAATCTGAGGATTTATCAGGATAGTAATAATAATAATGATAAATCCAGCTAACACTGAGGACATTCTACCTAGCAGAGAATCACGATGTTTGAATTCATCTCCTCTTAGAGTAAGCCTACGTGACAGAGGAAATAATTTTGTTAACTTTGGGGAAAACTGAGACACAGAGAGAATTTTCCAAAGATGGACGGTCACAGTAGAAGTGGGATTCAAACCCAGAAGGTTCCAGTTGCAGAGTTCTGGCTCTGAAGTGATACGTTCTTTGCAAGAGCCTTGATGGCTTAGTGCATTGGATGGTAAACTGCAAGCTGAAAGACTGAAGGTTTGGGCTCAACAACTGTTCTATGGGGGAAAAGAAGCAGACTTCTCTTCTAAAGAACCACAGCCTTGGGGAGCTCTGGTGGCCTAGTGGCAAGGAGCTGCAACTACAATCCCAGAGGCGAACGGTTCGAATCCACCAGATGCTCTGCCGGGTAAGGAGGGACAATCTCCTCCTGTACTAGTCAGATCTGATTTGACGGTACACTCACACAAAAATAATAAAATAAAATAACAATTAAAAAACCACAGCCTCGAAACCCCAGTGAAGGGTTACTATGACTTGCTATCAACTGGTCAACAGCGGCATTGGTTGGTTGGTTTGCAACAGAATATAAGAGCACCATCTATACAGGAAATGCTAGTGTGCTATGAGTCAGAGTAGACCAAACTGCACATTTTCCTCCTTCCTCATTTTATTATTATCTTAAATTGATAATTGCATCTAACACAATGAATGCATTAGTCAAACTTCCAGATAGGCAATTAATTTGCTATTGAGTTACTCTGAAAACCAGTGATAAACTATTTAAAATCTTCTCCTCATTTATTGTTTTGAAATTTGATAAATCAGTATGAGAAATCATTTAAAGACTATAGTTTAAAGCTATTTAAAACATCCCTTTCTGCACTGACACCCTGGAATGAAAGTAGGTTTTTCAAATGTCAGCTTTTGTTAGGACTTTTTTTAATTGTATTATTATATATCGTAAGCTGAATTGAAGGGATCGTTTCACCACATAAATATTAACTGAGTAGTAAAGAGTTATCAGTAAGGTGCTGGCATGATACACAAGTGTGTGTATCAGGTGCTACAGAAAACACAGGAAGAGCTCAGAAGATCAGGTTTCAGGAGGTGACATCACTGGCGAGGTTCAGGGATATGAATCATATCAAGTGACACCATCAAAGAAGGTGATGCCAAAATGCCTCTGTAAAATTTTGGTGTAGCATTTTAAAAGAAACACATTCTTTTCTGTAGAGACAGACAAGTAGTTTTTGCATGATGCTGATGTTTGCCCTGGAGTCAGAACCAACCCACTGCTGACCCTTCAGTGGCAAGATAGGAAATCACACAGGAGATGGTCCACCCTTCTCCTCGGGGTGGATTCAAACTGCATGTTTTCGGAATTGTAGCACAGCTTCTTTGCAGTAGCCACCAGAGCTTCCTGGTTTACATGTATGCAGCACACACATATATCAAAACACCTCCAAAGCTAGATCTCCATGCTAATTTTCTTTGTAACTCTTCCAAGGCTCTGTGGTCAGAGTTATCTTTCCAGTTATAAGGATGCTTCAAATTCACCTGCACATATTACAAGCACGGACTGTTGTTTGTGTTGCTGCCATTTGTTTTTAGGGGAACACTGGTGGCCTCGTGGGTGAGAAACTGTGCTGCCAACCTCAAGGCAGGTGATTTGAATCCACAAAGACTCCTCAGGTCGTCAAGCGGATGGTACACAGCACAACAACAGCGCTTTTATGGAGGAGCTCTGCCAGTGTGGCCCACAGAGCGTCACACTGCTCATCAAAAGGCTTATGTCTGTGGCAGATCGAATCTGAGGGAGAAAAGAGGCCGCCGCCTCCTCCTGTTACAATGTGCAGCCTCCGACACCTGATGGAGCTGTTATGACTGGAATTGACTCCATCGTGGCGAGTCTAGTTCCGTGTTTTGCAATCACTGGGCTTCTTTCAAATTTTCCACTGTGTTAGCAACAATGTAGTGGTGATTATTATTTATAAACATATTAATAATTTGAGAATAAGGCAGTAGTGAAGGAAAAGGAGAAAGATTGTTAAGAAGCCTTTCAGTTACTCATATTATTCTAATAATGTCGCAATTCTATGTAGAAAGATTTTACAAAGCAGTTCATTAAAGCCTTTCAGTTACTCATATTATTCTAATAATGTCGCAATTCTACGTAGAAAGATTTTACAAAGCAGTTCATTATTAGTATAACCACAGAAATATTACCTTCAAGCAATTTGCAATTATCTGTATCACCTATTATTCTATGATTTAAAATGTTACCAAGGATTGTGGAGGGTCTGGTATGGGAGGGGTCAGTCCATGGAAGGGGTGGCTCCATGAACTAGCAGGCTGGGTGACACCTGGTCTAGTGGAGCTCTCGCTGTGGGGTCTAGCACGTATACAGTTGGGGGCTAGCTCAAGCATTTTCTGATTGTATTGAAGCAAGTTCTCAAGACATCTTATAAACAGTCCGTGTAAATAAGATACAATTTTATAGTAAAGTTTGATAAATTTTTTTCTTTGCACATAATTATCTGTGCAAACTTAGCAAAAGTTTAAAGTTTAGATAATTACAAGAAAATGACAGGATGAAATCTGCTTCAATTGAAACAAATGTGTTTTCTATTTTTAATAAGACTTATGCGAGTGCTATTTTAGAGGGTGGCAATTTGACTATCGAATGGTTTTAAAAGGGGCACCAGCTTCAGAAATGATGATACGCACAGAATAGATATTTTTCTAAGCGTTCAATTACATCAAGTGGTTTTCGGTATCGCATTCATTTATGTATTGCTGAATAAAATGTTTTATTTACCACAAAAGAATGCCATTTAAATACTTGCATAAACAAGCTTGCTTTCCTTACTTCTTTCTTTTTTGCAAAAAAATAGCAACCAAACTCAACCCTAGAAACAACGGATTCATTGAAATTTCAAGTGCTCTAATAAAGTATGAAAGGGCTTATGGAGGAAGTGAGAATATGTAAAAAAGAATTTGTAGCAACTAGTCAGAAAATAATACAAAAAAGCACAGAATTTTTTTTATATAAATAGGAAAGGACTATAAAACTTGTATTTGCTATAAAGTTTACTTAGGAATTTGGTGTAATTCTAAAAATGTAAGAGACTTCTGGATAAAAATATTTCATTGCTATTTTTTCCACCATAAACTTTTGACCTATAAACTATTTAACCACTACATTCCAAAATTTTGAAATATTCCAGCTTTTTTCATATCAAATCAAAGACAAAGATGGATTGCTGTGGTTTTGAATAAAGCTTTTGTTACAGCCTCAGAAGTATGACTTTTGTTTAAAAGATTGTGTAACAGGGTCAAGGGGATGCCTGCTTATTAAACATCTGATAACAGTTCTATGACATACCTTAAACCAATTACACTGAAAGACTCTGCAAGCTTTATTCAGCCCTAACAAAACAGCTTCAGTCCTCAAACCCACACACTTGAAAGAGAAAAATTCTTAAAACTGTGGAACAGGAATGATTTGAGCTTAAAATCTACCTCACAGAGATCTAAGTAAAAGAAAGATCTAGTCATTTAGGTATCAGCGGCAAATAATCCTCTCACACTCTATCCAAATTTTAAAATAGGCCTATGAACATGTTAGAAAATGGCAATGTGATGATTTAAAAATTTTTACAGAAGGCAATGTAAAAATCTAATATTTTTTACATTAAAAAAAGTAACTTTTTTACATTAAAAAAAGTAACTTTTTTAAAATCTGTATTATTCAGTATTCCTACTGGATAGAAAGCTGTAAGGGCTCAACCACATTTATCTTTGAATTGAGTTTCATGATTAACACTAATATATGACCATATATTATATATATGACCATATAGGTCTAGTCTCTAAATAAACATTACTGTCATCGAAGCACTACTGTATCTGACCTTCACATTAACTGTTAATCAAAACTTAACCGCATAGCAAGGAGTTGAAAACAACCTAAGTGCCCATGAACAAACGAATGGATAGAAAAGCTGTGGTATATTCACATAATGGAAAACTACACTGCATTGAAAAACAAGGTACTCATGCAATATTATTCAAAATGGGTGACCCTGGAGGACATTATGCTGAGTGAAATATCTCAGTCACAAACAGACAAATACTGCATAGTGCCACTGTTGTGAAACAGGACTGACATTGGGGTTAGGGGCAGATTGAGAAAGATGGGATAAATAATGTATACTGCATTGAAACAATTGAGGGAGAAAATGTTTAAAAGGGATATGTGATTAGGTATTTTTGTCATGACAGGAGTCCAGAACAAAGGCTGCATGGGTGTGTGTATGGGTGTGTGTGTGTGTGTGTGTGTGTGTGTGTGTGTGTGTGTGTAACAATGAAAGAGTTTTTCTTTTACTTTTCAAAGAGAAGAGTGTATTGGAGGTAGGGGTGGGCAGGGAGAAAAAGTGCAACAATGAATGAATGTAAATCCATAGTCTCTGTAAATTTTCATTTAAATTAATGATTTTTAAAAAAAACAAACCACAAACTTACCCGCATTTCTGGTGAGGAAGATGGGGGCTGGGGCAGAGTGACGCCCAACGAGGCTGGAGCTGCGGTTTCCTCTACGGCTCCCCTGGCAATCACCAGCTTCACTCTGTTCCCACACTGCCTGAGGACTTGTGCAACTTGCTCACTGCTCATTCCCGCGAGATCGGTGTCTCCAATCTTTAGAATGTGGTCTCCACTACACAGCCGTCCATGCTGAACAACAAGAGTTAGAATAACCATCCTCGTAGTACTTTGACTGTGTTACAAAAATCCCAGGTGAGGGAACAAGAACAACAAAAAATGGGAAGAGACTGAGATTCTAACTACCACTTAGGATCAGTGTTTCTTTTGCAAATGTAACTTCCCTAAAGTTTTCCTGAACACTTGACAGATAGCTTTCTCCAGTAAATTTGATGCAGTACCTGTGACATTATGGAAGACCACAGTTTCTTCTTTCTCAAAGAAAAAATAAAGGAAGACACCTTATTACCTAGTGAAACAGCAGGAAGATACACTGATGTGGCTTACCTGACTGGCTACTCCCCCTGGCAGGATAGTTTTGACTATCACGCCAGTTGTCTTTCCTCCTACGATGCCAAATCCCAGACCAGATCCATCATTCACCAGTTCAATGGTCTCCACGTGCTGCCAGTGAACCTGAAAACAAAACTCTGCATGAACATCAGATATAATAATGAGTCTAATGCTGTACCTTTATTCCTTCCACTATATAGGTAATCCCAAAATTATAACCAGCTTCTGTTCATTCCAATGACTCTGTAGAAAGCAGATTCTGAGGTAAGCCAAATGCATTTTTATTTTCCCTTTTCAACATAATTTCTTTTATTATGAGTGTCTTTATAAATCAATTCTTTGATTTGGGGTTAGAAACGTACATATATATTTTGAAATTCTCTGTAATGCATTTGACTAACAAGTTGGATGGAAAGAAACTCCAAGGATGGTATTAAATGAGGCTCTGAAACTCTAGGCCAGGGATTGCCTATCTTGCCTGTACACTTTCAGCAGATTGATACTACTATCGTTGAAATCACCAACACACCCTAATGTTTCAGGGGCTGTGGAGCGAGCTGTGCCTCCTGCTATCTTCACAAGCTCTGCCATGCTCAAGAACACTGTTGAAATCAGCATGTCAGTCCATCCCATTGAGGGTCTTCTTCTCTTCTGATGGTCTTCCCCAATATGGTGTCTTTTTCCAAGAACTGGCTCCACTTGAAAATGTGCTAAAATATGTGGCATGAACTAACTGCATTTAACCAGCTAAAAATAGGCAATGGTTTGCAAGAGTCTTTGCAGAACTTCCTTCAAAAAAATAATTTAAAAAGAGAAAAAGATCAAGGGGGAAACTGTTACCAGTTAAAGATGCCTTCTGCAGAATCCTGCCTATATGCAGGGCTCCAAATCAGCTGACTCCTCAGTCACCGACCGCTCACTGTCCAGTACAATCCCATCATTTACAGAGCGCCAGCAAGATGATCTCTCTCTACAGATAAAGCCAATTTTGTCAAAAGTCTGAATTTTCTTGGAGAAATGCAATTGAGTGGAAAAACGATATAATGAAAGACAAAGGTTGGGCTGTTGTGTAAGTGTCGAGTGGAACCAACCCATAGCTGACCCTCCAGTGGGTTTTCAGAAGCAGCAAAATGCAGGGGAGGAGATTCCCTATTTTATCCCATGGAGCAGCAGATGGACTTGAGCCCCATACCTTTGTACTGACAGTGCAATTCCTTACCACTAAGACACAGAGCTGCAATGGCTGTTAGAAACTTTTAAATGTAATCACGATTAAAGAACGAATACTCTGGAGTAGGGGGGAAGAACACTCAAACTCCAAACGAACTCCAGGTATTGGACCATGCCAAGCCATGAGAGGTCCACGCTCTTCTCTGTGTAAAGACCTGTCCTCACTGGATTGGAGTGAGCCAAGATGGTGCTGGCCGCAGATGGAGAGCGGGACACCACGGGGCCCATGACTTGCGGCAAGGAGCCTCTGGCGATAATGAGCTAGACTTTCTCTTTGGCTTTCTGAAGGATTCTGACAGCCTGCTGGGGCGTAAGTGTTTGGTCAAGTGCCTGCCCATTGAGAGCAAGGATCTGATCGGTTTCCTTTAGCCTTCCATCTCTGTCAAGGATTGGGGGGCAAAGATAGGGGGGGACAAGAAAAGAAAAAGAAACAGATGACAGCTCTCCTGACAATGACTGCTCCGTCGGCAGTATTTTCAGGTTGCTTTGAATTCTATTTTCCAACTTGTATTCTCTTAAAATCTCTTCCCAGCTCTATTTCTTTCCAAAAAAGTATTTTGGCTCCAGGTAACCAACTCTTGTTCAAGATAAACTCAGTGCCACTTCTAATTACTTCTCCTCCCAGATTAAAAATGCTTTTCTTCCAGCTACTTACTCAACCCTCTCTCTGTATCTTTGGTGTTTCTAACATCTGAAAATGAAAACTAATTGGTGGCCCACGTTAATTCTGCCTCTCAGCAAAGCCCTAGGACTAAGGCCCTACACATCAACTGGAAACAGACTGGCAGCTTTAAGGTAGCGAACTCACACCTTTGTCTCTCTCAGAACTGCTGGTGGAAGCAACTTGTGATCTTCGGGTTAGCAGCACCTGTGCCACCATGTGCCTGCGCTGGCCAAAAAAATCAAAGTACAAATGCCTGTATTTACCTAAGTTCTGTGAGTAACATAGTCCACACGAAGTGCTCTGGTAACCCAAAGGCTGAACCCCTCTAGTGGTTCAAATCCACCATCAGGATAAAGATGGGCAATCTCCTCCCATATGATTTACAGTCTTGAAAACCCAGTGGGGGATCAGGTATGAGTCAGGTCCAAATCAACAGCAATGAGAGACGAGTATGATAACTATACAGGGGCCATTTGTATACAAATGACAGATAAATAAATAATAAGTTTAATATACAAGAACCAAAAACAAACAAGCTTGGAAGCAGGGGTGGCATCCACTTCTGTAACAGCTTGCCTCCAGAAACCCTATGAACCTGGAGAAAGGAGGAAAGTCCCGCAAGTGTAGAGGACTTTTATTCATAAGGTCGCTATGAGTTGCCTACGACTTCGACGGCACTGAACAACAACAGTAACATACAAGAACCCATCTAGTAACAGTGACAAATGGTGATTATTCATTCAGAACTTTCTTTTCTTTCTACAAAGTAATTCAGTGTAACTATATTTATAAGTTCCTCTTATTTTGAATGAGCTGCTTTCTCTACTCTGTTGTTGTTTACTGTCAAGTCAGAAACTACCCATAGCGGACCTGCTGGTGGGTTTTCAGAGGCAATTAATTGCAGAGAGGAGACTGCTCACCTTTCTTCTGCAGAGAAATGGGTAGATTTGAACTGCATGCCTTTGGGTTGGCAGCACAACTCCTTACCACTAAGCCAGCACCAGAGCTTCCTCTTTCTACTATTGTTCTAGTTCTGTGCCATTGAGTTAGAGCTGACCTATGGCAGACCCTACAGCAGGATTTCAGAGGCAGTAAATGTCATGGGAGGAAATTGCCCGTCCTTCTCCCATGGAGCTGCTGGTGGATTCGAACTACATGGTTTTGTGACTGCAGCACAGTTTGTTGCCACCAGGCCACAAGAATTTAAGTGGTTACCTCTGAGTTGTTCTGCCTCATGGCAACACCATGTGTTTCAGAGTGGAACTGTCCTCCACACAGCTGCAATGATTGATCATTGAGAAGAAGAGCACCAAACCTAGTTCTGAGGCAGCTTGCGGCGAACTTGAATGGATCGCTCACAAGTCCAGCATATCAGCCAGCAGACTCCTTTAAGGACTAAAACTGGCTAATGACAGATCACACTCAGTGCTCTGTTTGCCGGGTGTTCCTCATTTGTGTTGTTTCCTTCAGATCCTCCTGGGGTGGTCGACACCTTCTGTTGGTGGCAAGAGAGAAGATGTAGGAGCCTCACCTGTGAGCCACACCGCCCACCTGTATCTCCTGCACAAAGATGCCCACTTCTGCCCTGTTTTCACTCCTCAGGCCCACAACACTAAACCCGAGGCCTCCACTTTGGGGTTTGAGGAGCTCGAAAACTTCCACATGGCAGCCCTTTGTAGGACACAAAGCAGGAAACATAATTAAGTGCCATGTACCGCAATGACAGTGCTCTTGTTGTCATTGCCGTCAGTTGCTATCGGCGACTCCAACCTACAACGACCCCCGAGTACAACGAAGGGAAGTTTCCTGAGCCTGCACCATCCTTGCAATCTTGGCTGCGCTCGACCCCACCGGCGGAACCCCCGTGCCAGTCCACCTGCTCCCTTTCCTTGAGGCCACTCTTGGGAAGGAGCTGCGCTACCAATCCTGAGGCATACCCGTTGCTCTGAGGAAGGTAGGCAATCGCCTTGTGTGATTTACTGCTTCTGAAAGCCCACTGGAGGGTCAGCCATGCTAGGATCTCACGCCACAGCACATAACAACTACCTGAGAAGCATAAACTCCTCCTCCAGGAACTGGCTGCTCCAGGAACGTTAGGCCAAGTCTCACCATCCCTAGTTCGAAGGAGCACTCGGCTGGACTTCTCCCCACACAGATCTGCTCTGTTGTTTACACAGTTCACACGAGAGTCAATATTTTTCATCAACACTACAATTCAGAGGCCCCAAAGCTTCTTTGATCTTCCTTATTCATGGTCCAGATGTTACATGCATATGAAGTAACTGAAAACATTGTGGCTCAGCTTGGGAACATAGTCTTTTAAAGGGACATGTTTGCTCTTCAGCATTTTGAAAGGCTCCGTGACAGTAGATTTCCCTCCCATGCATTATGTCTTTTGATTTTGTGACTTTTGTTTTCACGGATGTTGATTGTGGATCCAAGTAAAATGAAATCCTTAACAACTTTGATCTTTTCTCTCCATCTATCAAGATGTTGCCTATCAGTCCGGTGGTAAGGAGTGTTTTCTTTGTGTGAAGGAATAATCCACACTGAAGGCTATACTCTCATTCTTTATTAAGTGCTTCAAGTTCTCTTCTCTTTCAATAACCAGGTTAGATCTAGAGTGTGTGACCTCTGACATCAAAGGAAGCAGGACAGCCGTCGACTTCAGAAATAATGGGCCCATGAAAACTCTCTGCACAACAGCAGTACATGGTCACCTTATTAGTAGTATTATTTTGTCCAAAGAGAAAAAAAGACAGGAAAGGAGAAATAATTTTTCTAAGAGAGCATTTTATCTTATATAAAATGAGAGATTTTATTTGGTCTGAGGAAGATTTCTGGAATACACTATATCACACTCAGGACTAACTGAGAGTCAAGACAAAAAATTTAATAAACATACCTAAAGCCAGCTAAGCTCTCATAAAATAAACTTTTTCATTTGATTATTTTCTCTATGTTATACTTATCACTCTATTCAAGTTAGCCAGAGACTTGATTACTCTCGTAAGATACTGTACACCTGATCATATCAAGAAGGGAGAGTGTTCTTACTTGGGCCATATTTTTGATCATCTGGTCAAAGTCTTCACAGGCTGGTCTCCCACTGGGGTGAGAAGCCCCAGATCCCACGGGTTCTCCATTCCCACCATTTGAGGACAAGGCAAATGGTCCATTCTGCAGGGCAGGAACCAGAGCTGGGCTGAGATGTGGAGTGTGGCTGTATTCGACATTTAAAGTCGTAGGGGCTGCACTGTTTACCTAGGAGTAATGTGGAGTTTAGGAATAATTTTGAAGCCTCATCAACTGTTCCAGAGGAAGCACAGCTCAAGGAGAAGTAGCAAAGCACATGCGGAATTTCAAAACAGCCACACCCCTATCCGCTCATTTTATTTCCAGACACTTATTTCAGGAACAAAAAAGGATGGAAATGCAAAGAGATTATATATATGTGTGTGTCCAAGGTGAATATATAAGGATTATTTATTGTTGTTGTGCTGTTGTGTACCATAGAGTCAGAACCGACCCATAGCTGACCCTCTGGTGGGTTTTCAGAGGCAGTTAATCACACAGGGGGAGATCTGCCCATCCTTCTCCTGTGGAGCAGCCGGTAGCCTCGAACTGCGTGCCTTTGGGATTGCAGTACAGTTCCTTGCCAGATGGAAGAAATCACCATTGCTCAGCTTCAGGGAAATCATTCAAGTACACACAAAAATATACACCTTGGTGCAACAATGAATGAATGGAATTCCAAAATCTCTGTAGATGTTCTTAATAATAATAAAAAATATATACCTTCATAAACATACAGGGACCTTATAAAGGCAAAATAAACAATATTTACAGTATGATTACGTGGACGGGGTAAGAAAAGCATTACACATCTGTAGAATATACACTGAGCAACCTATTTGTTTCAAACAGACTGGATTTGAATAAGAGTCATTTAATTTCTTTTCCATTGGGACTTTTATTTTAATATATAAGAAAGAATGAAATTTCACCTGCGCCAAAGTAGCTCTTTGCTCTGTGTTCCCAGCAGGGAACTTCTGCAGAGGGGAAGAGTGGCATCGTACTCTGACTGCCGTGGTTGCTGTGAGGTACCGTCAACTCAAGTACAACTCACAGCACTTCTGTGAAAAGCCAACGGGAACCGTGTCCTGTCCTGTGCCGTCCTCATCAGCTCTGACACACTCGAGGCCGTTGCTGCAACCACTGTGTATACCCATCTCATTCGGGATCTCCCACTCATCTTCTGATTGATATTATTTCCCAAAGAATGGCCTTGCTTAGCTACATGTCCAGAGTAGGAGGGACAAAGCATCATCTTTGCCTCCAGGGAGCACTCTGGCTGCACTTTCTCCAAAACTTATCTTTCTGTTCTTTCAGCAGTCGACGGGCTATTCAGCACTCTTCTCCAGCACCACAACTCAAAGGCATAAATCCTTCTTCTGTCATCTTCATTCACTCTCCAGCTCTCTAATGTGTAACAGATGATTGAGAAGATGAAACATCGTTACTCCTAAGTATCTTGGGGAGGTTCCCGAGAGCTGACTTGCCCAATGCAATGTCTCCTAATTTCCTGACTTCTAGTACTAAGAGGTGATGATTATTAATCTATACAAGATAAAATCATTGACAGCTTCAATCTTCTCTCCATCTATAAGGATTTTGACAGAATGAGATGGAGGACCTGTAAGACAGCCTGTGTTTTCTTGATGTTGAGATGTCATCCACACCAAAGGCTTGGAGATCTTAATCTTCTACAGCAAGAGTTTCATATCCCCCTCACTTGCAGCAAGTAAGGTCGTGTCATCAGCACAGCACAGGTTGTTGATGAGTCTTCCTCTGTCTCTGATCCCACATTCCCCTTCTTCATCGAGTCCAGATGCATGAATTATGTGCACAGCATACAGACTGAGTAAGTATAGAGAAAGGACACATCCCTGACACTCACACCTCCTGATTTTAAATCAATCCGTGTTCCCTTGCTCTGTTTGGTCAACAGCTTTTTGATCTAAGTATTGGTTTCATATGAGCACAGTTAAGTGTTCTGGAATTCCATTCTTCTCAGTTAGTCACAATTCATTACGATCTACACAGTCAAATACTTTACGTAGTCAATAGAGCACAAATAGACACACTACTCCTAACAACACTTGTTCATTCGTGCTGATGAGGCGATTTCTGGTGAACCCTTCAGCCAAGGTAATATGAGCTCAATCTCTAGGGAGGAAGGAGGCAGGAGATGGAATTCAACCACAGGGTGATCAATTAATCATGTGTAGGTAATGAAGCAGGGAGCCCCGGTGGCCTAGTGGCAAGAAGCTGCACTGCATTCCGAAAGCACACAGTTGGAATCCACCAGCTGCTCCATGGGAGAAGGATGGGCACTCTCCTCCTGTGTCATTAAACGCCCTTGAAAACCTGCTGGAGGGTCAGCTATGGGTTGGTTCCAAATAGTTGGTACATACAAAAAGTAATGAAGCATCAATCCAAATTCCGATCACTCAAGTTAGAGTCAGCTCCCTGGTTCAGCAATATTCCATGTGTACATTCACACATCCATGCCGGCATGCTAACATGTCCTCAGGACTTGAGAAATTTAGGCACTTGGACCTGGTGGCCTAGCGTCAAGAAGCTGTGCTGCAATCCCGAAGGCTCACGGTTTCAGGTCACCGGCTACTCCTCCGCAGACGACAGATGGACAATCTCTTCCCAAGCAATTAATTGCCTCTGAAAACCCATCGGAGGGTTTCAACTCTACAGTGCTCAACAACAAAGAACTTGTCACTGACAGGGCCATGAACTTTTTCCTTCATCTGATTTTTTAATCTGTAACCTTTCCTAGCAGTGAGAAACAGAGTAGTTGCTAGAGACTTCTGTGAGTCCTCCTATTGATGGCACAGTCAGTAGACAGTTGTGCTGGTAACCCAAAGTGGTGTCTCTGATGGTTCAAATCCACCAGGGGTTCACAGGCAGAAAGACGGGCAATCTCCTCCCATGCCATGCGCAGCCTCTGAAAATCCACTGGAGGGTCAGCTGTAAGTCCGTTCCTACTTGATAGCCTGGTGGCATAATCAGTAGGGTACTGCACCATCAACAAAAAGGTCGCACCCGTCTGGTGGCCTGAATTCACCATCATATCTATGCTGAGGGAGAAAGATGGCCGACTCCCTCCCATGCAACGCACAGCCTCAAAAACCCACTAGAGAGTCAACTATGAGTCAGTCGTGACTCACTGGTAATCACACAGAGCAGATGAGAAGAGAAAAAGGAGGTTCTGACTAAACTGAACATGATCCTATACAAACTCTTCCCTTTCACTTACAGTTGATGTCACAAGTCCTGGGAAGACCTGGTAGTTTGGAGGACTCTTCTCAATCGTTACACTTTAGTGAACTACAAGGGTACAATGTTTAAAGTACAGGAAAGGGAAAAAATGGTCATGTTGTTGTTGTTGTTGTTACGTGCTGTCAAGTCGCCTGTGACTCATAGCGACCCTATGTACAGTGGCTCTGAACCCTGCCCTGTTCTGAGCCAGTCTCACTGACTGTGACCCCCCTACCCCTATTGTCTCAGTTACTCTATCAATCCATCTCATCTGGAGTCTTCCTCTCCTGAACTGTCCCTCCACCCTTCCAAGCATGGTGTCCTTCTCCAAGGACTGGTCCTTCCTGACCACATGCCCAAAGTAGGTGAATCAGAGCTTCAAAATTCTAGCCTCCAGGGAGAAACCTGGTTTCACCCTCTCCAAGACAGACCTATTTGTTTTCTTGGCAGTCCATGGTATCTTCAAGTATCTTCTCCAGCACCACAATTCAAAGGCATTGATTCTTCTTCTGTCATCCTTAGTCATTGTCCAGCTCTCCAAGTAATAGCAAGTAATTGTGAAGACCAAAATTCATTTCAGGGTCAAATAGTCATACGTATGTAAAATGGGAATACTGTGTACACACATTAAAAAGAACTCCAAATTACAGCTGAATAATTGATAAAATCATGCAAATAGCCAGTCCTAAATTTGTGTTTCTATAACTGGAATGTGATTTTCAAATCTACCATTATTTATTAGCAGAGCTGTATCAATGGTTTTTTTCGATCACTCTCCAGCCTATATTCTTATCTCTACCTCTTTCCCACTTATCTCCAGCTCCATGGCTCACCACCACACCTCACTGCCATACTTCAAAATGCCAAGCTGATCTCTCTGCCAGCCAGACACACTATCTAAATGACTTATTTCTTTACACAATTCAGGGGTGCTCCATAACAGGCACCTTCATGGAAGCCCTCCCTGACCACTCAACACAGCGCTCAACAACACACCTGAGTGTTCAACCTGAATCAGCTGTTCTCCAGGTCAACTGGACCACTTGATCCCCACAGTATACTTCGTCTCTCGAACAAACGTTTGTAGAAGAAATGTTACTCCATTTTTATAAGTGTGCTCTAATCTTCCCAACAAGCTCTCAAGTTATCTCAATTTTCCATGTGAAAAGAATGCACAAAGGAACCTCATCAAATAAGTAGCTGTGACACAGACTTTTCCACCATGGTGTTCCTATCATCTCTGTATTATACCTAAAACATTCACTCATTATAGATATCATTTCTAGAAATGAGACATTCAGTAAAAAAGCTTCCTTTGAGACGAGCTATCAAAACATTTTGTAACATGTCACCCACCTGTACTGAAGAGTGCATTCCCTGACTTAATATCTATCCTAGCTACAATCCTTTTAATAAAACAGAAAATGAATTCATTTACCAGAGTTACCAATAATCCCACTATTGTATCAGGCATTATTATATTTTCAGATAAAAAAGAAATCAGTGTGTTGAAAAGAGGCATTTGGGAATCCTTTCAAATGCTTATTTTAAAATCTACATCAGGCATGTTCAATTATTATTCTCTCCCCCCCCCACCCCAAAGCTAGTTTCTTATGCCAAGTCGGATTTTTTTTTCTCATCCTGAGCCATGGCAACTTCAATAAAGTCGGCTAACAGAAGACACACGGCTCAGGTTGAAGCAGATGGCATAATGAAATCTGTGACAGGCTAAGGCACCCACACACCAGGACCTCGAGCCTATGCTTGCTATGTCTGCACAGAAAAAGAATATTTGGACTTGTGCTAATGGAAGACAGGATGAACAAAATCACAGACCACGAACAGAGGCTTTCTATGTCGAGTTGTTTGTGAAGCTGAAGCTCTGATGCTCTGGACAACCAGATAGGAAGAAGAAGAGCCCAGTGGCACAATGGTTAAGCCCTTGGATGGTAAACTCAATGGCCTGAACTCTCCTACATCTCTGTGTAAGAAAGGACCTGGTGACCTGCTCCTGTAGAGGTTACAGCTTTGGAAACTCTATGGGCAGCAGAGATCTTGTCCTGTGGGGTCGGTATGAGTTAGGACACGCTTGGTAGCTTCCAATAACAACAGATGGGATGATACTCAGAATAAAGCTAGCAGAGTGAGGACAATAGTATTATAATCATAATATGGCCCTCGTATTTACTGTTGTCTTTCTCTAAACTTGTTAAAGGGAGCCCTGATGGCTTGGTTCATAAACATCAGGCTGCTGATCGAAAGGTCAATGGTTCAGATTCACCAGTAGCTCTGAAAAAGGAAGGCAGGCATTCTCCTGAGGAGAGCAGTGGCCTTTGGTTGAAACCTGTTAGTGGCTGGATGGCTCACTGCCCTTGAAATCAACCTAAATGTTCACAGCAAATGTTGGAAGACTGCGCTGCTTAGTTATCATTTCATTATGCCACCAAGCAGTTTTCTTAATTCCAACTATTTACACCCATAAATCACAATCACTGCTTATTAAAATGGTTTTCTGAACTGCAACGTCCTTCTAAAAATAAGAACGCATTTGATATGCCTTGAGAGGTTTGTTCATAGCATCTTTTCTGCGAACGTTGAATAAAGAGAACCTGACTCCCACACTCAGTTTATAAAGGAAAAAATAAACAGAAAGACACAAATATCTGGTGATTTTTATATACAGATAAACAATCTGTATAATAAGTCACCAAAAAACTATCTGGTTTTGGTTAAACTTCTGGCTCTGTTCTTTCATGACAAAGGGCTTTCAAGATTTGAATAAATAAAAATATATTAACTTAATTTACTGATTCTAATTAGTCTTAGTATATTAGACACAAGGGGTTTTTTTTGTTTCAGTTGCCCCATTTAAAACCCATTTAAAAGTTTGTAAATCATTTGTGAAAAGGGAGGACAGAACACCATTTGAGTATTTAGAAGAATAGGAGAAGCCCTATCCTTAGATGCAGTCAGAACAAGTAATAATCAGCCCTGATTAGGGGAAAATGACTGGTAAAGGAGAAAAGAAAATTCAAGAAATGCACAACTTATGCACTTCATTTAGTTTTAAAAACCTGTACATTTATTCACAAATATTTACATGGATGAGAATTTCACTTTGCATAAGACTCTAAGAAAGGTCGGTTCCTAAACTTAGATAATAGTATTATTTTAAATTTCACTTAGTTTAAGAAAGAGTGATATTTCTAGCACTTATTTATACTTTTGCCAAATAAACCGTACCTTACTTTTTCTGAATTCTCCATGTTTCACACTTTGCCCAGACAAAATTTATCAATAATTGTTCCATCTTTCACCTACCTCAAAAAAAAAAAAACACAAAAAAGCACAGACCTCACTGCTGTCAGTTGACTCCACTCACAGTCACTGTAAATCTTAAGGGTAAGAGATTGCCTATCTTTCTCCTTGAGAGCAGCTAGTGGCCACAAACCGCCAGAAACTCAACCCTTCGCGTAACAACTTTAGAACAGTACGCACTAGGCTGCCAGAACCTCTTTTGACTTGTTGTTGCTGCTACTGCGTGTCATTGCGTTGGAAATGACTCATAGCTGACTCTCCTGAAGGTTTTCAGAGGCTGTAAATCACATAAGAGTAGACTGCCTGTATTTCTCATGTGGAGCAGCTGGTGGATTCAAACCAAGTGTCTTTGGGTAGCAGTGCGATTCCTTGTCTCTAGGCCACCAGCGCTCCCCTCCTTTTTACCTACTTTATTGTTGTTATGTACCATTGAGTTGGAACTGGTCCATAACTGACTCTCCGGTGGGTTTTCAAAGGCAATTAATCACATGAGAGTAGACAGTCCATCTTTTTCCTGTGGAGCAGCTGGTGGATTTGAAGCACACATCTTTGCTTTAGCAGTATCATTCCTTACCACTAAGCCACCAGAGCTCCCTTTTTATCATTGTTGTTGTTGTTTGTTATTGGATGACATCAAGTACGACCCATAGCTACCCTATGAACAACAGATTTGAACCCTATCTCCGGGTGCACTGTCCTATCCTGTACCAACCTCAAACTTCCCGACACATTAGAACCCATTGTCTCAGTCACCATGTCAATCCACCTGGGCAAGGCTCTGCCTCTCCTTTACCACATGTGAGTTATTCTTTGCCTCCTCCAACTGAATTCCCTAGTGAACACCATTCTTGGTGCCACAACGATGTGTCTGTGATTCAGCAACAAATAAATGAACCTCTTGCTGTTGGTGTGGCTCTGAAGGCAGCCTGGGGCTGGGCTATGGGCTCTTTGATTCTGCCGCGGGGGTGGTAAGGAACTATGCTCTTCTCACTCCCTCTGGCCCTTTCAGAGAGATGTTCTGGCCCTGTGCCTCATGTACCATTTTCCCCTCATCAGACAGATGGTGTCAGAAGTGGGATTAATTCTCAGACTCACAGATCCACAGTTTGCTCTTCTGAATGTGCAGCCTGGAAAACTGTACCGGTAAAATGATTACTATTTGTTTCAAAAAATGTTGGAGAGAAAAACCTAACAGGTTACTTTTACTGTTACTAAGGTGGAAATAAAAGTTGAGAAGTTGCTTTATGGCCTGAGACAAAAGAGTATGAAGATGAATCTGAGAATTTCTTTTAAAAGTCTGTGTATGATGCTTTTTACCCCTCTTATGTATTATAATGTTAATATATACTGGAAAAATGATTAAGGTTTTCATTAATTTAATTACATACTGAAAAAATGATTGAGGTTTTTGTTGACTGGGACATACTATAATTAAGAGGAAAAATGTAAGCCAGTTGGATAGCACTGGGTATTCAAAAAAGGATTAGTCTGACCTAAGTAATAGAATTTGGTATAAAGTATGGAGCTAAAGAAAGATTAAGCTCCATCCAGCACCTGGAGGAGAGTTACATTTGAAAACAAGCAAGCAAGCAGAAAAATGACCTCTATAATGAAACTGAGGCAAGAAAAAGCTAACCAGTATGCTTAACTCATGTTGACCACCAGGGTCTACTTGACGAGAGGAAGGAGGAAACATCAGAGAACTCCCTTTCCAGGACTTCTAATGTTAAAGGAAGCTGTTAAGTATGTTCAACTCGTGGTGACCCAGTTGGGTCCACTTGACGAGTGGAAGGGGAGATATGCAGTGATGAAGAGACAGGCTGAGTTTTTACTTGTTCCTTCAGCACTATCCACCTTCCATGATGGACAGTGAGGAGGGGATGCTGGGTTTTGGGAGCAGGGGGTCCTGAGGATCCTTGAAGTGTTGATTTGGCCTGTGTGGGGCTGAGACTGAGAGGTGACCAGTCAGTCTGAAATACAAAAAGAAGTGTGGATTCAAGTCTGTGGTTGATGCCCCTATTGACCTATTCTTGGATGGCTGGTGATGTGTTGACCAGACCCACCAGATAAAGAGGAGATATTTCATTCTATGAGCTAGTATTGATTGCCGTTCTGTACTCGACTTTTGTTTATAGACACAGATTCAACTCTAACAGAAGATGCTTCTGAGAAAAAGATATGTTCGTTTACTCAGAACTTGCTTGATAGGACTGGGCAAATTACAAAGTGGCTTATCTAAAATGGGGAGATTATGATACAAGGAATAAATCAGCTGGCTGACCTATTTCCCTAAATATAGTTGATGGTGAGAGGAAGGCAGATCCTTCAGATAATGAAAAATAATGGCTAAGAAAAGCGAGACAGTGTCTGCTTAAATGTTGGATTTTTAAGCCACTACAGTTAGCCTCCTCCAGCTACCTTAACTATAGACGCATGGTCTTGCAAATCACCAACAGATGTAGGATTAGGAAAAGAGAAAGAATATGTTTTCACACAGGGCGGCAAGACTTGAGACAATCAAGACATGTAGCATCAAGACTTGAGGGAGACTGGAGCAGGCCTGTTGTCAAGACTCTGGTGGTGGTGTTGGAGTGACTGTGGCATTGCTGTGGAGAAACTGTAGCAAGGTGTAAGCTGAGGAGCCCTGAGATAAAGGTTAAAGGTGTTTGCTGTTCTTGCTGGATGCTTGAAGGAGAAGCTGATTTATAATTTGCCTGATACTTGTTTGCTTGCAGGTACACCTTGCTGAATGATTTGGATTTGACTGCTGAACTGGAACCAGAGCCTGGACTACTGTGCTTTGGAACTGTTAAGACTAAAATCTGGACTTGTGGGATATTCTTTGCCTCTCCCACTCACTTCCCTAATTGACCTCATTCTTGATACCACAACTGTGAGTCTGTGAGTCAGCAATAAACAAATCTGTTACTGTTGATGTGGCTCTAACAGCACCAGGAGGCTGGGCTAAGGGCTCTTTAACTGTTTTCTGCTCTGGGGAGGTAGAGGTCTTTGCTAGTCTCCCTCCTTCTGGTCCTTTCAGAGAGATGTTCCTGGCCCTGTGCACCTTCATATACCATGTTCTCCTCACTCAACACCCACCCTCCACCTTTCTGAGAATCATGTCCCTCTCCAAGGAATACATCCTCCTGGCAAAATGACCGAAGTATATGAGGCAAAGCCTCATCATCTTTGCCTCCAAAGAGCACCCTGGCTGCAACTTCTCCCACAATTATCTGTTTGTTCTTTTACCTATATATTTCCTTAAATAATCTAATCTGTTTTCACAAAAAAAAGAAAACCTCAATCCTTTTGTCTTAACCTTTTATTACTGTTGTTATTGTTGTATGAAGATGCTACAGGACACAGTAGTTATATGTTGTATAACTACTGTTTTATGCCACTGAGTTGCCCACGACTCATAGTGACCCTAAGAACTTCAGATCTGAAACTAGCCCTATGCTGTGTTATCTTCACCATCTCCAAGTTGTGGTGTTAGAGAAAAGTACGGAATATCCCATGCACCAACAAAAGAACAAACAGGTCTGTCTTGGAGAAAGTGAAAGCTGAGTCCTCCTTGGAAGCAAGGATACTGAAACTTCATCTTACATTCTTTGAGCATGTTGTTGCAAGGGTCAACCCTTCGAGAAGGGCATTAAGGCTGCAAAAGGGGAGGGTGTGGGCATGTTGCTTGGAGATGGTCATCATGCTTGGAAAGGTAGAGGATCAGCCAAAGAGAAGATCTTCAACCAAAGGGATTGACACAGTAACTGCAGCAATGGGCTCAAGGAGGGCACAAGGGAGGGCAGGGTTCAGAGCTATTGTTCGCAGGGTCACGAAGAGTTGTACTCAACTCAACAGCACCTCACAACAACAATAAAGTAAGATAGGAAGACCTTCAATAAGATTGATTGATTGATTGATACCATGGCTCTAACAATGGGCTCAAAGACCTGATCTTATTCAGAAAATATTCACTGACTGAAGTGGAATTAAGCTAGAAAGCAATAACACAAAGAGAACATGGGAAATGAAGAAGTATAAACTGTAAACAGCTGCAGATAGACAGCTGCAGATAGCATAACTATGGACAACGGAAATTAAACTAAAACTACAGATAAACTATTAGCATCAGTACCTAAGTCTCGCTGGAGTTATAAATCAACAAAGTAAAAAAAAAAAAAAAGTATATTTCCTAAAATCACCAATTGGCAGCTAAAGCACTGAAACAAACCACACAACTAAATTAAAACTAAGTTACCATGCCTTAGCCTTAACATTACGTAAAATATAAGAACTAGATATCTGCAGATGAGACCCTTCTACTGTACTTGGGTAGATGACAATTCATAAGCTAACCAGAATTCAACTGGCTGATTTTACAGAATGAATCTTTTAACAGTTCAAATCACATGGATTTTAATATCCACCGATCATTTATATTTTCCTTTCTCAAAACGTATGAATACTTAAAATTGACACTTATTCACATTAACCGACACTAAGATAATGTAGTTATTGTTATTATATACACTAGAGCCAAGTTTTTCTCACCCAAACCAAGTCTATTTGATGTTGAAATTTCAAAATTAAAAATTACTTTGATTTTTTCAATAGTAGCTAGCCTGCGAAATTAATGCAATTACATAAGTTTTGAGAAGTCCATGTCTTAAATATGTTGACCATAATAAATATATGATCTGATACCTTTAATTTTAACCCAATGAAGTGCTTCCAAATATGAAAATTAACTAAGACTCCCACAAAATATTTAAGTATTTACTTCTTATGTTTCATTTCTTCTTCTGTGTCGTTAATTGAAAAAGACACTGATACTAGCTGCATTTTTAATGGCTAACATCAATCACTCCAGTAGAAGCTGTATTAACAGTTATCTCCAAATACTACTGCTTAGTATCAAACTAAATTTCCTAAAGCATTTTTATTTTGATTATTAAAAAAATTATTTACAGTCCTATAGAAGAATAAAATGACTTGTTTCCACATACTTAATTGATATTAAGTTCTATCATTGTAAAGGTAAATATGTGTTAGTTTCTTAAATCTGTACATTGCAGAAATGACCACTGCTTTTACAGTTCTGTTGTTTCAAACAAACGTATAAGCACATACTGCTAGTTTAATTTCCCAATTCATTGTTTGTTTCTCTTAGCATAATGAGCAATAAGCAATGAAGCATTCCCTGGGGAATTTGCCATCACAGGTGCACCACTTAGAAATGCAGCCTTTTTCCCCCCTCCAATCTGCACCTTGTCTTTTCTACTTGCAAGAAATGTGCTTATTTTCTTGTGAATTTACAAAAATGCTGTAAAACACTCTCTGGAACTGGTCCCAAATATGAAATGGAAAGACGGATAAGATGCTTAGAGTATTCAGTAAAATACAGCACCGAAAATGGCAGAAATCACAGAAAGAGGAAAAAAAACAACCCAAAACATACAATACATAATAGGATTTCATTTCGAGTTTGGAACCTGGGGAGACGGCCTTCCCCATAAATCTTCCAGTGTAATGCTGATTAGACCACAGGTCCTCTGCATTGCTCAACAGGCAAGCCCTTGCCCGATAATTGATGGTGGCACTCTGATTTAATGATCCTTATTTTTAAAACTAATTAAAGAAATTGAACTGCATGTTCAAAAGGTATTAGCTTAACGTGACAAGACTATTTTTGACACAAAGTGGTTTAGCTCTTAAACAAAAGGGAGCAGCCAGTTCTAAAAGGGACAAATGTTTTCAGATGAAACAAGAATATTTCCTTATCTTCTATGAGGACATAGTTTCCTTTAGTCAAATATTACTGGGCATGTAACGTTAAGACATTGATCTCTAAAATGTGGGGACAGTTACATTAGAAGACCACACTCCCTCTTCTGGAGACGCTGTGTAGAGGTATTCAAAACGGCCCAGCAACTCAGTATGGTGAGTTGTCCTACAACATAACCTCTAACAAAACTAGGCTGTCCCAAAATCCTGGTAACAGAAATGGCTACCTTTATACTAAGAAAGTTCAGAAAGCACCAAAATCTGCATGTGGCTTGTCCCCAGGCTGACCAAGAGGGATGCGTGCTGTGAGACCTAAAGTTCTCATGGGGTTGTCAAAAACAAAACATGTCACAGTGGCTCCACTGTGCCAAGTGTGTCCGTGGCAGGATCAAGAGTGCTTCCCGGGGAGCTCTGGTGGCCTAGTGGCAAGGAGCTGCAACTACAATCCCAGAGGCGCATGGTTCGAATCCACCAGATGCTCTGCCGAGGAAGGAGGGACAATCTCCTCCTGTACCAGTCAGATCTGATTTGACAGTACACTCACAC
>NW_006399764.1:19080652-19092246 GCF_000299155.1 Elephantulus edwardii | reverse complement strand
AGCGAAGACTATGGCCTGGATCAGTCAAGGCCTAGATCTTATCAAATTAGCTGATCAGGCTTATTTCACCCAATACTGAAAAGAACACCATGCTGTCCATAGCTATGAATTATTGAACAGCAAAGCAGGCAGGGGTTAGAAACGACAAAACACATCATAGATATTTTTTAAGTACTGTTTAGCTATTGTTGGCTTATAAATTAAGACCCTAATAAATGTACTGAATTAAAAAAAAAACAGAATTGCTGAAAATAAAGTCTAATGATTCATTCTGAATGATCAAAATGTAAATTTTTGGCAGCTGTTCCTGTGTAGATCCAAACATCAGTCACTGGCAGCATATCTGTTTCAAACTCCTTACTGCTAAAAATGACCACCTAGCAACCACAAATTCAAAATAGAATTTAAAGGGGAAAAAAAGAACTTTAAAGATGGAAATGTATTAAAGAGGATGTAACATTTAATATCCCCTTTCATATCTAGGAAGGTGCATATGGATAATCTCCAATCTATGAAAAACTATATTGATTATTGTACCGCATTAAATCAGATGGCCCAGTAGAAAACTATATACTTGGTGTCTTTTTTCAAACGTTCTCAACCTAATTGAACAGTAAACTTTGTAGGTTATGCTGTTTTATAATGCATTAGTTCTCACTCAAACTTTCATCTATAAAGGTTTTATTCATTCTTGAACCAGTACAATGAATGACACACTTAACATCAACCTACATCACATACTAAACTAAACCACGGGGCTCAATCAGCATAACTCTTCAAAGCACACTTCACAAACTAATTTTCTTAAAACATGTTGCTGTTGTTGTTGTTATGTGCCATCTAGTTGCCCGAGACTCATAGCAATCTTATGTACATTAGCTTTGAACCATGCGCTATCCTGAGCCAATCTCATAAAACAGCTCTGTCTCTGGTGCCACATATGCTAGTCTACTCTGAAGCCTGTTATTTTCTTTTGAGAGTGAATGGCCAAACCTTCACCCTAGTTTGTCTTAATGTGGATGCTCGACTAGAGAACATAGATAACACTAAAATCGCCAGAAACACTGCTGACTGAAAAAAAAAGTTAATGATCTTTTCATTTCATAAAATATGTATAAGCATTAGGGTAAATTGGGAAACAACTTAAAGTTAAAATAGGTAGTTTTGCTTTTAACTTTTCATTAGTGTTTAAAAAGAAAGGTTTTGCAACAATGAATGACTGGAAACCCTAAGTCTCTTTTAATGAAAGTAAACGTCCATTAAAGTTAATTTTTTTAAAAAAGAAAGGTTTTATTTATACTTTCCACTAAAAACTACTAGGCCCTATCATAAGTTATAATATAATGTTGTTGTTACTGGGTACCGTCAAGTATGACTCATAGAAATGATAAAAATGAAAGACCTGAACCCCGTCCTATCCTGTGCCAACCTCACCATCTCTGATACTCTTGAACCCACTGTTGTGGTCACTGGGTCAAACCATCTCATTAGGAGTCTTCCTCTTTTGGCTGACCTTCTACCCTTCCAACCATCGTGTCCCTTGCCAAGGAATAGCCTTTCCTACAACATGTCCGAAGTATGAGAGATGAAGCTTCACCGTCTTTGCCTTCAAGGAGCACTCTGCCTGCACCTTTTCCAAAACATAGCTGTTCATTCTTTTTGGCAATTTATAGGATATTCAGTACTATAAAGTTCCAATAAAGTAATTGGTTACAAATTCAAATAAATTGTTTCTTCATTTCTTCTAATCTATAGTGGTAATGTTGTTGGTTTTTATTATTGTTGTTATTTGGGAAAGGCAAGGATCTCAGAAACAATATCAACAAAATATAAATATTTTCAGCTGTTTTCATTACGAGTAAAATCTACTTCTCCAAAGCTTGAATAAAGTAGTAATATAGTTAGCTGTGTGTGCATTTTATATATATATATATATTTGTATGTGTATAAGCTACCTGGACACTTATATCTGTAATACTGTTTCAAAATGAGAAATGGACAGAAAGCACTTTTCTGCATAAACAAGTTCAAAGACTTTAACAACGAAAAGCATTTGTGCTACTTGGTGATTGAGTTACAAGCTGAACTAGCCAATTCTTTCCCCACAAACATCGTATTACTGAAAAAAAAAAGGGGGGGGAAGAAAGAAAAAGACTGAAAATCAAATCATGATTATTCATAATTGGGGATTTGGCAGACATTTCCTTGAAAATGAACAAAGTTATCCTGTCACTTCAAGAAAAGCAACTGACAGTAATTGTTGACAACTATAAAACTACAGCTTTCAAGAAAAAAATGAGAATATTAGAAACCTTGGTCTCCTGTCCCTCAACTTAAAATAAAAGTGGTATTAGAATATAGTTATTTAGAATTAAATCATGAAAATAGAAGTACGACTTTTGGAATATCATTGAGTGAGTACCTCTCAAATGGCCTTTAATAAAGAAAACAAACTTATGCATGAGTTAAAAACACACACACCACTCAAAGAGCAAGATAAGAAACAGATTTCACTAACAGAGTAAAAGCTGTTCATTGATCTTATTTCAGATCCCACTAATTTTTAAGAAATTATGAGTTTTAATGCACCATAGCACCAAAAAAGCAGTATATTTATTTATCATTATCTGACAAGTCAACCCTTTTCCCTTCACAATTATGTAACTGTTTGAGACCCAATTTTCTCCTTATGTACCATTATCAAAGCCAAGCAGATAAAGTATAAACACAGATATAAGAATTCAGATGTTGTCTGTGAAGTCAAACATTAAAGACACAGCCAAAATGTGAAAAAAGCCCACCCTGCTCCTTAATTACTAAAATACATAATGGGTTCATTGAAATTAAATAAGTATTTAAACTATTTCTCCACTTTCATTTCTAAAATGTAAAATACTGATGGAGAAAATGCATAATATATAAATGGCTTTTGAGGTCTCTGATCATTTTTAAGAGTATAAAGATGGTTGTTGTTACATATTGTGGTGTCAGTGACCCTACGGTGGGTTTTCAGAGGCTGTAGTTCACACAGAAAAAAGAGTGTTCATTTTTTTTCCTGTGGAGTAGCTGGTGGACCTGAACTCCTTACCATGAGGCCACCAGAGCTCCCTATAAAGGGGGCAAGATGTGAACATGTTAAGAGAACAACTGCCTTAGATTATTTCATTTCAACAGGGCGAGGAAACAAAAAGAATAGAATGCATACTGTTTGGTAAACACAGGGTTTACTGACTTTAGATCATATAAAGCCACACTGATAGATTAAAGTGCATGTAACATCAAGCTAAGAGGAGTGAATACGCTGTCAAAAAAGGATCATAGAAGAAATAAAGGCAGAAGAGGTGATAGGAAGCAAAAATAAATATTCAAAAGGCAATGACTGATAGGATTTAAAAACCAAATAGATAAGATTTGGATCTCTTTAAATCCATATAATTCAGTTTCCATTTTACAACTAAAGAATGGCAATTAAGTGAAAAAATAGGACATTATTAAAATATTTTCACTATTTTGCTAGTTTATTTATGTTAGAAAATTTATGTTAGAAAATCTAGTAAAGAAAATAAATTATTAATGTATAGTATTCTAAATATTTAAGGACACTTAAAGAGTTTTTGGAAGCAGGAGTGGCATCCACTTTCTAAATAACATGCTTCCGGAAACTCTATGAACTTTGATATATATCAGTAGTTGTAGAAGGGCTTCAAGCCTTTTTTTCATAGGGTCACTATAAGTTGTGCTAGACTCAAAGGCAATCAACAATAACAACAAAAAGTATTTACATATTAATTTATTAAACAATTATTTATTAAGTCTGGGTAAAAAAAATCATGTTAAATAAAAGGTATTCAAATACATGGATTTTACCAAAAAAAAAAAGGATCCAAAATTAGAAATAAGACTGGAATTTTGTTTTGTTTTGTGCTTTTTTTCTCACTTAGAAGGACTGGTTAGTGGAGAACCAAATATATTCAAGGGTCCTGGAATGGGTGTTTATGTATATTTGAAGAATGGATTTCTTTATTTAAATCTCAACATTTCTGTGTTTTTTGTAGCTACAGTTCCAGGAACGGAGAGCAGCTAAATAATGCAGCTTCAAAGATAATACTCTTATCAAATTATGTTTAAAATTTCAAAATCAAAGGGGAGACATTTCCAAAACTGAAAACTTTGTGCCAAAAGACATAAGTAATTCAGAAACTAAAAAATTAGACAAACAACCTGTTAGAATTTTTACAATATTTTCCTATCAGTCCCATATTTTGAGAAGACAACTCAAGCCTGCTCACAAGTCACAGTGCTCCGTGAAAACAACAAACCAAACAAAATCCCGGCCTTACACACAGGCATATTTCACGCAGAAACAGACACCAAGACAAATGTCACTTTGCCATATTACTAATTCCTTCATTTTCCTATTATCTTTACATAGTTCATTTCTTTTTTAAAATATCTAGCCTAATTCTAAACAGAACCAAATCGAATGCTCTGGTTTATTTTTTTTTCCCCCCATGAGCTAGCTATTTGATTAAATTTTTTTAGAAGAATTCAAAGGGAAAGCTTAACTGATGTGAGTTTCTAGACAGTATTTTCTTCTTATTTTGGATAATATTTTATTGTTTTTCTGCAGAAGGTTTAAGCTCCCATTCAATCATTCAACCCTTTACACACAAGTTGTTCAGTGGCACGGGTTACATTCTTCCCAAAGAGCGAACATCATTTTTTCCATATTACTTGTTCTCATTTTACTCATCTAGTTTCCCAAATACCCAACATGGCTCATCTTTGTGCCATGGTACTTGTTGACTGCTTGGCCTCCTATAACTGATTTTAAAATAAGCACAATACTTAACAAAGATCACTAACAAGGTGTAAGCATTTGAATTATGGCACTGGCAAAAAAATATTGGCTATGCCACAGACGGCTAAAAGAACAAACAGATCTGTCTTGGAAAATACACAGCCAAAGTGCTCCTCAGAGGCCATGAAGGTCGTGCTTGTCAGGAAGGTCAATCCTTGGAAAAAGACATCATGTTGAAAAAAAATAAGTCACTGAAGGGGAGGGAGGAAGACTCTTAACAATTGACACGGCGATGCCATCAGTCTGTCATTCCCCAGGCTCACTATAAATCTGAGTCAATTCAAAAGTATCTAACAGCAACATCATCTGGGTAACAGCTATTATTATGTGAGCCAATCTGTTACTTACTTAGAGGTGGATCTTAGGAGTTCAGTTTCCATTCAAAGTTTAAAAAGTATCTCTGTCAGTGCATTATCTCAAGAAATTCTCCAGTCTCAACCAGTCCGGGATGTCTATATTTCTAAAAATACTGTGTAAGATAGTGTAAGTAAGTATATGTCTCTCTATGAATGTTACTTGCTTTTTTTTTGGTCAAATTTTTCCCTTAGAATGTACAAACATTGTAAACCAGATCTCAAGAAGTACTGTCTTCAGGTTTAGACTTTAGTTCTCTTTCAAACTTCACCAGCAATAGCTGGGGTCCTCCTTGCATTACCGATTTTCTCCAATCTTCTCATTGGGGAAAAATGGGGAGAACTTCCCACAGCTCCCAGATGACTTAAATGCAGTTTTAAAACCTATATTGTCAGAACTGTTCTCATAGCTTCAAATGTGAATCAATCACTGACATTCTGAAATTCTTGAGTTTAAAATAAGCATTTTGGCTGGACTCAATGAATTTCACATTCTTCTTCTTTTCTTCAAAGACCATTTAACTTTGTCACACACACACCAGAAAAAAAAAAATCATACAATTAACACCATTTGCTGTTTTAGACACACATGCAAACCCAACTGCAAGATGGTGCTGCATTTTAATCCAGCCCTGTATACAAATTTTGTACAGTGCCTTTTCTTGCCCAGGATAAAATGAGGATTTTAGTCCCTTCGAAGGCTCTATATTTACAAACTTTTCGTTTAAGGAACAAACATTTAAAAGCTGTTATTGTACCAAAAATAAAGTATTCCAAATTCTGCCAGTAAATAAACTTTATGGCAAATGTGAAAACATAAGATTCACTCCTCTTTTTAACTCCTCCTAGATAATATACATGAAAGTCTCAAAATGCAGACACTCTTCTGTTAAGCAGGCTGTGACACTCTCTTATAAAAGTAAAATCATTTCAGGGGTCATAAAATGTCTTTCTTGTTCCATGTTCATAAGTAATATCAACTGTGGAGAATTCCATTCCTTTTTTTAGACCTTCTGGCTAATAGGATCAAGGCTCCACCCTCCCCCCTCAGCAGCAAGCCATAATTTCACATGAGGTATTCTTGGGAGACAGCAGTCATTTCCCCTACACAGATAGCAAGGCTGCAGATGAATCATCTTCATTTCAGCCACAAATCAGAAACCACGGGGTGAGAGGTCAGGTGGCTGTCA
Organism: Elephantulus edwardii; assembly: GCF_000299155.1. Taxonomy (NCBI): domain Eukaryota; kingdom Metazoa; phylum Chordata; class Mammalia; order Macroscelidea; family Macroscelididae; genus Elephantulus; species Elephantulus edwardii. The sequence continues at coordinate 19,085,842 of NW_006399764.1, read as the reverse complement.
CTATAAATGCAATAAAACAAAACTGGAGATGCTCAGCATTTCTGCTTTTTTGAGATATGAACCACACAACAGCATCTTGTTGATCAAAGTCCAAACTGAGCAACCAGATGTTGCATTAGGAATTTTTTTTCCCATCTTTCTATCAATGTAAAAAAAAAAAAAAGAACCCACAAAAATAAAACACACAGACAAGTTTTTTAAAAAATCAGAGCTGTTGTTACCACTGCTTAACAGAAGCAGATCTCAGCAAACCAGCCATGGCCTTGACATAGCAGCTTTACAAACAGGCAGCTGGCAACCAAAGAATCCTCCAACACAGCCCAGGGCAGCTGTGTTCCATCAGATACTCCCTGATTCTATCAGACATTTGAGAGTTGATACTGGGCTCACACTATCTATTTCTCCAGGTTCTTTACAATTGGCTGCTGTTTGGAGACACAGCCCCATAGGGAGAGGACCCATGAACACTCCATACATTACTTCATGGACTTGTGCATGGGTAAGCCATCAAAGATTTGATACTGTATTGTCAGCATTGCAAAGATTGGAGCAGCATTCCTTTGAAACCCGTTTCACATAACTGATCAGAATGTGGTTAAGACTCATACCTTATTAAATGCTTCGGAATCTGACCCTGTTTTCTCTCCTGGTGATACACCACGCCTAATCTATTACTCTGATCAGAAGGATCAGTACAGGGCTTTCTACTAAGGCTTCTGCATCATGGCACTGTCAACATTAGGATGAAATAACTGTTTGCTGGGGAAGGGTTTGCACTGCAAGACTGTTTACTAACATTCCAATTACATCATCAGATGCAATAATAAAAACGGTCTCCAATCATTAACAACTCTCCTCAGAAAGGCTGTGCAAATTGTCCTCAGCTGAATTAACTGCTCTATCCCCTTCTACACAGTGTTCTCCTACCTGACAGAATGTCCTCACTATCTGTGGGATGTTTAGACTTCTTTCCAAGACTGATTTCCTTGTTACCTCTTTTAATAAAGTAACTCTCCTGCTATGCTACTCACCTCAGTTTTATTTAGCCACATAAAAAGATATTGTTGTTGTTGATGATTGTCTTTGAGTTGAGCAACTCTAGCGACCCTATGAACAAAAGGTCTGAAGCCCCTCTACAACTATCAACATTTATTAAAGTTCATAGAGTTTCTGGAGGGCAGTTGTTTAGGAAGTGGATGCCACTCCTATTTTCCCCTTTAAACTTTGAGACCCTCCTTCTATGGAGCAAACTGTCTCCTCAAAATATGTGTTGAAAATCAAAGAGCATTGAATATCCTATGAACCGCCAAAAAGGACAAACAAATCTGTTTCCCAAGTGCAGCCCGAGTGTTCCTTAGATGCAAGGATGGTAAGACTTCATATCACGAACTTTATACACATATTATCATAAGGAACGAGACTCTGAGGGCCATCGTGCTTGGACATGGAGAGAGTCAATGCAGGAGAGGAAGACGCTCAAGGAGATGAATTGATAGCGCGACGGCAACCATGATGGTAAGCACGGCTGAGAGTGTGAGGTTAGCACAGGCTCAAACATGACACAACTTCATTCTATTATATTTAGGGCTGCTCTGAGCTAGGTCCAAGCTGACAGTTAACAACGCTCCCAGGGGTTATAATCTCACTTGGGAGAAGGAGTTTTTTCATTATGTTACTAGGAGAGTAACTAGTGTAGGGTGTTCTTGAACTAATCTCTTCAGATAGAAAAGAGCTTAAACAAGGCAGATGAGCAATCTGTAATGCGGGAGGAGATGTCAAATCATAGAGATCGCCCAAGAGCAGACTCTCAAAAGAGACATGGACCTTCCCTCAGAAACAACAGAAAGAGAGAAATGGTGAGAGGGAGACGGAGAGCGAGAGAGGGAGCAAGAGCCTTCCCCTTGAGCCTGCAGCCTCAACTCAAGACTTCCTTGTTTCAAATTTTTTTTAATTTTATTATTTGTGTGTGTGTATGTGTGTGTACCATCAAATCGGATCTGACTGGTACAGGAAGATGTTGTCTCTTCTGCAGCAGAGCATCTGGTGGATTCAAACCGTTCATCTCTGGGATTGCAGTGCAGCTGTTTGCCACTAGGCCACCAGAGCTCGCCTCAACTCAGACTTGTAGCCTTCTTATCTGTGAAAGGTCAGTGTGTTTTGTTAAAGTCATTCACTTGTGTTTTATCTGTTCTGGGAGCACTGGACACGTGCTCCTATTTATTGTATTTTTACTGATTTCAAGTGTTCGAAATATCTGTTAATAAGTAACTACAAGCCTCCTATAAAAAGGGTCTATGAAGTAAGTTTCCCACTGCCAAGGGAAAAAATCTGGTTGCTTAAATCAAGGTATCATCATAAACTTTCATTTTCATCAAGTTAGAACAGGTTCATAGCTAACCCTCAGTGAATGTTTAGTGGTTGTAAGGACCCTACTCTTCTTTCTTCCATGGGGCAGTTAGTGGATTTGAACTGCCTGCCTTCAGGTTTGAACTGCATCTCTCCATCTACTATGGCACAGAACTCCATTTAGGAAGTTGAACAGGAAACTTGGAAATACCACACAAAAACAATATAACAAGAAACCAGTCTAAATGGTAGAAACACCTGACCCATAAACTCTTACTGACTATCCCGTGTCCTGAGCCCAGCCCTCATATGCATTGGCTGAACTGTCCATTTCAATTTCTCACTTTTCAAATTGATCTTTGTTGTTACACAGCTTCACAAAAAAACCTAGCCAGGGCAATTCTAACCAGTATGACTTCTAAATTTCTCAGGGCTCTAATTCCCAGTTTGCCCCATAAATAAATCAGATTAAAAAGATAAATTTAAGTATCTTTGTTCAACTTATAAGGCAAGAAAATTCATTAATTAAGAAAGTTGCATCCGCAGATACTGGACAGGAAAAAGTTCATGGGATAAATATGCAAATCCAATATCCTCAAGGCTGACACGATTCTATTATTAAACTGCTAACGTGTTTATTTCTCGCACAATAGCTGGAAGTGTGTCATGAATACTCATCAGGCGCTGTAGCTATTAACTGTGATGACTGGGTGACAGCGAGGACATGGCTTGGAGAACTTGCACTTGACAGAGCATTGTCATGCAGTCATGTTCCTTCCCCCTCCCTCCCCTTCCCGCTCTCTTCACTTAAACTGGAATTATGCAAAAGGAAATGGAATGCAGCTATTAGGGATTATTCAGGTTTAATAGCACACATCCTTTTAGCTGGTGGTTAGAACAATACGCAATGTAGCAGAGTTAAACAGAGGCATCAATTATACTCTCAGACCTGTTAATATTTTTGACAATATTTAAATAGCACATCCCTTCAGGGCACGACTTTTCTGCCCTCTCAGTTACACACCTGTCAAGTGTTTAATGTGCCAAAGTGAAACAGTCTGATTTCTAAGGGTAGTCTTAATACTGAGGTGGCAAATTGGAAAACATTACTAAATACAAGCCATGAACAGCATTTTAAAGGATAAAAAATAGTAGGATTGATGCAACATGGCACGCCAGCAAGTGTCATTAATGCAACAGTATGATCCTGTTCCTCAACGAGCTTTTCAATGACTCACTCTCGTTGTGACTCTGTAAGACAGAAGAATGATGGAGGAGGATAGGAGGGCTAAACCTTCCAGTAATACTAAAAAAGATGGAGACAGCAACGTGGATCAGTCATGACCAAACAGCTGTCATGTTAGGTATTTAAAATTTAGCTTAGGTGTGAGGTCATAAATAAAAGCCATTAATCAAATTTATGTAGACAGTGATGTAACTCACAAAAAATCCACTCTTTATGTACCTTAATTAGCTGTTAAATTATAAAAATAACAAATCAGCAATCAGTGCAGACCTTAAATATCTCATGCTAATGGGATAAAATCCATTGTATTTATACTTATAATTTAAAATAGGAAATGACAAACTTTAAAATTTTTATTCATACAAAAAAATAAAACTTTTCATAAACAACAGAAGACAATAAGTAGCTAATACAGATGCAAGTGAAGTTGCTATTAGATTGTTGTGTACTGTCCAGGGCTTTTCTGAGGTACTAAAGCACACGGTGGGAGACTGCCAAGCTTTCTCCCATAACACAGCTAGTGGATTTGAACCATGTGCCTTTGGGTTGGCAGCACAACTTCTTACTTGGCCACCAGAGCTCCGAACAGTCACAGAAATGATGAGAAGCTATTCATGCTTTGAACCAAAAGCAAGCTCTTGGCATCTAGACACCAAGTTTCTATCCAAAAGAAAAGCAGATAAAAGAAAGCCTGCAAAGGTGGGGTCTTCGGAGCCTTGAGAAACGGGCTCCAGCTTTGACCCTTTTCACCTTTATAAACACACCAACCTCTCTAAGCCTCTGTAACAAGGACCGTTTAACATTGCTGCACACTTCTAAAAATGACAACCGTGCCTACAAACATAGCTGCCGTCATTTGCGGCAACGTGTTAAGGTAGATGTCCGCCTTGTACCTCTCAGCACTAGCACTCCTCACTATATAGGGAGGTGATCAGTGAGTCAAAAGCCCCCAAGACAGGGAAGGTGTGATTTAGAGTTCTCGAAAGGAGCCCTGTTTCATACTCAGCATCCTTCCAAGCAGGCTCCAGTGAAGCTTGTGTGAACTGGTCTTGGAATCTGTATCTGTCCCCATTTAGAAAGTGTTCCCTCCTTTCAGCAGGCAAAGACTCTTTGGTATATTGTTGTTGGTGTTAGTGTGTGTATTCAAGTCAGAATCAACCCGTGGCTGACCTTATGGTGGGTCTTCAGAGAGAGCTGTCTGGTTAAATGCTTGTACAAACACACATGGTAGCTCTGGGTGCTTAATGGATAGGCTGTTGCACGACCAACCCAAAGGTGGGTGGTTTGAATCCATCAGCTGCTCTACAGGAGAAAGATGAGTACTGTCCCCCCATTTGATTCACAGCCTCTGAAAACCTCTGGGGGTCTGCTCTGAGTTAGTTTTAGAAGTCGGCAGTTCAAATCCACCCAGAATTGCCTTGGAAGAAAGGTCTGGTGATATAGTCCCAAAAGATCAAAACCCCTGAAAATTCTATGGAGATAGTTCTATTATGAAACAAACGTGATGACCATGAGCTAGGGCTGATTCCAAGGCAACCAACTGGGTGTGGTTCAGTACAGGAAGGTTCTACTCTATGTGAGGTCTCCACAAGGGAGGG
>NW_006399764.1:19072355-19079799 GCF_000299155.1 Elephantulus edwardii | reverse complement strand
CCATAGTATTTTCATATCTATTGCTTATGTATAAATTGAGGGGCTGGGGAACTGGGGGAAAATGAAAAAGAATTTGCTGTCAGGGAACTCTCTTTAAAGTGCTAACGAGCGGGCATATCACTTTAAACACGGTACTACCACACTCAATGGTATTTTCAATTGCTTCAATGCATATGGGTGTTGGACAATCAACAACAGTTTTGAATCATGGTGTTAATGAAGAATTTTGAATATACAATGGACCTCAAAAGAACAAACAAATCCTTCTTCAGAGGACAAAGTGTTCCCTGGAAATAGGGATGGTAAGAATTTGCCTCAAACTTTGGGCATCTTACCAGGAAAGGCTAGTCTTTGGGAAAAGGCATCCTGTTTGGAAAACTAAAGGGTCAACACAAAGAGAAGACCCTCCAGGAGTGAGGATGATACAGTGACTGTGACCACAGGCTGGCGTGTGGCAGAGAAAGTGTGGGGTCTGGCAGGGCTTTGATCTTTTGTGCAGGGGACCCTCTAAGCCACAGTCAACGCAACGGCACCAGACAAGACCGAAACTTCTTTTTGTTCCAATTTCCCTTTGATTCTAATTGTATCTTCATATAAGAGAAAAAGACAGCTGTTCAATTTCTTCACACTCTAGAAATCTAAATCATTTCCCTAACGTAATTATATTCAAGACAATGCTTGCTTTAAAACTTCACCAGTTAATTAGGAAAACTTGTCTCTAAAGCCAATGTTTTTGCTAACTTGTAAAGGCCATACAAAGCTACATACAATAAATAAAATGTGTATCTTACTTCCTCCAATTCCTGGCCATACTGTCTGAAGACTGTAAGTAGAAATCCATCATAGAAAAGTATTTTTCTTTTTTTATGCTTTTTAATTCCTTCATTGTTGCATTTTCTTCCCTTCCCAAAGCAAAATATTTTTAAAGATCTTGATTTTCTTTCTTCTAAAAACATTTTACAAAGTTCCATAGCATTAAATACTTCTTATATTCCAGTTATACTATATTTCCTTTTATATCTAGCACATCTAGAAAAGAAGGACTAACATGTACTTTCCCTAAATAATGAAACTGGTTTCAAATTTTATTTTTAATATTTAAGGAAGAATGTTTGCTAGCAAGCCATCCATACCATTAAATTACTGTGAAAAAACATTGGGATGAGAAGTAACTTGGTCTGAAGACATAATTATATTGACTTCAAACAACTATTTAAAAAAAATATTTTTAAAAAATCACAACACCCTGGAGAAAACAGCGTCTAAATTAAGCAAGTTCAAAAGAAACTTTGACTTCAGTTTTCATTCTGTCGCTGTGCTATGTTGCAACTTGATCATAAATGCTGGGAGGTTTCAATGCTCGTAATTTTTACGGGGGGCGGGGGGGAAAGAAGGCACTGTTACATTTAGAAGTTCTCGTGTTTATCACCATCTGACGCTGTCATAGAAGCAATTGCTACTTACACTCTTTGAAAAAGTGAGAATTTGCAATTCCTCTAACTGATGACAATGTAATTATTCTTTCTACTGTCAAAATAGAGGTGATTCCCCTTCCTCATACACATGATTACACATGCAAATCCAAGCTTATCTGCAATATTGTACGCACACTGAACGCCTGAATCTGAATGCACAAGATCACATGAACAATGAGGCTTACTGATGGTGGAAGCCAAAGCAGAGGCCATCCACCCGAAATGTATTTTTATCATATACTCCCTTCTCTTGTGGCAGCATCCACACGGCTTTCAACACGATGTCATATCATCTACAACATACCGCAACAACCATCACAAAAATAACTACGGGGGAAAAGCCACAGTGAATGTGAATGCCTCGTATGGAGGCTTAATGGCTTCATTAACTATTCATTAGCACGTGCAATGTGTTCAGCCTTTCTGAAACCCAAGCTTCATTGCAGGCCATTCCCTCCGTGCGACACGCCGCGGGCAGGAGAGGTACCCTACCTGGTCATCCAGGTGCTGCATGGAGGCCTGGAGGTGCACGATCTGGCTGAAGAGCGGGCTCTGGAGGACTGACTTCAGGAGGTTCAGCTTGTCTTCATTGGCCACGTCGCCTCGTTCTCGCAGCTTGGCCTGTAAGCGCTCAGCTGCCTGCAGCGCTCGGCTTTTGTCTGGACCAAGAAAGGCACTGAGTCAGTAACAGGACGCAAACGACACGTGTCAAACCTATAAGGGCATCATGTGTGTGTGTGTGTGTGTGTGTGTGTGTGTGTGTGTGCGCGCGCGCGTGCACGCAACAACTCCGAGTCATTCCTGCCATATAGAGGACACAAAATTTACACGTGGACAAAAACGGAGTGGTGTCCACCATGGGGGTACAGTCCATAAGGAGTCGTGTTGTTGACCCCAAGGTGACACCTTTCCAGCAGTTCAAGTTCACAGCCGCTCAGGACAGAAAAGTGGACAATCTTCTCCTGCGCAAGTGCCAACCTCAGAACACTGAGCTTCAAGTGTGACTCATTTACAACTTGACACAATGAGCTGCAAGTCACCATAGATGGCACAAGTGATTCAACATCTGCTTAAGTTATTACATTAATGAAACAATTGTTAGTGCAAGCCCACTCAGTGGTAACTCTCCAAATGAGAAGCTGACACTCCGCTTCCAAAAGGTGAAAGCCTTGAACACCACATGGAACAGTCACCATGTGTTGGAACACATGAGACACTAAAAGTGTATTCCGCACGCCATGAAATCTCTTGGAAGAAATTTTGACTGAAAGCAGTTGACTTGGTACTTGAATATGGCACACACAAGTTGTGTGTACAGTACAGACAGTTAATCAGTTACCCTGAATGGGTTAATTCTGATGACACATATTTGAATTCCAGAGTCAACTACTTCACATTATAGAAAAACTCTCTAAAGACAAATGTTCCACAATTGCACATAACATTTTCTTTTCTTAAAAAGTTATTCAAATTTAGAACCATCACTACTCACCAACAAATAGATGTTATCATTGATAAAATCTCAAATAGGACCATTTCATATAGTAAGGGGCAAAATACTTCGTGATTTGGAATTTACTTGGAAAACAGCACACTGATAATGGATACTGTTGCCCATACCATTGCTGTGTACCGTAGAACAGGAACGAACCCCTAGCTGACCCTCCAGCTGGTTGTCGGAGGCAGTTAATCACACAGGAGGAGACTGCCCATCCTTCTCCTGCAGAGCAGCTGGTGGCCTTGAACTGTGTGCTTTTGGTATTACATCACAGCTTCTTGCACTAGGCCACCAGAGCTCCCTAGTACTAGATTATGGATACTGTAGAACTTTTTGAAATAAAGTAGCATATTTACCATATGCATCAAACAAATACAATTCAAATATTTATTAATCGCCTTACATATCAGGCACAGAGTTGCACAGGAAATGTCTGGAATGTGTGTCCCTAATCATCCTAGTCTCTTGCACAAGTACTTTCACTCCATCACAAACAATAGTTAAAAACACACACATACACACGTGTGAGACAAAACTCCCTCCCTTTATTTTTAAAGGGGCCTGTGTTCATATATGTATCCTAATAGGTTGATAATAAGTGAATCTATTAAAATATATTTGCTGGTTTTGTCACAGTAATTAAAACTGTGGGGATTTTCCCCAAAGACAGTTTCTTTCTGCAGAATCTGGCCCGACACAGAAATTAAGACATGTATTGAGGTTAGTAATGAGTTAAGACATAGACAACTTAAGAGAAACAATACGTATCAATATGTACAATTTTAAAGGGATATTATTATAAGGTATGAATAGAAGATTTCAAAAGGCAGCACGGGACGACAAAGTAAAATATTACAATGAAATGTGCCAGGAGTTGGAGTCAGAAAATCAAAAGGGCCGACTCACTCAGCATTTCTTAAGCTCAAAAAACTGAAGAACAAATTCAAACCTCGAGTTGCTATAATGAAGGATGCTTTAGGAAGAATATTAAATGATCCAGGAAGTATTAAAAAAAGATATACTGAGTCACTGTATCGAAAGGAATTGGCAGACACAGAAGAATTTCATGAAACAACATATGAGCAAGAGCCTATGGTGATGAAGGAAGAAGTTCAAGCTGCTTTGAAGGAAATAGCAAAACATAAGGCCCCAGGTATAGACGGTATACCAATTGATATATTTCAGCTAACAGATACTGCCCGGGACGTGCTCACCAAGATGTGCCAAGAAATCTGGAGAACAACCACTTGGCCAACTGATTGGAAGAGATCGATATTTGTTCCTATCCCAAAGAAGGGTGACCCAACAGTGTGAAAACTATAGAACAATCTCATTAATTTAACATGCAAGCAAGATTCTACTGAAGATTATCCAAAAACGACTGGAACAACACATCAGCAGAGAACTGCCAGAAGTCCAAGCTGGATTTAGAAGGGGCCATGGTACTAGGGATATTGTAGCTGATGTTAGATGGATCTTAGCTGAAAGCAGAGAATATCAGAGGAATGTCTATCTCTGTTTCATTGACTATGCAAAGGCGTTTGACTGCATGGATCATAACAAACTATGGCTGACTCTGAGAAGAATGGGAATCCCAGAACACTTGATCATGCTAATGAGAAACCTATACTTGGACCAAGAGGCAGTCGTCAGAACAGAGCAAGGGAACACTGCATGGTTCAAAATTGGGAAGGCCGTGCGCCAGGGATGTGTCCTGTCTCCATGCCTTTTCAACCTGTATGCAGAACAGATCATCCAGGAGGCTGGGCTCTATGAGGAGGAATATGGGGTCAAGATTGGTGGAAGATCGATCAACAATCTGCGATATGCAGATGACACAACCCTGCTTGCGGAAAGTGAGGAGGATCTGAAGCACTTGCTGCAGAGTGTCAAGGACTGCAGCCTCCAATATGGATTGAGGCTCAATGTCAAGAAGACAAAGATTCTCACCACTGGACCAACTGGCAGCATCAGGATGGATGATGAAGAGACTGAGATTGTTCACAGCTTTAGTTTGCTTGGCTCCACAGTCACTCTCAGCACCAGTAGCCAGGAAATTAAAAGATGTATTGTGATGGGAAAATCTGCTCTTAGGGACCTCTCCAAAGTACTGAAGAGCAAAGGTGTCTCTCTGGAGACTAAGGTGAGTCTGATAGAGGCCATGGTCTTTGCAATCACTTGTTATGCATCAGAGAGTTGGACAATGACTAGGAAGGATAGAAGGAGAACTGATGCCTTTCAGCTGTGGTGCTGGAGAAGAGTATTGAGGGTACAATGGACTGCTGGGAAAACAAACAGATTCATCCTGGAAAGGGTCAAACTGGGCTGCTCCTTGGAGGCAAGTATTCTGAGGCTCCGTCTAACATACTTTGGACATGTCATAAGGAGGGACTGAACCTTGGAGAGGTACATCATGCTTGGTAGGGTGGAGGGACAGTGCAGGAGAAGAAGGCCCTCTATGAGGTGAATTGATTCATTGATGGGGCAATAGGGATGGGTGTATCAGAGATGGTGTGATTGGCACAGGACAGAGCGGAGATTAGGGCTGTTGTACATAGGGTCGCTATGAGTCACAAGCAACTCGACAGCACATAAAAACAACATCTGTCGTGGGTCATATCTCCCATGGCATTTCAGAATTTAAATCTAATATATATTAATCCTCATATCAATTTTCCGGAGGTGTCCAACTCAGTAACAGAAATAAAGGTTATGCATAGTTGTGAATCTGCCCTGTTTTCTACTTTAAGTAAATTTCCTACAAGGATAAGCATTTTTCACACCATGTGATATTGGTATAAAAAGGGGGGAGTGTATGCAAGCATTATTATTACCATCAAAGTTTCAGGAGCAAAGTCATTGTCATGTTTCCTCTGGCCACAAAACCATCTGCTTCTCCCTTATGGCCACTTACCCTCTCCCTCCCTACCAATTACTGCTCTAGGTTGTCATGGTACCAGCCATGACCGTCAAGGGGCCAGAATGAAATCTAGACAAGTTCCAGTAGACAACACACCAAGGGAGTTAATTGACACAGGTGAGCAACTGGGACATCACAGGATCGCTGGTGTGTACATACCTGGCATACCTGTAATGAACTTCTCTAAAATTTGGTTTCTCTTGTACTAGAGCAGTATGGAAAAAAGATTAACAAATGAGTTCGGAAATTTTTTGGAAATTCCCAAACGCAACTCAAATCATCTCACGTAGGAAAGAAACTGCTTTAAGTCTTAATGAAGTTGTCCACCTGGAGAGGGCCAGATAACTCTGACTCCCTTCATCACTCATTAAAATCAAGAGCTCAAGTTGTATTTCACTTGTCACAAAGAAGTAAGATATAAACAGTAACCTTCTTCTACTGTTTAAAATACTGTGGAACTTTCTGGTGCAACATGTAAATAGACATTAACCAGAAAGGCATATACATCAAACTTGACTAAAATACTCAACTCGTAGGCTATCTCATATCCTTTTAACTTTTGCTTCAACATGATAAGTTTTATAACACTTCACATGAAATTAAAAATACAATACCCTAAAGTATTGCTAGTAGATAAATTTTTCCTCAATGAAGTTAGTGTGCAGAGAGAATCACAATATGTACAACATACCATATTTTAAAAGTTCCTAAGGAAAGGGTTTCCATTTTCTCAAAAGTATGTAGGGAGGAATAGCTCCTTCTTACCTATGGTTTCCAACATTTTTTTTCAAAGTCCAGTGATCTTCTTTATGAGGATTAAAAACAGCAACAAAAATAGATAACTGGGAAGAAAAGAAAAGAAATGGTCACGTTTTATAGAACTTAAAAATCATGTCCTAAATCTAAATATTTTAAAATTCATTCACTATTAATGCAATCCTCTGACCATTAAAATATTGTTGATTTAACATAAGATGTTCTCTTATAGGTAAAAATTCTTAACTCAAAATTATCTGATAGTTGCAAATAACACTTGTATGTTAAGAGATATTTAGTCTGCCTTGAATAAGATATTAAAAGTTACCAAAAAATTTCCTGCCGAGCTTCTAAGCATAAACAATTACTATCTTGAATTCATTTTTACGCTCTTAACCATAACAATCTTATTTCAACATAAGAAATTCTATGAGTGAAAAGACTAAAAATGTGCAAAGCCGACGACACGATTCTCCTCTCAGTGCCCCAAAGGCTCGAGGATATTCACCCTCACACAGTGCATGAACCAGAGGACAGTGTGTCAAATCATGAAAGAAAAGCCGTGTAAAAATACAACGCTGAAAAAAAAAATACAACGCTGGAGACGGGAGAACGCCGCCACCAGAAGGGCGTCCACCGCGAGAGGGGCCCGGAAGAGACCCGGGAAGAGCAACAGCCAGCCACCTACCGCGGAACTCCAGAGAAGCGAAGACTGTGAGACGCCAGAGGAACGAAGACTACCCGACACTGTGTGACCCCCCTGCAACCCACACCTGTGTGACCCTTAACACACAG
>NW_006399764.1:19042002-19069547 GCF_000299155.1 Elephantulus edwardii | reverse complement strand
TAATAATAAAAAATACAACGCTGACTGTAACAGTCTCCTCTTCCATATTCAACAAATTCCTCTCCACTCCTACCAACCACAGAGGTCTCATCCCTGTCTGATTTCGCTGGACTTTTCCGTCCAAATGCTGATCTACACTTGTAGTGTCCAGACCACTAAGTCCATCATCCCTGGACCACAGTTTTCACAGCTGCTTCCATGTGTGCACTGACGCTGGCCTTCCAGAAAATCCTGAGTCATCAGGGATTCAGTCAGCCACTTCAAAAAGCCCGTCAGTCAGAACAAGAGCGGTCAGCACGTACCCTCATTCTTCTCCTGGATGGTGAGGCAGGGAATTTTTCAGAAAGGAATCAATCACTCCCTTACTACTTCTTTAAAAAGGAAATATGTAAAGTAGGAAGAGCAGACGTACAGAACTTCACCATGTGCCATGGACTCTGTGTCATAATGTATACACACATGATTTTACTGTGCTTCACTTTATTGCAATTTGCAAACACTAGATTTTTTTTTTTTACAAATTTGTGGCAAAGCTTGCATCGAGCAAACTATCAGCAACCAGTTTTTCAACAGTTTGTACTTACGCCAAGCCACTGCACCAATTTTTTTAAATGTTTATAATATTTCAAACACTTTTAATAATACTTTTGCGTACTTAATAGGACTACAGTACAGAGTAAACATAACTTTTTTATGCACTGGGAAATGGGAAAATTTGTGGTTCACTTTATTGCAATATTTATTTTATTACAGTGGCCCAGACTCAAAATATCTCTCAGGTATGCTTTCAAAGAATATTACTTCCTGATTTTCCTTAGCCCAATTCAGAAAATGCTAATAATATCATCACTTACTAGTCAAATAGCTAAATGGCTCCATTTCGGACACTTGTTACAGAAAGTGACTTAGTATAAAGTACAAATGGCCCAATCTCTCTTTAGGTACTGGAACCCCAATGGTAGTGTGTTGGGGCCCAATGGCCTATCATAATCTCTGTTCTGAGGGGCAGGGGAGAGAAGTCTATGGTGTGCTATGTAAATTAAATTATGCCTGTTTTCAGTTCATAATTATAATCCACATTCAATATTAATACTAAGTCCAGATAGATCAAATTCCAATGCTGGTTATTATATCCTTTCAAAGGGAGCATATTACAGGGAAAAAAAAATCTTAAAAATAAAATTATTTTATAGGCAAATAGAATTTTAATAGTCTCTTATAAAATATCTTACTACTAGCTATCCACTAGACATTAGTAACTCCTGAAAATGAAAAAGTACAAATACCCCAACACAAGGAAGCACAACAACAGAGGAGTATATTTAATTAAGGAACCCAGAAAGATGCAGAATAGCAATAAAAGAGCATGAATTAGTGAATCAGAAGACTTGAACTAAAATTTAAGCTTGAAGACTTGCTGTTTCCCCTTAAGTCCTTTACCTTTACACTGAAAACCTGACCAAGCAGTGATATCATGCACACATGGTTTCGCTTCAAGTCGGAATCCACTCGAAGGCAAATAATATTTGTAATTCACAAATTAGGAATAGAGATTTGAAAGTATAAAATTAAGAACAATAAGTTAGCTTTATGTCCTTTCTGTTATAATTCAGAAAGAGAAACAGTATTCAGAAAATGGATGTGGGCGCAGAAGGGGGTCATCTATGGAATCAGAAGAACATTGACTTAGGGAGCTCCGGTGGCCTAGTGGTAAGAAGCTGCACCTCAATCCCAGAGGTAAATGGTTCGAACCCACCAGACGAACTACTGGAGAAGGAGGGACAATCTCCTCCTGTACCAGTCGGATCCAATTTGAAGAGACATACACAAAAAACAAAATAAAAAAATTTTAAAAAAAAAACAAAAAACCAACACTCAGGGACTTGTGGGAGAGTGTGGAGAAGTGCAGAGAAGGCAGTTCCCACCTGGAGAAGTGTCTAAACTTCACCTTGCAATAGGTTATGTTAAAAGAAGATTAAACCAAAAAAAAAAATTAAACCCCATCCACAGTGAGTGTGTGTGCGCGTGCGTGTGTGTGTGTGTGCGCGTGCGTGTGTGTGTGTGTGTGCGCGTGCGTGTGTGTGTGTGCGTGTGTGTGTGTGTACACGCACAGGCTGACAACAGCTCCAAATGAACTAGTCTCTTTTCAGGACATTAGCGACAAGAACAGTTTCCATTCTCTGCAATGATATCCCTAAAACAAACATGGCTTTCTTGAAAATTTCTCCATCATTTTACTGTTAATAACTATGGCAAAAAGACAAGGCTTTTAAAAAGTGGGGAAACTCCCTATCCTCTGTTTCAATCTTAGAGACTTTAATTACAAACAAATCCATTTGAAATTGCAGACTCTTTCAGAAAGAGAAAATATGTGAGTTGTTCTATTTTAAAGTAACAAACTTCGCAACGCAATGAGACTAAAAATATTCAAAGAATATAGAAAATATTAGTTCTCATCTATCTACCAGACATATATATTCTCATTGTAGCCACATTACTATTTGCTTATAAGTTAATCTAAAGTCCGTTTCAGTAGGCACAGCCTTCTAAGTAACAAAACATAAAAATAAAGGCTGGATGTATGCAGTATCTACTATCAGGGAGCAAAATCATCCAGCGTCATTCCCACACAGAGCTTCACAGATGCAGGAGCTGTCTCCCCATTCTGTGCCCCACAGTATCCCCTAGTGCCTACTACATTATTCTCATTTCCAGCTACACACAGAGGACAGGAGGTCAGTCTACTCAAGACCACGCAACTACAAGTTGAAGAATGTGAATTTGAAATCAGCCTTGGTGGCATCGTCCATAAGGTATAAGCTGCTAAAGAAAATGATGGTGGTTCCAATCCACCTGTCGCTCTCTGAGAAAACATGGGCAATTTCTTCCCTTAAAGATGCACAGCCTCAAAGACGTGATGGAGGATTGCCATGAATTCAAATCAACACAAAAAGGAAGCTGACTTTTTCTATCTCATCGCTTTAAAAAAAAAACAAAACACAAAACTGTTTTGCAAAACCTTTTCTTAAAAAAATTTTTCTGCATCTTCTTCCTCCCCCTCAACCCCCCCTCTCATAACAAGCTATTTCTTCCATCTTCCTTACACAATGTGTAAACTGTTGGGCTCCTAACCAAATGATCAGAACTTAGAATCTCCCAACGGCTCAAACAGAAAAAGTGAGAAAGTCTGCTCCCATACAGCCTTAGAAATTGCACTGCAATCCTGAAGGCACTAGTTCAAGGCCACCGACCCCTCCACAGGAGGACGGGCAATCTCCTCCCCTGCGATTAACTGCCTCTGAAAACCCACTGGAGGGTTAGCTATGGGTTGGTTCTGACTCGATGGTACACATCAGATAGGGGTCAGTTCTGACTCAAAGGTATACAACAACAACAACATGAGTGAAAAGTTATTTGAACAACTGTTTTTGGTTTTGGTCATCTATCTCATTATAAAACTCAGTGTTACTCTACAACACAACCATGGATTTTTCATACCGTTATACAAAATCACGTGGTAGAAACAGGTTAAATTAGAAAAAAAAATTAGCCGTAAGACCATTAAAAATACCCACCAACTCTATGCTATTATTTGTAAAACAAGAAGTGTTGGGGGAAGGTACATGGACATAAAAGTGAATATGGACAGGTTTGCAAAACCTCTCCAAGTCTTTCCAAAACACTAATAGATGGGGCGTGGCAAACTGAAGAGCATGCCGGATACATTGCCCTGAATTCATTTTGTGTTGTTTATTTGGTTTTC
Source organism: Elephantulus edwardii (assembly GCF_000299155.1). Lineage (NCBI taxonomy): Eukaryota > Metazoa > Chordata > Mammalia > Macroscelidea > Macroscelididae > Elephantulus > Elephantulus edwardii. The sequence goes on along the minus strand of NW_006399764.1, from coordinate 19,065,784 downwards.
AATTTTGTATCTTATTATAGGCTTCCCAGAGTTAGCAAAAAGAATACAAGCTTCCTAGTGAAATCTGCATCTCAGATAAATAAATACATAGTTTTAACATAAGCGCATCCCAAGTACAAAACATTATCTGTCATTTATCAAGTGAAACAAGTAGACAATTGTGCAGGAAAGGGTTCAATTTGCAGACCTAGACTGCTTAAATCCTGCTCATCTGCAAAGCCTTCAAGGCTGGTCCCTGGCTGAACTATGTCCTTGATGGGATCCCAGAAATCCTGGAGTATCCGGCCTGATAAGACATTTTATCTGTGCTTGGGGCCTTGGCCACCTCAGAGTCTCTGCTAACAGTATGATTTGGTAAATGCTGACATTTGCATGAGTGAGATCTTGGGGTCAACCTGCCTCAGTTTACACTTTGAGAGGCTGGAGCCTAAGTAGCTTGGGTACTTTCCACAGGTACTTTTTCCCCTAAAAATAAAAACAAACAAATCATAAGCCTTGGACATCAAGGCTTAGATGTGGATGCATTTCTCTGGTCGATCACACTTGGAACACACTGCCATGCACGTTGTTGTTGTTGTTGTTGTTGTTAAAGTGCCATCGAGTTGTAGGCAACTCACAGTGACCCTATGAACAAAAGACCTGGACAACTGTGTAACTTTCATCCTTTCTCCAAATTCATAGGGTTTCCAGAGGCAAGCCATTTCGGAAGTGGATGCCACTCCTGCTTCCAAGCTTGTTTTAATAGAGGAGCTTCACCAAACACTGTCCACCGTGGGTAATCATTATTGCATTTGGCACATCAGTGTCAGTGTTTGGCTTTACAGCCAGCACGAGTTATCTCTGTACAGCAATACACAGATCAGGGCTATATGACCATGCATGTTACTGAGAGAATGATGCATGATTCTGTGCCACCTAATTTCCCTTAGCTTCCCACGCTTTGAGCGTTTGTGCCCTGGCTAGTTTGTTTTACTGTTCACCCTTTCTCTCAAATACCATCGTCACAAGCATTGAAACATTCTGTAAGTTCTCTGAGTCCTCCTACCAGACTCCTGAGTTTGGGCATGATCTTGAGAACCATCACTTCCACACTCTTTATTTGGTCTGGAAACCCTACCTATTACATATTAGCACTGAAAAGAAATTCAAATTTAAAAGCCACTTCCAAGCTTAAGCAGTTAACACTTCCTACAGAACTCCAGTATCAAAGCAGAGCTGCCAGATTCTTCAGAAACCTCTTGAGACTTGAGCTGTTACTATGTGATTCTCTCACAACTAAGTGGTGGGCACCCCTCATTTCAGTAGCAGATAAAAAAGTAAAGGGGATAATTGGCTTGATTTAGGAAGAGGAACTGATTAATTGACTAATCATTTTATTTTTCAACAAGCTGCACTGAGAATATGTAGCCACAGATTTGATGCAGTCAAGAATCAAGTGTTTGAAACATAAAACAAATCAGGCTGCCTGGTGAAGATTATATGGCGACTAACACGCCAAAATATGTCTCTGATAAAAATAGCTTTGGTAAGAGAAACTGTCCCAAATGCATACAAATTTTCTAGTTATCTTAAACAATTCTGACTGAAAAAGAGGACCAGAACGTGAAAAGAGCTTGCTGCAATGGTTTGCAGCTTGTCAGAGTCGCTCAGCATCTGTTACTGCATTTACATTTAGCATCCATCTCTTTCACGGCTGCCTCAGTACTCACTACCTGAAGCTAGCTGACAAAAGCAAGGTGGTTGTTACTAGCAGGTACTTTGTCATCAAGTCAATTGGCCATGACAGCAAGACTTATACTTCCAGTCATAATGAGCCTGGTTGGGTAACATTACCAAAATATTGCTCCAAATGCACAGATACATCACAGTACCCACCCAGCATCGTTCAATCACCCAGCAGAAAACACTCAGCCTTTCCGAGCATCTGTTCTTTCAAAGAGCTCCCTCATTTTCACAAGCTTTATTAAAAAGACAGAAGCATTCACAAAAAAAATGTTCATCTCCAAGTTAACATTCATAAATCTTTCTGAATTCCTCCATAATTCTGTTATAGAAAAATCCACTAAGTACTAGGGAGTTCTTGCACTGACAATCAAAAGGTAGGTAGTTCAAATCCACCGATGCTCCACAGAAGATAGGCAATCTCCTTCCGTATTACTTACTGCCTCTAAAAACCTACGGCCAGCTATCACTTGGTTCCAACTTGATGGTAGCTAACATTAAGTACCACTCTTGGGAATCAAATGCCAGGGACCCTAACCTTTATTACACACTTCAAATACTGATAGAATGCTTATGTTTCTTTTATAAAGCAGGAAGATAAATTACCTGTCAAACATAAAATGATGAGTGAGCTACCAGGTTAGAAAAGAACTCAAATTCAGTTCATTTATGCATTGGTTCAACAAATACATGCGGTACAGCTATAGGACACGTTGGTGAATGGCAGAATTTGAGAAATGAGGGCACAGTCTACGAACTCTGGGGCAAGTGGATGTCAGAAATCAAGTCAATAGATAGTGGAAGGGCGGTGGGGGGAGAACAGGAACACAAAAGAGAAACAGAAGACCCCAAATAGGGGGTCAAGGAAAGCTTCCTGGAGAAAAAGAAACCACCACCACCCACGAGGGTCTTAACAAATAGGTAGGGTTAAGGAGTTCCCAAAGTCAAGAGAAGAGAGTAGAGAGCACTTTTAGTACTTCATTGGGTTTGGTTGGGTTTTTAGTGTGGTTGGGAGGTTCCTCCCCCTCCCCATATCTTAAGCAGGGTTGGGAAGGAAAAGGAAAGATGATAAGGCTGAATGTAGGGGGAGAATCCAAATCACTGAGGTTTACTTTGGCAAAAAGACACATGGCCAGGCTGTTTTAGAAAGAGGACTTTGGCAATGGTGCAGTAGACCTGTCACAAAAAAAGCAAGATTAATTGGAAACAAGAGGGCCAGTTAAGAAGCCTGCTCACTGGCAGAGGTGAAAAGAAATGAAAACGTGAGACATCAGTGAGGAGCTTTAAGAAGCAGATTCTGATGATGTGACGATGAAGACGAGTCCAGGATGAAGGCTGGGTTTTGTGCTGGGGTCACTGGCTGAATTACTGTACCAATTAGCAAAGCTGAAAAGATCAAAATAGCAGTAGGTCTAATGGTGGGGAAAATTCTAGAAATAAAGCTCTGCCCTGACTAAGAGCTTAAATGGCTGGGCTCGAAGATCTGTGCCATCTTTGCCCAGCTCCCCCATAAGAAACATCCTAGTCCATTCTTCTCTATCCCTCCCCCCCCCCCCAACCTCAACGAAGGAGCTCAGGTAGGACTCTTCCCTCAAGGGAGGCCAAAGTGTCACTGAGCTGAGGCATGGAATAGGCCAGAATGTCCTTCTTGTTAACTTAAGGAGAAAAATACCAAGAGAATAAGCCAAGTGGTGGTGGAGCTAGAGTTGAAAAGAAAGAAGGCTGCATAAGAACTAAAGAGGCTAAAAACAGTGCCGTGTAAGCATGAGTTAGGGAACAAAAGCAAAGTAAATGATAGAGCATAGCTGGCGTTAAGACAGAGGGAGGCAATCCATGAGAGACTCGGCAATCAATAAGAGAGACAGTAATTGGTCCCTGTGCAGGTACGAGCACTGGCATTCTTACAGTGAGGACCATTCTGCTGGAGGTGATTGGGAAGCTGTTCTGCTCTTTCCAAATACACCTAAGTATTCCAGTTTGCTTTGGTACAATGCCCATCACCATATCTCAACCAACAATGCCCCTCTAGTCTCCCTGGCTAAAAAGTGTCTCTGCTCTAATGTCTTCATTCGGATACTCTTCTTCCAATAAAGGTCAGAGGAAACTTATAAACAAGGGCAATTTTAATAGAGCCTCTTAAATAATTAAGACTCTGACAGGGAAGGAAATTATATTAGGGGGAAAATGAGGTCGTCTACACCTGCTACTGTGCAGAAATTAGTTTTGACTCTAAGTTTCAGAAAAGCCACTAGGTTTCAATTAACAAAATTGAAGTCTACTGTGCAAAAATGAATGGGAACTCTAAATGATAAAGCAAACTAATCAAATTCATTGCCTTTGAGTCAGTTCTTAACGTATCATGAGCCTACAGGACAAAGCAAAACTTGCCTATCAGTTTGAGACTGCAGATCTGGGATTCCCATTCTTCTCAAAGTCAGCCATCATTTGTTAGGATCCACACAGTCAAATGCTTTTGCATAGTCAATAAAGCACAATTAGACATTCTTCTAGGATTCATTACTTTCACAGCCAAGATCAATGTGACATGAGCAATGATATCCCAGGTGCCACAGCCTCTTCTAAATCCAGCTTGAACTTCTGACAGTTCTCCATCTATGTAATATTCTACCTGTTTCAGACTAGGAAGCAGTCTTCTCACCCCTAGTAACCATTAAAGAATGATTCTATCTTAGCTTCTTATAGTGGTCTATGCAATGTTATTCTTTTGTGACAGACTTCTTTCACTCAGGATAACATTTGCTAGATTATCCCATATTAAGCAGTCTTCCTAGAATTGTTTCTAATTCTTTTTGTCAGAAGTGAGTCCCTCACATGCCCCCTTTGCTCTGAATTATGACGCCCTCCCAGAAAGCGTGTTGAAATCTTAATCCCTGTACCTACGGATACGATATTGTTTGGAAAGAAGTTATATTAACATAACGACTGAGGGAGTAGGATCTGAACTCACTACTCTCAAGTCAGTTCTAACTCATGCAATCCTCCACTGAGTATCTGAGACTTTAAATCTTTACAGGAGGTGACTGCTCATCTTTCTCCTTCATATTAACTGGTGACTCCAACCCGTGGACCTTTCATTCAGCTGCCCAACATGTTACCCACTAGACTTCCTGGGCTACCTCGTATGGAGCACAAGGAGGAGAAAGGACACAGCAGCAGCAAGATAGAGAGAGGATGCCCAGGGGCACTGAAGCTGTAAGCTAAGCAACACCTGGAATTACGAGAACTTGGAGAGCAGCAAGGCCCCGCTGTGTGACAGCAGACAGGCACAAGATACCAACACGGCGGCACACAGCTCCTGGACCGCTGGCATCTGGGACCCGAAGGTATAATATATTTTGCTGCTTAAAGCTACTCGCTCTGTGGTTATGGTTGCTCCAGGAGTCAAACAGATTGTTTCAAATGCCACCAATCACACCACGAAAATCTTAAAATCCTGAAACGTACTGTGTTTTCATAGTAAAAGCAAAAAACCATGGTGTGAAAAATAGCAAATGAGTTAGAATCATGGCTTCTTCGTTCAGCTTTGCTCCAGCAGCCTGATAGCTTTAAACAATTATAGAATAAGAATGGCATCTGCCTCACAATGTGAGGTTATAAAAACAAACTGGAACAAGAGTACATGATAGCACATTTTAAAATTGCTTCTACTGCAAGGTTAAATGAAAACACTAAAAATCTGGAAAGAAACAATCTATCACATCAAGAGGAAAAGCATCAGTATTGTTTCATTCATAGCAGAAAAAATAAAATCATAACGTGTCCTTATAATCTATCTGAAAGAAAGAAAAAAATTAATCTTACAGTTTTCCAATTTTCCCTAGTATAGCATTTAATCCTTTCAGTAAGAAAAAAAAAATTAAAAAAAAAAATTACTCAAATAAATGAAATCACAGTAATTGTAAACAGGAAATGAAAATAATTCCACCTAAAATTTTAATTTATAAAAATGAAAATACTCTTGCTTCAACTTCATTAGAAAAACCAAGTTAAGTGACTAGAGAACACTGCATTTTCAGAGAAAGCTGTATTCCCATAATCTGGCAGTGGCTCTGTGTTGCGTTGAACCAGCTGTTTTCGGGAATGGGTTTAGACATGAGATGCTTAAGGCTCCAGAGGAGATCAGCCCAGGTCAAAAGAGAGCAGTGGAGCCAGAAATGAGGAACAAGCGCCGGGGCTTCACTTCCAGCGTCTACAGGGTGCGAACCAAACACTCCACCTTGGAGTGTGGATTTCAATTGAAGTAACATGGCTTGGACTAAAGGAAAAGTTATCCTCCGTGTATATTCACATGAAAATTCAGTAAAATGAATAGTGAAACCACACAAGATTTAACTGCGTGTCACAGAATTCTCAGGGGCAGCTCCTACCCTGATAGCCTGAAGACGAATTCTCCAGAGAAATTACTTCAGGCTCCCGTCTCCTGCCTTTTTGCCTGCCTAGAAGAAGGTAACTTCCCAGGGGTCTGGGCTAACTGTCCCGGGTGCTCATGAGAAGCCAGTGTACAGTGTCCCCAAGGACCCCCATGGCCTTAAGCTACTCGGTACCATGTCTTATACAGAGGCGGTGACAATACAGACTGCTCCCCTTCCTGAGCCTAACGGGCAGGATGGTCACTGTTGAGGAGATCTCAGTGACAACACTGGGCAGAACCACATGGGCCTTCAGTGGTTCAAGGTGGAATTACCCTAAGGGGTAGGGAACAGAGAAAATATTCCACTCAAACTGTGGAAGAGAAGACCATCATATCATAGTGATCCTGATACCTGTTGTGGGGCTGTGGTGGTTCACTGGTAGAATTATCAACTTCTATGTCGGCTATCCAGGTTCAATTCCTGAGAGATGCCTATTATATGAAGCCACCGCCTCTGTGTCAAACTGAAGGCCTGCATATTGCTATGGTGGTGAATAAGCTTCAGCAAAGACTATATACTAAAATGGACTAGTAAGAAAGGCCTGTCAATGTCTAAAAATCTTCACAGACCACAGTGGTCCAGTCCATTACTGATTACGGAGATGGTCCAGGACTGGTCAGTGTCTCCTTCCCTGTGTAAAGAGTTGTCAGGGGTCAGGGGTTGACATAACAGCAGCTTCCTTCACCTCCTACCCAATGACTTCAAGCTTACACTGTTCTCCCAAGGTCATTTCCAGGTCTTATCCTCTTAACCTTTTAAAAGAATTTTACTTCCACCACCTCCCTACTACTGTTTCAAATGGCTTCTCTCATTCTGGAACCTTCTCGACAAAAATCATTAGGAGTGTTGTTTATTGTATCGCCTGTTTAGTTACCATTGGGCTATTAGTGCTACACACAATTAGATCTTTTTAGCCTTCCACATCAGTCAGCACCTCCTAAATTCAGTTTGTGGTTTTCCTAATTTCCCTTCGCTGAATTTAGACAGAAATGTAGAAAAATATTACAAAATTTACTCAGGAAAGAGCAGGCTCAAGTTTCTGTCTTTAAAAAAAAACCCAAAACTTTTTTATTCTTTTTCATTTTACTTGAATGTTTACACAGTAAGTTAAAATGTGTTTGAAAATTTCCACACAGTGTTCCAGGCCATTAGTTGTGTTCATTACCAGGTGTCAGCATTCTCCGCAATTGTGCTCTATTTGCTCCCTTTTTCACGTCTACTGTCCTTGTCCCATTACCTTCTCTCGTCCGTTGTTTTTTGGTTAATTACTGACTGTTTGGTCCTACTGTAAGGATTTATATGGGAAGTCAAATTTCATAATAAATATTTATAATAAGCCAAATGCTGTAGGAGGGAGGCTGATACAAGCTGGAATTCACCCTGAAGCACTAAGGTGATCCTTAAATGTTTACAGGGGTGGACACTAAGGCAATCCTTAAGTGTTTACAGGATTCTTGCATTGTATTTGCCAACCCCTCCCTCCCAGTCAAGGGTAAGGTTTTCAATAGAAAGAGCTTAGCTTCATTTGCACTGAATTATCTTTGTGATTTGCAACCTGGCAATTCTCAATAAAGGCACAGAGAAGCAATCTCTTCTTACGTGACATATTGCCTCTGAAAACCAACTAGAGGGTCAGCTATGAGTGAGTTGTGACATATTGCCTCTGAAAACCAACTAGAGGGTCAGCTTATGAGTGAGTTCTGATGCAGTCGCATGACAAGAAACAGCATATGGTCACCTATGAGGCTGTTACAACTGGACCCGACTGGACAGTTCAGAACAACAAGAAACAACAGTAGCTTTGCAGTAAGGAGTTACACCACCAACCCAAAGGCACATGGTTTCAATCCATCAGGGAGAAAGATGGGCAAAGCTCCTCCCATACAATCTACTGCCCCTGAAAACCAACTAGAGGGTCAGCTATGGGTGAGTTCTGATGCAGTCGCATATGACAAGAAACAACATAGGGGTTAAGAACATTACATGCTGGACTGCTAACGGGAATGTTGGTAGTTCAAACACACCTGCTATTCCTGGTGAAAAAAAAGATGAAGTCATTTTCTCCAGTAAAGATTTACAGTCATGGAAATCCAACAGGGTCATCATGAGTCACAATCAACTCAACAGCAATGGGTCTGGCTTTGAGTTTCGATGGATACTCTAACTGTTCTCACCTACACACAAATCTGTCCCACACCAGGTATCAATTTCAGTCTCGAGTCTCGGACAGGGAATCCTGTAAGAACAAAATAACATCCTGGCACAGTGGTTCACATGGCTGACTTCTCCCCATCATCTGCCTGCAACGACCAATGACATATCTTCCCTCCATTCGGGCTCCAGCTCCTTGTACAGATAAATAATTCACTTGCACTGAGAAGGGTCCGTGGTACATACTCTGAGCATTTTCTATGTATTATTTCTCATGGAGTTTAAAATTCTTAAATTTAGCTGGTGGAAGAAGCCAACACTTTTTAAAAGAAGTTTTCAATGCTTAAATTATGTGAGGATAAAATGAAATCTTACCTACTTTTCCTATTTTTTTTTGAGATTTTAATGAAAGTTTATAAAAACTTGGAGTTCTATTCATTCATTGTTGCACATTTTTCCTGCCTGCCCAACCCCTCCCAGTTAACTTTTCTCTTTGGAAAAAAGTTCTTTCATTGTTATACAGTCCCCACTCCCAGATCACTTAACTATGTATGCAGCTGTTATTCTGGACTCTTGTCATTGCAATAGTACATAATCATCTATTCCTTTTATACAGTTCTCTCCCTCATCCCCTTTTTTCTTAGTTTTCTCCCACCCCCATGTCAGTCCTGTTTTATAACAGTGGTATTATGCAGTAATTTGTCTTTTTGAGACTGAGATGTTTCACTCAACATAAGGTCCTCCATGATCATCCATTTTGTGTAATATTTCATGACGTTTTTGTTTTTCAGTGCTGCATAATATTCCATTGTGTGAATATATCACCGCTGTTCTATTCATTTGATTGCTGATGGACACTTGGGTTGTTTCCAACTCTTTGCTATTGTGAACAAAGCCACAATAAACATGTGTGTGCATGTATCTGTGGCAGTTCTGGTTTCTTTGGGGTATATTCCCAATAGTGGAATTGCTGAGTCAAATGGTATTACTATTTCCAACTTTTGAGAAAGCGTCATACTGCTCTCCATAGTGGTTGCACCATTTTACACTCCCACCAACAGTGCATAAGGGCTCCAGTTTCTTCACAACCTCGCCAGCATTTGTTGTTTGCTGCTCTGTTGAATTTTGCTATTCTTACTGGGGTGAAAAGATATCTCATAGTTGTTTTAATTTGCATCTCTCTTAGAGCTAGGGACTTTGAACATTTCTTCATGTGTTTGTTCGCCATCTGAATGTCTTCTTTGGTGAAGTGTCTTTCCATATCCTATGCCCATTATGCAATTGGGTTGTTTATCTTGTGGCACTGGAGTATTCCATAAATTCTAGATATAAGTCCCTTATCAGACATGTCCTTATTATTTCCCCCCCCCCCAGTCTGTGGCTTCCCTTTTTATTAAGGCATGTTGTTATTGGGTGCTGTCAAGTCAACTCTGGTCATAGAGACCCTGTGTGATGGTGCAAACCTGTCTTGTGGAATTTTGTAGGCTATATAGTCTTTAGAGATACAGACTGTTAGTTCTTTTTCCTGTGGAGCCACCGAGTGGGTTCAATCTATCAACATTTCCGTTAGCAGACAAACACCTAATTAGCCACTGGTTATCTTTTCCCAAATACATAAAATTGAGTAATTTTAAAAAATTAAAGCAAAAGTTTAGAGATAGCTACATTGTTCATGGTCACATAATGCAGGCCTTTTATCAACTAATACTATTTCTACTACCATAATATGTGAGCTACTAAAAATACCCATGGAACATTCAACAATTACCTGAACAGTTGTGGCCAAAAGTAATCCAATTTAGCTACAAGAGGATTTAGGGCAGAGAGAGAGAGAAGAAGGAATAGTGAGGTTTAAAAGCCTTGCTTAATCAGATTGGATGTCTATGCAGATTCAATCCTATAAGTAACAAAATGTTTTCATTTTCTCTACCTTTTTGCCAATTAAGAAATGCAAGCTTATTACTAAACAGCATCTAGAACCAAACACTCCCTTTAAAAACTAAAACTTTGAAAATATATATCCATTATCAGTGTCTAAAATATATACTTGGTTGCAACGCACAAAATAAATGAACAATGTGCTTTTTTAAAATGAAATTCAATAGAAATAATTAAACTACCAACACTCACTTACAAAGAGTATAAAACATAAAGTCTACAAATTTTCTATGCACACCAATATAAAATAAGAATTTAAAAAACAACCACATTCACAAATTACTTATGCCCCTGGTGTAATAACACTTCTCTCTTAGAAAATAAAGCAAAATCTGTTCATGAAAGGGGGGGAAAATCAGATATATATTCCTTCAGAAAATCATTTGGTTATGGAGTCATCATGAAGTAAGTTTCATATCAATCCTGTCTTCTAAAACAGAAGACGTGTGGTTTTTAAATATTTCCTTCACTCCCACTAACACAGCTCTGTATTAGATATTTAGCCTTGTTTTCAGGTAAGAAAAATGAGACTTAGAAATTCTAATTAAGTATTTTCTTCTCACAGTGAAGAAGGTACAGGCAGGAGAACTGAAATCAAAACTCGCCCAAATCTACTATCAAAGTCAAGTTCCCTTTTATCAAATTATAGCCCTGAACTCTAATAATAACCACTGGGGAAATAATACAGTCAAGTTCTTCCAAATCAGGAGCTCCAAATGAGCAGGCAGTTATGCCTGTAGCGTTCCCAGGCTCTTTTGTCAGGTCCTCTTGACACTTGACAGAGCTGGCTGGCTGTCTGTCATGTTGAGGCACAGAGCAGGGGAGAAGGGAGTGAGATCCTGTGAAAGTCACTTCGCTTCTCCCAAGTGTCTCTTTTCTTTGTAAAATGAGTATTAACAGAAGCAAATGCAAAATACTTGAAGGAGCTGGCACACTCCTCCCAACTTCATCTCCTGGAAATGTGGGCACCCATCTTTCCACTTGGCTGTCTCCAATTTAGTCTCAGAAGAGCTCAGTTCATGGAGTTATTAATCCATCAAAGTAGATTATGTCTGTGTTGGAACTTGAAAATGACCCTTGTCTTACCTACACAGTAAAACACACAGCTTCAGGAGAGCTGCTTTGTCCACTTCGAAAACAATCTGGACTTTCAGAATCCTCACAGTTCCCCAAAACCAGCCTTCAAGATTTCAAAGAAGTGGACATGACCCCAACAACTCTGAATCATGCAAAAGGCAATTTAAGTTCACCCCAAGAACTGGCACTGAGAAGTATTCTCTGCCAGGGAAGACAGATGGAGAGGGAAGAGACTTGATAAATGACAAGATACAGATAAGTAAATAGGAGGAGAAATGATGACGTGAGGAGGCTGAAGGAGAGAAGGGGAAATGCGGAGAAGAGATAAAAAAGCTGGAATGGTAGCCAGATGATTTAGAAAAGCTTCAGAAAATTCCTTTGCACTCACCAGGCTTCCAGGCGGTAGAGGGAGTGCGGACTGAAATTACAGAGGCATGGGGAGAAGTGAATCATGTCCTCCACCCAAGGGAAATCTGATCTCAAAGGAAGAACTTCAACTCTATTTTCTTTCACCCACCAACAGCCAAGCACAGCTAGAATCATTACATCTGAGTCACAGTGTGACTCAGTTGACAGAAACCCTGAAAATAAAGTATGTGAAAGTGCTTCAGAAATGGGAAAACCATAGTGGCCTTTGCTGATGTCTTCAGGAGCCACCGTGATGATTCAGAGATGCACCATGTGACAGCGGAGACCTGCCTACAGAGTCTTCATGGCTGCAAATTTATGGGAACAGGTCACCAGTTCTTACTCCCAAAGATCCTCTGAGGAGGTTCAAATCGCTAACCTTCAGATTAGCAACCAAGTGCTTAAGGTTTGAGGGATTAGGTATTACTATTATTACTGGCAACATTATGAACATTAAAGTGCTAACTGATACTGTTTTCCAATTTTACGAAAATCAACATTAAATTTAAAAAAGAAAAAAGAAAAACAATCCTACTCGACTGGCCTTTAGCAAAGTCCTGGTAGCTTAGTGGTAAGAAGCTGCCCTGTCAACCCAAAGGCACACGGTTCTTTTTTTTTTTTAACAAATCCGTAATTTTATTTGCTTTTCAATAAGTTTAAATCCTCGAGGGATACAGCATTACACGGATTCTGTGTCCGATGGCCTTAGCAGGAAGGTTGCTCCGAAATTTGGCCCGAACCATGCCACTGTTTCCGTGCGCACGAGTTACCTTTCCCCAGATTACTCTGGTTTTATTGGGTTTGCCACCAGGAGTCACCGTATTGTTTTTTGCTTTGTAAACATAAGCAAATCTCTTGCCTAAACAGAACTCTGTTTCATCTCGGGCATAAACACCTTCAATTTTAAGAAGAGCTGTGTGATCCCTCTGGTTCCGGAGACCTCGTTTATAGCCAGCAAAGGTGGCTTTGCACCAAAGCCTCCCAGCCATCTTTGTGGTTCAGAAGTCCTGCTTCCAAGAGGCCACAATTATTTCACTCAAAACTTCAGACGTGGGAGGAGACAACCAGGCACACGGTTCTAAATCACCAGCTGCTCTCTGAGAGAAAGGCAGACAACTTCCTTCTGTGTCATTTACTGCCTCTGAAAACCCCCTGGGGGGTAAGCGGTAAGCGAAGAGTTGGTTCTGACTCACCATCCATAATAAGAACAATAACCCTCTAGTAGGTTTTCAGAGGCTGTAAATGACAGGAGAAGAAATTGACTGTCTTTCTCTTGTGGAGTAGCTGGTAGATTCGAACCACCCGCCTCTGGGGTGGCAGTGTAACTCCTTACCCCCTAGGCAGCCAGAGGTACATTTCAACAACTATGCCTAGAGAATTCCTATTTAACAAGGAAGGCATGGACACAAGGTTAGCATAAAAGTACCCTCACAGAATGCTCTATTCCCGTAGAAATAAATAACTTCCATTGTATTTACTATTATGATGTTATATTTTTAAGAAAGATCTTCTAAAAAACAGAATCTATCTTTGTTACCTGGAGCAGATGAGAAAGAAGAATAAGGATAAATATGTAATATTTATGCTCTTGCTTTATCGAGAAACAGTAGGTATGCAATTTAAGTAACATGACGTGCTGTGTAAGGTGAGACCTCAGTGGATTCCATTGTAGTAGTCTCCGAGGATTTTAGTATGAGTCAGAAAGCTTTCAGGTGACATGACATGTAAACTGTCCTGAAGAATGGGCAAGTGGAAGATCGAAGAGAAGGGCCTGCCTTGTGGACAGAACACATTCTGAAGACAATGAAACTGTGAAAAACCCCAGAACATGCAGCTGCAATTCTGGGAAGGAGCTGAGGAAACGATTTTGGGGAGACGGGGTGGAGGAGAATGCAGAAGCAGTTGGGGACCTAGGAAAGAGAACGATTAGTAAAATTTAATTTCTGGAACAAGTCTGGCAATTGGGTAACTAGTTCATCAGAAAAAAAAAAGGCTAATGACAATACAACTGGACATTAAGCTGATGAAACAGACAAAAAAAATATTATGATTGTAGCAAGAGAAAAAAAAGGGGGAGTGGCTATAGAATGTCAAGTTCATCAGAAGGAATATAAGGATTCAATGGCTTTGAGATAATTCCACTGGGTTGGGTGTGGGGAGAGCGTGACTACAATATAGTTGGCTTCTAGTTGAGAACTAGAGAGAGAAATAGGATCTTTGTGGACATGTTGACTTCTAAATGCTTGACATCCGTTGTGCTGATTCTGATTCATAGCGATGCAGAATCTGACTCCACATGGAGTTTCCAAAGTTGCCATGTTAGGGAGGGGTTCAAATCACCATGCTTCTCTTGGAAGAAGAGTATTTCAGTGGGAGAATTCTTACTTTCTATGCTGGAGACCAGGATTCTCAGCCAATGCCTCTTTCGTCCAGCCAGATGTTTTAACAAGTTCTGGCAGTGCTAAACAGTAGATAGACTTCTGAGAACCAGCCAATACAAACATTACACTTCACCACTGACCGATCCTTGAGACATCTCAATGTCCACTAACATGACAGCTAACAAAATATATTGACATCATGATGCTGCCTATTGGTTCCGTTGGGAGGATCTGTTTATGTTGAAGTATAATCCATACTGAAGAGAACAATCTTTAATCTTCTTCAGTAAATGCTTCAAGTCATCCTCCCCTTCATGAAGCAAGTTTGTTTCCTCTCCAAATCCAAGTTGTTAATAAGTTTTCCTCCAAATCGGGTATTACCTACTTCTTCATATACTATAGTGTCTATGATTATTTGCTTGACACATAGATTGAATAAATACAGCAAAAAGATAAAAGGCCTGACACATAACTTTCTTATTTTAAATACAGTACCTCTCTGTTCCATTTTAATAACTGCTTTTTAGTCTATGTCCAGGTTCCACATGAGCACAATTAAGTTTTAGAATGTTAACTATAAATTCTAATGATCCTCATAGTCATAGGTTTTTGTACAGTCAACTAACTACAGATGAACTTCCTTCTGGTATACTCTGCATTGGAGTAAGATACAACTGGCATCAACAATGATAACTTGGGGAGCTCTGGTGGCCTAGTGGCAAGGAACTGCAACTACAATCCCAGAGGACAACAGTTCAAACCCACCAGATGCTCTGCCGGGAAAGGAGGGACAATCTCCTCCTGCACCAGTCAGATCTGATTTGACGGTACATGCACACAAAAAAATAATTAAAAAAAAAAAAATGATAACTCTTCCTACCATCTTTTGGATCCTGCTTGAGTTCCTAGCTGTTGTCAATGGACTCTGGCAATGCTTCCCCCCCTCCCCATTTTCTTCAAACCATTACTTTGGTAGAATATTATAGATAGATGTGCAATAATTTCAGCATTGTGTTAGATCGTATTTCTTTGACATGAGAACAAATAGATCTCATCTTGTCACTTGGCCGTGTAGCTGTCTTCCAAATTTCTATGCCAAAAGGAGTGAGCATTTCCAGCACCAGATTCATTTCTATGAGTATCCTAACTGGTATTCCATAAATTCCTAGCGTCTTGCTTTTTGTCAGTGCCATCAATGCACCTTGGGCATGTTCCTTAATTGTTACTGGTGCTTGACCTTATTTTACTTCCTGACATGTCTGAGTGCTAGTTTTTAGCACATTGACTCTCTGTATTTCATCTCTTTTTGATGGTTTTTGCACTGTTCAGTGTATTTTGCTTATAGAATCCTTTAGTCTTAGAATTTGAGACTTGAGTTTCTTCTTCAGTTCTTGAAACGTGAGAAATGTCAAGCATGTTTCCCCTTTTGGTTTTCTGACTCCAAGACTTTGGACATTTTATTTGAGTATTTTGCTTTGTCTTCTCAAGCTGTCCTTTGAAATCTTCTGCCCAACTCTCTATTTCATCATTTTTCCTTTCACTTTAGCTATTCTCTATTCAAACACAAGTTTCAAAATCTCTTCTTTTATCCGGATGGTCTGCTCACTTTTTCCTTTCTTTTTAATACCCTTTCCTTTCTTCATGTATAATAATCCTTGATGTCATACAGCAACTCATCAGGACTTCAACCATCAGTGCTGAGTGGGTCAAAGCTATTTCTAAATTCCAGAGTATATTCAAGGTATTACTTTGGCTTTTGTGGACTTGTTTTCTTTAGCTTCACCTTGAAATTGCATGTGAGTAATTGATGATCTGTTCCACAGTTGGCCTCGGGCCTTGTTCTGATGGATAATTTTGAGCTACTCAATTATCTCTTTCCACATTTATAGTCATTTAGAGTCCTTTGTATTCTACCTGGCAAGGCCCACTTCTATACTAGCCATTTATGTTGGATATTTTTCATTGTTTGGGGTTTTGGGGCTGGTTTTAAGAAGAAAAAAAAAGTAATGAAGATATCATATTGTTGTTCTTGTTGTTGCTGTTAGGTGCGGTCACGTCAACTATGATTCATAGCTATGCTAAAAACAATAGATCAGAATCTTGCCCTATCCTGGTTGAGCCCACTGTTGTGGTCACTGTGCCAATCTATGTTTTTGAGGGTCATCCTCTCTTTGTCTGAACCTCTACTTCTTATCAGCATATTTTCTTTTTCCAAAGACTGGTCACAGCATGCCCAAAGCCTATGAGAAGAAGTTACAGCATCCTTGCCTCAAAGAAGGACCCTGGTTGCACGTCCTTCAAGAAAGATTGTTTTAAACTTTCTTAAAAATTGGTCTCTAGCAACGGACAGGATATTCAATATACTTCTCCAACATCACAGTTCAGAAGCACTTATTCCTCTGTTTTCCCTTATTCACTGTCCAACTTTCTTTCAGAAGCATAAGAAGCAAATTAAAAGATATATGGCTTGAATCAGGCACATCTTAAGTATTTAACTTGATATACTCAGCTCTGTAGCACTGTGGCAAGATCCTTTATAGCATAATTTACCCAGCGCAACACATCTTTTTATTATCACATTAAGTCTTGCAAAATTCTATCATTTTATCTCTGGTGGAGTGTTTATCACCAATTCTATTTTCCCAAATATCTGTCTTCCTTCTTTGTTTCAAACTTTCCCATTCCAATCACACATCTTGATGGCATGTTTGGTCAGTTTCAAGAAATCAAACCATTACGGAGGAAAAAAATAGAATTTGTTCTATATTGTGAAAATCTTATGCTGGCTGGAAACATATTTCTGGAATTTTTAATGTTTTTGTATTTAATCCTATTTCTAGCCAATTAATTGAAATTAAATGGAAATTTTTTTTAAAAAAGAAAGCAAAAATAACATTCCATTTAAGGCAGATGGGCTTTCTGGATTATTACAGAAGTAAAAGTTGGTTTATAACCTTAATATTAGCATTCGGGTCCACTGAGTACCATAGTAAGATACAGTAATGAATGTAGTTACATAGTAGATGGGTTAATTAACAAGCACATTGTCAAGTTTATTGAATGAGACAAAGACCTTGTAATATGTTTTGAGAGAGAAAATACCAGTTTTAAATATGGCCCTTGTGAGCCCTGCAGACTTAACTAAATAGAGCAACGTGTTATATTATCCATGAATTAGTAATTAGAGGATTGGATTGGTCTATGCTTGTTTATTTTCTATGGCTAAGGTTCATGTTCAGATAGGTTCATATCAATCTAGATTTATGTCTTTTTCTCCCTTATTTGAACTACTGGGAATCTTGCCAGGAACATGTAAATTGTTATCTATTTTGCTGAATTTCCTTAGTGTATTCTCAGCAATGCCAGCGACCCTTGACTGACAAGCTTATCAAGAGATTTAGACAGTGACATCTCTTTGCTGTCAGAAGGCTCCTTTTAGCAATTCTTTAGTTTAGCCACTCAGATTGGAAGATGCTTGCTGATATTACCACTGAGCCACCTCTTCAAATTAGAGTCAACCTTAATGATGTAGATGGAGGAAAGTTTTCCACAACTTAGTATGAGAAGAAACAGCTACAAGCCTCAACTAATAATCAGAATGTGGAATGTATGAACTAGGAATTTAGGAAAACAGGAGGTTATCAAAAATGAAATGGAGCACTAAAAGATATATATACTAGGCATCAATGAGTGGAAATAAACTGATATGGGCAATTCTGGATCAAGCAATCATATCATCTACCATACTGATGATGACAAGAAGAATATTTCAAGATCTATACTGAGAGCAGCACTGTCATTGATGGGATAATATTCATAGATACACAAAGATTACTTCTAATACAAAGATTATTTCTTCTAGAAGCTAGAGCGAGGCTGACTAAGATGATACTCATTAGCCACCCATGACTACTGAGCACTGGAGATGTGGCTAGAACCAACTGAGATGTGCTCTAAGTGTAAGAACATCTTAAACTTCAGAGATTTGCCACAAGGCTATATAAGGAAATTATCTCATTAAAATTTTACTTTGACTGCCTATTCAAATAACAGCATGTTGGAAATATGGGGTTAAATAAAATATGTGACATTTAATTTCAACTGCTTTTTGGCAGTTCAAAGACATAGCTACCAGATCATTTAAAAAAAAAAAAAAAAAACTTAGCTACCAGATCATTTAAAATTAGGTATGTGACTCACAATCAATTACAGTGCATCAGCCCTGATGTGGAGTGATCCGGACAACTAGATCATTCTCTATCTAATTCTTGACATCTAATGTCAGCTGTAACAAAGACAGAATGGTGATTACTTAGATAACCCAGGGGACTGTCTGCTAACCCAACACCTCTCTGGTAGAATGAATTTACCAGTAGCTGCTCAGGAGAAAAGATAGGCGATCTCTTCTGGTGTCCTTTACAGCGTCAGAAAGTCGGTGGAGGGCCAGCTATGAGTTGGCTCTCACTCCAAGGCAATGAGCTGCGTTTTGAATTTCACTATCCAAACGCACTATATGACTGTCAGGTAAGTTTCTCAAGTATATTTATGCAGCTAAAAGGCTCAAAAGGCAAGAACCACAAACTTAAGCAGTAAATTCCCTAATGAGTAAGGGAATTTAGCAAATCATCAAAAAATAAAGCCAGGGCTCAACACACTGGCCTGACTGTGCTGTTGTGCCTGTCTCCACGCAAGCGACATACAAAAGTTTAGGGAATGTCACAAGAGCCACTTTTTTTAAACTTTAATTATCTAGTATCTTTCAGAACTGACTGAAAAAGTTGTAAATATCTTATCCTACCAACAGTAATGAGTCTCAATTGACTCGACGGCACATAACAACAACAAACAACCAACAGTAAAGACAACAAACAATAACTCATTGCCATTAAGTTCAAAGAAGCTGTATGTCACATAAGAGGAGACGGTTCATTTTTCTCCCTCAGAGCAGCTGGTGGATTCAAACCACTTGCCTTTGGGTTGGCAGCACTAGGCCTCTCTTATTACCAGCTCATTTTAACTTTGACTCACTTTGAGAACTTAAACTTTTAGTAAAAGCATGGGATTAAGACCTCTGAAAAGCACTGTCAAATACAATGACCTAATCTGAAAAACTGAAGCCTCTGAAGACTTTCTAAATCATTAAATATCCCTGGCTCGGCAAGAAGCTGCACCTCAATCCCGAAGGCACACTGTTCGAGGCCACCAGCAGCTCCGTGGAAGAAGGACGTGCAATCTCCTCCTCCCATGTGATTAACTGCTTCCGAAAACCCACCGGTTTTCAGGTAAGGGTCTGTCCATTCCAACTCTATGCCACTCAACAATTGTATATTCATACTGAGCAGCCTTCAAATTCAAGCTCACTGCCATCAAGTCAGTTCAGGGTCAGGGTGACCCTCCACTGGGGCCTTCCAGGTTGTAAATTCCAAGTGGAGATGACTGCTCATATTCCTTCCTCCAAGAGAAAAAGGCCTGCCTTTGTCTGCTTCCGTGAAGATTACAGGCAAGAAAACCTTAGGTGGTAGTTCTCCTGAATCAAAATGCCCTAGGCTGTGCCGAAACACATGTGCAACTACATCAAAGGGGCAGTCCCGTACCTTTCTAATGTGACACTTCACGGTTATATTCATGGATGCACCTAGGATAATCACCAGGCACTCTGGTGGCTTGGTGTTAAGAAGTTGCACTGCCAACCCAAAGGCACACGGTTCGAATGCACCATTTGCTCCAGGAAGACAGTTTATCTCCTCCAGAGGAATTTATTGCCTCTGAAAGTTCACTTGGGGAGTCAGCTACGGGTAGGTTATGACTTGATAGTATATAACAACAACAAAAGATCTTCCAAAAACATACTTTTATAATAAAAACTGATAGAAGTAGCGGTCTGTTTTACTACCAAAACATTTTCCCCATAAACATTTAAACAAACGGTCCTTGTCTGGTTGTTGTTATGTGCCATCAAGTAAAAACCAACCCATAGTGGACCCTCCAGGGAGTTTTCAGAGGTAGTTAATCACATGGAAGCAGACTGCTCATCTTTCTTCCAAGGAGTGGCTAATGGATTCGAACCCCATGCCTTTGGGATTTTAGCACAACTTCTTACCACGAGGCCGCCAGAGTTGATTAAATCGTCAGGATGGCCTAACTAGTTTTTACTCAAGATTTTGTTTGCGTGTAGCTGATGTTTCTGTTTTTCCCTTTCTAACAAGTGTTTTGTTTTTCCCTTTCCTCTCATGCATTTATTTATAGTACCTTAGATCTGGAGGTAGTTTACAAAAAAATAACAATGATGTTGTTTTTTGCTAGACATAAATAAAACTAAAAGGAGGATAAAGATAAGAACTCACTAGACCAAACAAATTTAACCACTACAGGCAGAAACAAAAAACCACAAAATCTTTCTTTTTTTTTTAACTCACCATTACAAAATTTGTGAAATGGTTTCGCTATTTATTTTACTCAATAACTATAACAGCTTTAAGAAGTTTTCATTATATTATGCGTGGAATAAACTTATTTTCAAATTTTATCTTTTTCCAAGAAAGAGAAGAAATTTCAAGAGGAGCAAAAGATCATGCAAAAAAGATTATGTGAGCCCATAAACACAGGCAGGATTTAACCCTGAGAGTACTGTAGTTTAAAGACTAAATTCTGCTGTTTTAGTCAGACACAAAAACTATCATATATTTGTAATTTAACATTATTTCACTATTCACATTATTTCATTTTTGCTGAATTTAAAAGTCATATTACTTTCTTAAGAGATCACAGAAGTAATATTTTATGCAAAGTCTTGCCTTTCTGAAATGCTTTCTAAGAGAAGAAACTATCCACCAGAAAAAAAGACTCTCAAGAGGCCAAAGTCCCAATGAACACCAGGAGAAAGAAAACACACAGCTTAGGCCAAAGGCAAATGCCTCTTCCCTTAAATAGCAGTTTCCTCTTTTCTCAAACATCAACTTACCACAATAGAGGCTCAGTTACCACAACAGCCTGCTAGCATCCTCCATCCACACCCTTAATCAACCTATTCTCTTGGAGCTTTCAAAGCTGACAGCTTTCAGAAAGGATACAACCAGACCCAGGAGGCTCCATTGGCTCACCTTCTCAGCCAACCATTTTTCTCTCAACACAAAAAGTCCCTTCCACTCTGAAGAGGTGGTAACCCAGTATCCACCTCAATTTGGGGCCCTCACATCCTTCCTATCCCCCACGTCCATTATTAACGCAAAGCCTCTAACTTAAGGTGTACTCTGTACAAGACTACCCTTCAATCTCCGTCCTCGCCTTGTAGAAATGCACAAACGACTTCTGGTTTTTCCCTTAGGAACGTCAGTGAGGCCAGCATGCCCATTCTTTGCTGATCCTTACTCAACTCATCCTCCAGTCAGTTCCAACTCAAGGAAACCCTTGAGTTACACAATAAGGTCTCCTTAGCTTAAAGTGTCACAGAAGCACATCAATGGCCTTCATTTGGAAGAACTATTTGACCATCAAGTCCAGGTTAGTGTGGCCCATTCTCACTGGTTCATGTTCAAGATCACCCTTCCATCATAGTCTACCTTAGCCTGCAAGTCCTGTTGCATCTGGTCAGCATCATGCAACACACAAAACACACAAGCCTCCACTGACGGGGGGGGGGGCGGCATTGTGCAAGACTCGAACCTAGAACTCTATCACTCAAACCCACTGTCCTCATCCATTTGTAGCTGTAGGGAAACAAATTCTTGAGCTAGCCCAGAATCTGTCAGCATATATCATATAGTTAAGATTTTTGCTATTTTGCCAGCAAGTTGGCGCCAACCCGTCGCTGACTCTCCAGTGGATTTTCAGAAGCAGTAAATTGCACAGGAGAGACTGCCCATCCTTCTCCCACAGAGCAGCTGGTGGATTTGAACTGCAGGTCTTTGGGATTGCAGTGTAGCTTCTTACCAGCAGGCCACACAGACAGACAGATGTAGGTAGACTGATGGATGGATGGATGTATATGTCAGTTAGTAGATGATAGATAGATAGATAGATAGATAGATAGATAGATAGATAGATAGATAGATAGATATTCATCCATTAGGTAATCTGGGAAGCCCAGACAGAATAACCGTATAACTTCATCCCAAACTCAGCCCCTTTCACTCCCACCCAAGCAAGAGCACCAGTCTCCAAGACAGAGCTCTGCACAGCTGTCACTGTGGTTCAGGGCCTCTGAGGAAACTTACAAGCCTCCTCAACTGTAGCAGCCCTACATGGAAGGGCGGGAACCCATCCTAAAACCGTTGAAGTCACCATGTCAATCTCTATCGTGGAAGAGCTTCCTCCGTTCTTGTTGACCTATCCACCTATCATTATCATTATGCCCACGTTACATATGGGCACGTGGAAGCTAAGGCTGCGAAATCAGCCCCAAGTCATACAGCTGTACAGGGGCAGAGTCAACTGTCCTGTCCTAAAGCATGAAGCCTGGCTCTTCAGGCCACCTCTGCCAGGCCGCACAGTCCAACCCTCAGATCATCCAAAGAACGTCAAGTTCTGGTGGGCTCTTACATGGGAAAGTGTACCTGGATGGTACCTTACACAAACTCGAATTATTCAGATGCTAACGAGAGTGCAATGTAAACCACCTGTATTTAAATACAGGGCTTTAAAAGTCCTCGTCCCTAAGCATCAGCTCCTTACTGGCTTTTCAGTTTAGACCGTATTTACTCTGGAAAAGGTATCCTAAAAAGGAAGACACACTGAAATGCACACGGGGACGCTGACAGCACAGCCATTCGCAGAGGCTGGACGCAGGAGGGGCTGGCCACTCTCCAGATCATCCCCTCGTCCCCTCTCCCTCAGCAGGCGCGTTCCTGAGCGTCCAGGGGAGAGAAGGCGCCCCTATCTGATGATACCGAGGAAACACTAGCCTCGACCGCGCTGCTCCCCACCTCCTGCCCCCCAAGATGGGCAGCCGGCTCTCCTTCCCCCGATCCCGCCCGGGGCCACCTCCACTGGGTGAAATGAATGGCCGTGAGGCCGCCCCGATACTCGCGGGGTCCCCGGGTCCCCGGCGGCCGCCGATCGCGCACGCTGCCCCTCCTCCCGCAGCCCCTGCTGGCATTTGCACGTGACTCTGCAGGGAGAAGAGTCGGGTCTTTGTGCCTCTGTAAGGAATGCGGGCACAAACAGACATCACATCGCCCCGAGACACACACAACCCCCAACACACACACCCCTCCCCGCCCTCCCCAGGACACAAAGCATCCCCTAGACACTGGCCCTGGGCACGTCCGGCAGTCCCGGGCTGCGCCACTGCAGACAAAGGCGCCCGGCGGCGGGCAGGATGGAGGGGAGGCGGGCGGGAAGTCGGGCCCGGGCCGGGATGAAAGGGCGCCGGCTGCCCATTAGTGGCTCAGGTCCAGCTTCCGCCGCCCCCCACAATGCGCTGACCCGCCCGCACCCCACCCCGCACAGCCCAGTGCGCAACCGAGGAGGGCTCGGGCCGAGGAGCAACAGGCTCCGAGCGCGCCGCCGCCCCCGGTGGCACCCCGACTCTGCCCTCCAGCCCAGGGGAGAGGAAACTTTGGCGAGGCTCAGCCCGAGCAGCGGCGGCGGGGTGGTGGTGGCCGAGAGGGCCGGGGTCGGCCATGGATCCCCCCCAACACACACACACCCCCGAGAGCGCCCGGGAAACTTGGC
>NW_006399764.1:19040160-19041613 GCF_000299155.1 Elephantulus edwardii | reverse complement strand
TCAGGGGGCGCGGCCGGCGGCGGGCCCGGCTTTGAACCGGCGCCGGAGGCGCTGCCTCGCGCGGGGCCGAGCAGCAGCGGTGGCCAGGCCGGGCCGACAGGCAGAGCCCGTTAGGTTTCAGTTCCAGAGTTTTAGAAGTCCCACTCCTTTCAGGCTAAGTAAGGCCTGTGCGGTATGAGACTGACTTACCCACTTGGTGACCTGTTGGGAATTGATCAGGATGTGTACTTGTTTATCTAGGACACAGTGACAGTCTGTTTCCAGCACTGCGATAAAATTCCAGGTTTTCTCATGTGGACCACCCTGTTTGGGCGCTCTGGGCGTAAACGTAGAAGTGGCATAGGAGAAGAGGACAATAATCTAATTAGTGTCAAGAAGTTGCGCTGCAATCTGGAAGGCACCCAGTTCGAATCCACCACCTGCTCCACAAGGGAAAGATGAGCAATCTTCTGCCTCTGAAAACCCTTCAGAGGGTCAGCGATGTTGATTCTGATTCGGTGGTACACAACAACATTGTCAGTGAATACAAGGGGTTCTTTCCATAGTCACTTGTCAATACAACAGATTACAATGTCCAAAGTACCTTATTGCAGATGGGGGGAGGGGGGAGCAGAGAAATTCCATACTAAAGATGGTTTTTGCCGTTTATACTTGTGTTAGGTATTAATCTAAACATGTTATTCTGTCCAAGTCAAAGTTCTTACATTCAAAAAGGATAACATATATATAGTTTCTGGTAAACATTTTAACTTACAGTTTACATATGGCTGAGGATAGTGCAGCTTGAAAACACAAGGCTAAGGCAGGAAAGATGCACTTCCTTTCCCAGTAAACAGCCAGTTTAAGATAATATGCATGACTACAGAGGCATTAAAATAGGGTCTAAAGACAAAACAAATGTTAATTAGACAGTTCAAAGACTTTTGCAGGCTGGAAACCAGGATGCCAAGTTTTTAGAGCTATACCTTATGCATGAAAGATCCTGAATTTATTTTTCTTTTAAATGATATAGAACAGAGAGTGTGAAAAACAGGGGGCCAACAGTTCCCATGACTTCTCTGAGTATTTATTTAGAATCATAAGGAAGGTAAACAAAGTAAAATCATAAGGAAGTGCAAAACAAAAACTAAGGATAATGGTGAAGTCTTTTACAGAAAAGGCCAAGTTCCTCTTTATGCTAATCTCAGGAGGGAGGGATTCAGTTAATACAAACTAAGAACAATGTTGACCCTTAGGGAACACCTTAGTGCCACAAGGTGACCTTCAGCTTGTATTAAGCCTCCCTCATTTCCTGAAATAGCATTTGGTCTACTATTAGTAAATTTGATATTCGGCTTCCCTCATTTCCCCCTCTTTTGTTTAAATCATAATTTTGAGATCATTAAGATGAGCATAATTTCTTTTCTTCAGGATTCATTTTTCCTTGTCTCTTAATCCTTTATATATTTTTTTT
>NW_006399764.1:19010573-19036822 GCF_000299155.1 Elephantulus edwardii | reverse complement strand
TATTTCTCCTTCATAATCAGAATGAATAATTTCTTCCCAGATGAACAAAGATACCCTTGCTGGTTAAACTACTTCTTTCAATAATTAATCCAACACAATTTTTTTGAATTGGTCCAAAAATATTAGTCGGTATCTTATAAACTCCCAATTCTGGTAAAAGAGTAATATTGTCAGTAAGAGCTATATTTAATGTTGTGCTTCCCAAGGTGGCATGAAATAAGTCCGAGGCATACTGTCTTCGATCACAGTGAGATACTGCTGGCAGCTCGCATTGTTTGGTGTGGGGCCCTGAGCTGACAGGCCCCCTCGGAAGTTTCCAAACCCAAACTTAACACCTTGTTTATCAAATAAAGATCTACATTCGCTAGTCCCATGATATCCCTTTCCACATTTTCTACAAAGCCCTGAAAGCCTGGATTTTTCTCTCCCTTCTTTCTTTCTGACAGTCTCTTTTCAAATGTTCTAATTTCCACAATTGTAACATTAAGTTGGGGACAAATTTAAAGTTTTTTTAAAAAAACAGCTTTGTTTCTTAGCACTTAACCTTTTGGATTTTACAGGTAGTCAATAGAGGGTATAACTTTTCTCTTTATATCTACTGAGAACTAAGTTGCATTTTCTCTTTTATCTGCTTCTAAACTTCTAATCTATGCAGCTGTGAAAGACTGGTTGTCTCTTTATTGTTGGCATTCCGGACTACCAAAAATAAAGAAAAACTATCCATCTTTCAAATGCAGTCTATTTTAAGAAAGTTTTTACTAATTCAGAGATTTTTATCCATATTAAAATTTTTTCAGCTGCAGCTTTTAAATTTATTTATCAATTTTTATAACTTATTCTTTGCTTACTTCATCTTCCAAATCAAGATTTTTCTCTTAAGTTAGCTTCAGCCTCTTTTCCTATTTCACTGAAATTATCAAATTGTATGAGCTCAAAGCACTATTATTACATTAAGCCTAATAAGACAACAAACAACAATAACAAACTTAAAACAATCAACACAAACAGTTACTATTCTTATTAAAGTCCATACTGGCTAAAATTCAAAAGGAATTTGTTCTTTATATGCTATTAATAAATCTCTTATAACATTATATAATGTTATAAAATAACATATAAAACAAAGTTTTATAAAATAAAGTTTTAAAATTTGACTACGCTCTACCTACTGGCTTTAACCCGTAATGTCACTATACATACTGAAACAACTGCAAAAATGACTTTTCTCTTACTTTTACCCCTGAGCTCTTAAGTAATTCTTTATGAGAGAAATATATTGAGCTTCAGATGATGGGGCGTCCCCCATGACTCTTTCTTATCAATTCTACCTCTGAATTTTTAATACGTTTTCAGAGGGTGGGGTATATTCCCCATGAAATATTTTTCTTCCCTTAAATTTTCCCTTTAAGGGGTGAGAGAATCCTCATGAAATTTTTTCTAATTCTATCCTTAACTTCCAAGGAGTGAAGATTCTCTCATGACCCTGCTTTTAATTTTCCCGAAAGTTTCACTTACCCTGAGCAAATTCCCTTTCGGTTCCTGGTGTCTGCTCAAAAAAAAGATAAAGAAAGAGAAACCACCACTTTATCCAAAGAAAAACCACCACCTTGTCCCAAGTTCGGGCACCAGAATGTTGCAGACTAAGGGTATTTTTATAATTATTAATAATGAGGCAGACTACCAGGAATGATATAGAACAGAGAGTGTGAAAAACAGGGGGCCAACAGTTCCCATGACTGAAGGCCAATCCTGAATTTCTTAATACCACCCCATCCTATCCATCGTTATGGGTAGCAGGTGACCTGAAGGCACATAACAACATCACTACAGGCACCTTATTCTTAGATCAACAGTCTAGGTAACAACTATAACAGTATAACTCCCGAAAGAGCTCAGAACGGCTTGCTGCCAGGGAGAAAGCTAGACTTTTCTGTGTTCTGTCCTCTTCATCCAGTCTCTCATAGCCTCAATGCCACAGTCCTGCATATTTTGTGTCTGTGTGTGGAAGAAAATGAGTCTGTTTTCAATGCCTATGTTTAAAGTTTAGAGGGATATGGCCAAAGAATGTATGTTGTTGCCATCACTGTCGTTGTTATGTGCCTTCTGGTTGATTAGGACTCATAGGACCCTATGAACAACACAGCTGAGCCTTAATCCATCCCAAGCCAACCTCACCATCTCTGATTCTCTCAAGCCCATTATTTTTCAATCTGAGAGGCTCTGCCTCAGCACTAGGGAGCTTTGGTGACCTAGTGGTAGGAAACTGTGCTTCAATCCCAAAGACATGCGTTCAAATCCACCAGATGAAATCCACAGGAGAAAGATGGGCAATCTCCTCCCATGTCATTAACTGCCTCTGCAAACTTGCTGGTGGGTCTGGTATGGTTCCCACTCAAAAGTAAAGAGTAGAAACACTCAGTTGTTGTTTTGTTGTTATGTGCCATCAACTCATAGCGACCCTATGTGCAAGAGCCCCAAACCCTGCTCTATCCTGTGCCAAACCTCACTGTCTCTGACACACCTATCCCCATTACCCTCAGTACTATGTCTAATAAGGTTCCACTGTTACTCATAAAGCTTTTGAAGGCCTGTTAGTTCAGAAGTAGGTGGTTACGTCTTCTTCTTAGTCTGGAGGCTCCCTTGAAACCTGTCCTTCATGGGTGGCTTTGCTGATATTTGAAATACCAGTGCTATTATTTCCAGCATAAAAGCAATGTGGAAGTCACAAAGAAATGTGTAGAGGCCCCATTAAAATATTTTAAAGCATTCCTTAATATTTTAAATGGCATTTGAAAGGGCAAATTTAACCTTGTAGTGATTGCTTTTCTTCAACATTCACCAAATATTTAAGGGGGAAAGGTGTTTATAAAAAGCTTAAGTGCAGCAATGAATGAAAATCCAAAATCTCTGTAAATGTTTATTAAAATTAATTTTAAAAATTTTTTTAAAAAGCTTAAGACTTCAGAGTGAACCAACTGGAGGCTTTAACGGAATAATTTTTTTTTTCCTTTTTATCTTTTTTTAAAGAATGTAGTGAAATAACATTGTTTGTCTGGAGATTCCGGGGTTTAAGTGAAGTGAGCTCTGTTTCCTGCCTGAAGACAGTGCCCTCCCCAAGGCCCCTTGTGCTTCGACAAACAGTTCTACCACAGACCCACAGACCCGTCTGTAGTGACCTGACCTTCCACAGGTTTCCAAGGTGTAACTTGACCTGAACAAGTCTGCCCATCATTCTCTGATGAAGCTAGCGGTGGACTCAAAATTGCCAGTAAAGTGCTGCTTTGCATCTCCCTATGGACTATGCTACCAGCGCTCTAAGAAAACCATTGGCTTGATTCCTCCCCCACCCCCACGCCCAGTCTCGAAGTCCTTTGAAAATGAAAGTGGAGTTCTGATGGATAGCAGAGGCGTCTCAGTTTAGCCTTCCTCTTGTGTTTTGAGCATCTCTTAGTCACGTATAACATTTTTCCAGGTACTGACGGGCTCAGGAGGCTCCCATTCTGCACTGGGTACCACAATTACCATTAATATCTTCTCCCACTCTTTTACATGCTCTTATGATAATGCTCCAGTTCACAGATCAAATATCATTTGATTGAGACATCTTCTCTAAACATTTATCTGTGGATCCCACAGATCAGGAAAAACTCTGTGATCCACATTGTACCCTACAATGTGCTTCATAGTATTCATCCTATCTTGTAATTCTGTATTTAGTTTTAGAATTCTTTATTTACTGTCTCCTTCCATCCTCTTAGAGTGTAACACCAGGACAACAGGGGCCAAGTCACCAGTTCATCCTCTTAACTAAACAAAGTGCTTCACACCGAGTGGGTGCTCAACTGCTAATAGTTACATAATTGCAAGAAGGGGAAGTTCTCTAGCAACTTCTATATTCTTGTTACATTCATCCCTTTTGGAGAGGATTCCCTTATTGCTTGGAAATTCCAAATTGTTCTTCCTCTTTGAAGAACAATTTCCATTTATTATTTTCCAAAATTTTACTATTCTCAAATGCAAAGGAAATAAGCCCAAATACAATACTAGAAGTTGAGAGGAATGTCAACAACAAAGGATATTATACAAATGACACAATATTGCTTGCTTAAAATTATAATAATTTAAGTGCACCTACTGCAGAAGGTCAAAAAAATACCATCTTTAGCATGGATCACACTTCAGCATAAAACAAAAATCTTCAAAATTTGGCCAATAATCTACCTCATAATAGATGCAGAAAAGATTGAGATTTTCAAGGACTTCCTTTATTCAACCCACAATCAACACTGTTGAAAGTGTTGAAAGGAGTCAAGAAAACATGCAAACATGTTGCACTGGTAAAATCTTTTGTCAAAGACCTTGTGGTTTTAACCTAAAAGTTGGCTTTTACGTTTTTTAGGCATTACAATTAGACATCTCTGATCTCCAGCTACCTTAACTGCAGCACATGGTCTTAAAAATCACCAACAGCTGAGGCACTAGGATAAGAGAAAAAGAGACTCCACACTGAGTAGCAAGACTTGAGGCAAGCAAAGCTTGTGGCAGAAGGACCCTGGTGAGAGTGAGACTCTGGTGGCAGAGACACTGTGGCATTACTGTGGAGAAACTGTGGCAAGGTGTGACCTGAGGCTTCTTCCATTTGTGCTGGCCACAGTTAAAGGCAGTCACATTTTTGCTGTTCTTGCTGGATGCTTGAAGGAGAAGCTGACTTAGAACTGCTCTCAGTCAAACCTTGCTGAATGATTTGGATCTGACCGCTGAACTGAAACCAGATCCTAGCCGACTTGAGGAATTGTGCCTTGTGTCACCTGCAACTCATAATGACCTCTGTACGGCAGCTCTGAAGCCTGCCCTGTCCTGAGCCAGCCTCACTGACTCATATACCTTTTCCCATTGCCCTAGTCACAGTATCAGTCCATCTCATCTAGGTCTTTCTCTCCTGAACTGTGCCTTAGGACCGTTGAAATAAACTCGGACTTGTACTGTGAGATATTTTTTGTCTCTCCTACCCTCCAATTTACTTCCCTAATAAACCCCATTCTCAACTCTGAGTCTGTGAGTCAACAATGAATAAATGAACCTCTTCCTGCTGGTGGAACTCTACAGGCACCATGGGGCTGAGCTACAGGCTCTTTATTTGCTTTCTGCTCTGGGGCAGTGGGGGCTATGTTATTATTACCTTATTACCTTCTTTGGCCCTTTCAGAGGAACACTCTTGGTCTGTGCTGCCATGTCCCATTTTCTCCTCTTAGACAGACCTCTTTAAAGGACTGGAGAGAAAGGATAGTTAAATACTAACATACATGCCAACAAATCCCGAGCCATGGTATTTCCCATTGCTTCCCATGTATATTAATGTCGGACAATGAATAAGGAAGACCAAAGAGGAACTGATGTCCTAGAATTGCGGTGTTGGTTAAGAGTATTGCCTGTCTTGTGGACTGCCAAAAGAACAAATATTTGGTGAAAGAATTGCTGCTTGAGTGTTCCTTACAGTCAAGGATGGTGAGACACCATCTCACTTTGGACATATTGTCAAAAAGGCCTGTTACTGGAAAACAGCATCATGCTTAGACATGTGGAGTCAGAGGGAGGTAGACTCTCAACAAGAACAAACGGCACCATGGCGGCCGAATAGGTGTGAGCATGGCAGAGATTGAGATGATAGTGCAGGACTGGGCCAGGCTCAGGTCTACCAGAGTGGGAGTTGACCCCAGGGCACCGAAACATTACAACAAGCAGTGCCAGTGGCCACAACAATGAGTTTAAGTGCTGCAGTGATGGTGAAGATGGTACAGGATTGGGCAGCACCTAGTTCTGTTGTGAAAGGTTCACTATGTGTCCCAGTGACTCTAAGACACCTAACAACAACAACAATAGAAATGCAAGGGCTCTAGTGGTGCAATGGCTAAGTGTTTTATCTACTAACTGAAAAGCCAATGGTTGGGAAAAGACATGACAATCTGCTTCTATAAAGTTTACATGTTATTGTTGTGTGCCTTCGGGTTGGAACTGGCCCATTGTTTACCCTCCGGTGGGCTTTTAGAGGCAGTAAATTGCTTTGGAGGAGATTGCCTATCTTTCTCCCACAGAGCAACTGGTGGATTTGAACCATATGCCATTCAGTCTTGGAAATCCTGTGGGCAAATCCACTCTGTCCTATATGATCACTGTGATCAGAATAAACTCAAAGACATGCAACAAGGGGAACAGCAGTAATCAAGCTCCCTAACCAGCTACCAATAGTATTCTAAGATTCTTAGCAGATAAAACGGCATTGGTGGCTTTAAACAATAGGGGAAGAGCTCCTAACAGTAAAGGAAACACAAGTATAAAAAATTTCATTCCCTGTTTGTTTGGGGTTGGGGTTTTTTGTTGTTGTTTCTTGGGGGTTTTTTTATAGGGATTTTTTGTTTGTTTTTGTTTTAGTACATCAATGCACTCAAAACAGAAGAATCAAGTTTTATATAAAGGTATAATTGCTCTGGTCTCATTTAGCCTAAGCAAATTCTATTGATCCACTTTAAAATGTATTTTATTTAAAAAGTATTGTATTGTACTGTATTAAAGAGCATCTTGTTTAGACTAGTTCTTCCATAAATTACACAGCAATTGGGAGTGATTCTACTCTAAAAACCTCTCCTTTTGAAGTTAATCTCCCTGGTAATTGCTCATCTATTGGTTCTAATCCAGAGAGCCCAGAATCTTCTAGTGGTCATATCACAGCCTAGCACTGACTAGAGATAAAAATTAATTGGACCAAAATGTTTCTTCAAGAAAAGTGGAAAAAGTCAGAGTGGAAGGCAGATAAGGCGGAGCTGCCCTGCTTTATGAGGTGCAGAGAGTTCAGCTTGGACACACAGATTCTCAGAAAGCATACAGCCAAACCAGAAATCGTTACTGTCAAGTTCATTCAGATGCAAGATGGCCCTATGCCTGTCACGGTCCAGTTTTCTCAGCTTTGGGCTCCAACGGCTGATGGTTTGACTCATCAGGCCTCTCTTCTGCAACACTTCTGAATGGACTCACATTCCTAGCCTTCAAGTTAGCCACAGAAAGAGTTAATTAACCACGTGAAGAAGTCTTGCCCCTCTGAGTAGAAACCTCGTCGTACTATAGCTGATGGGCTTGGGCTCTGTTAGGTAGATAGCCACTCAGGCGAACTCCACTACAATCTGGTTTTTTCCTCAAACTTAAGTAATGTTCTGATTATTTTAGTGGGCGTTGGGGGGGGGGGGAAGGAAGTTCTTAGGGACTTCCAGGATTGATTGACATTATTTTCTTTGTTGTTGTTGTTTTTTTTTAATTTTTGTATTTCGATGTAACTTATATGCAATTATAAAATTCAAAACCTTGCTGCTATCGAATTGGAAGTGACTCATAGCTAGCTGACCGTCAGTGGGTTTTTTGAGGCTTGTAAACCACACAGGAGGCGCTTGTTCACCTTTCTACGCAGGAGCAGCTGGTGAATTCAAATCACCTGCTTCTGCATTGGCAGCGCCAACTTCCTACCCACAGGCCACAAGCTTCTTTCAGTATGCTTAGTATCTTATGCTGTTCCTCTAACACTTCCACAAGCGTAATTCAGAACAAACTAGGCTGTCTTCTCAGAGTCTTCAAGATCTGTTGTAGACCAGGGGCGAAGTATTTTTATAAGTATTAATAATGAGGCAGAACACCAGGAATGTAGGAGAAAACCCGAGGTAAAGCAGGAGACAAACAGTTCTCGATCCATTGAAGGGAAACTCCCTGCCGATTCCAGCTTTCCTGTCATTAGTGAAAATTGCCAGGAAGTAAATCACAAAGAGAATCCAATACAGGTGAAGCTAAGCTTTCTCTATTATCAACCTTCTGCTTGACTCAGGAGGGAGGCGCGATGCAAAAATCCTGTAAACGGGCAAAAATCCTGTAAACGGCTCAAGGATTGCCTTAGTGCTTCAGGACTAATTCCAGCTGATATCAGCCTTCCCCATAATCTCAAGTGGTAGTCTGTTCATTACAAAATTTGGCTTCCCATAAAGATCAGCAAGCAAGATGGACCCTGGAAATGAAATTCTTGCCCCACCAAGACCCAGCAACGTCCCAAGACTACTCCTTGTTCTGTTTCCAAACAGTGGGATGTCGTCCCTGAGGTGGGGTTTCTGCAGGGCTCAGATGCCAACCTTCAGGTCCACAGGTAAGTGTGTGTTATGAAACAAGTATTTCCTCCAAGACCAAGTGACTTTGGGAACTTTTCATTGTGGAACAGTGAACTGTTTCCATAACCTTTAGCAAGCTGCAATGCTCATTAATAATGCCTCATTGTAGGGCGCACTAGATGACCTGCGTTCATCTCCCTCCGCCTCACCTCACACGTGTGCCGTTCCTGTGTACAATCATTTGCAGAAAGCTATTATATCTACCGCCTAGCTGTAGGGCTTCCATCGACCTTTAGTTTCTTAATGTTTTAACACAAGGCGTTTGACTGTATTATATTTCTGTTTGTCCATTGCTGGGATGCATGTCCGTTTTAAATGATCTTTCCATTATTTTTTTTTTCTGCTGAAAGCGAAAAAAAAAAAAAGATGAAGGAAAAGAGAACATTTATATAATGAATGTGTTTGTGTCTAGAAGCCATTAGGAAGGGCAAATTGATAAAGGGGAATTCCAGGCATGAGAAAAATGTAAAAATTACTTCTCTTTTGAGAACATGTACTCTGTCTCTCTTCACTTAACAAATTGCTTGTAGAGGAATTGAAGCTCTGAACACTTACAGTGTGCCTGACTGGCCCCTCTTCTCTTTAAGGAAGAAAAAAAAGGGGCAGTGTGAGGTCACAACCTTCTGACCTTGAACTTTGGTACCCACAGAAATCCTGGGGAAAGTATCTGGGACCAGGATTCCTCATACTATTTTCAGGGGTGGAGAAAGAAATAAATCCAAATACTGCTCCCAAAGGAAGCTCTGGTGGCCTAATGCTTAAGGAGTGGTGCTACCAACTCAAAGGTAGATTGTTCTAATCCACCACTGTTCATGAGAGAAAAATGAACAGTCTCCTCCCAGGTGCTTTATAGCCTCTGAAAACCCACCAGAGGGTCCACTATGGTTTCAACTTGAGGGCACTTAACAACAACAATCGTTCTCAGATTTATACAAGCTGTATCAGAATTTGGAATTTTTTTCCCTTCAAAATATGTCTGCCCACATAGACTTGTTAAGAAAACCTAATTCAATTGTCCAATCAGATATTAAGGAAAAAGCCATACAAATTCTCATAAGAACATGATCAAATAATTCCATTTCTTCTACATGATGTGCCTTCTATGTAATGGCAAAAAGAATAAACAAAATGAATTTTCTAGTAAACCACTGATTCACTAGACCACGTTGTACCTGCAGCCCACCTCAACTCTTGTCTTTCCACATTTATGTGAATCAGTAAATTTCTAAAAAGACATTTCTTCAATAAATTAGTGTGGGATGTTCTGTTATTTGTAATGAAAAGTGTGCACTTTTCAATGATTTGAACATACATATAGATTAGATATAGGTGATGTGAATGAAACCATTTACAATACCCATGGGACACTCTCAGGCGGCATGAGTTCCTGGAGAAAGGCACTGTGCTTGATATAGTGGAGGGTGAGTGAGAAAGAGGACACTTGTCCAGGAGAAGGATTGACATAGAGGCTGCCGCAGCTGAGACTGTAACGGTGGGAAAGCCCAGGAGTGTTATGTTCTGTTGAACTTAAGCATTTGAAGGCACACGTAGAGATAACTCAGCAGAGGTTTGTTCAAGGATAAATGGGTATATAAGGAAGAAAAGTAAAGTGTTTCTGCAGATGAATAGGCATGTCTTACTGCAAAATGCAGCTTCTTCCTGATCACACAATGATTGCACCGAGAGAAATGGAAGAATATTCTTTCAGACAATGTAGCTCTAGGAATTAGTTATTACAGTCTTCAGAGCATAAATGCAATAATAGTGATATAGCCAAGCCCTTTCCCTATTGTTAGTTGTTGTTATATGACGTTGAGTTGTACATAGCGACCCTGTGTACAACAGCCCTAAACTCTGCTCTGTCCTGTGCCAATGTCACTATCTCTGATACACCCATCCCGATTACCCCAGTCCCTGAATCAATCCACCTCATAGAAGGCCTTCACCTCCTTCACTGTCCCTCCACCCTCCCAAGCATGATGTCCCTCTCCAAGGACCAGTCCCTCCTTACAACATGTCCAAAGTATGTTAGACAGAGCTCAGAATCCTTGCCTCCAGGGAGCCACCCAGTTTAACCCTTTCCCGGATGAATCTGTTTGTTTTCCTAGCAGTCCATGGTATTCTCAGTACTCTTCTCCAGCACCACAGCTCAAAGGCATCAATTCTCCTTCTATCCTCCCTAGTCATTGTCCACCTCTCTAATGCATAACAAATGATTACAAAGACCATGGCCTGTGTCCAACACACCTTAGTCTCCAGAGTGATGCCATTGCTCTTCAGTACTTTAGAGAGGCCCCTAACAGCAGACTTTCCCATCGTAATATGTCTTTTAATTTCCTGGCTGCTGGTGCCAAGAATGTTGATTGTGGAGCCAAGCAAAGTGAACCTGTGAACAATCTCAATCTCTTCACCATCCATCCTGATGCTGCCAGTTGGTCCAGTGGTGAGAATCTTTGTCTTCTTGACATTGAGGCTCAATCCATATTGAAGGCTGGATTGTGCCTTTCCCTATTGATCTTGCTTTGTCTCTACCTCTAATCTCTCACCTCTGTCTCTGGTGAAGAAGTGTGGAAGGAGTTGCCTGCTCACCCCACGGTGGTACTTCTCTCCCAAGAGAGGAGGCCCAAGTCCCTCAGGCAGAGGACAGCACTTCTCTGCTCCAGGGAGTGTTGAGCCTGGGGTGGACTTTCTGACAGTCTCACAGCAGCATAGGGTGGTCTGCTGAACTAGGGATGTTGTCCTGGTTGTTCACGGTCTGGTTGCAGACAGGGAGGACTCTTAGGGAGAGAAGCCTCATGTGAAGAGATGGACACTCCCAGTCTGAGATGCCCAAGGATGTCCTGCTCCACGGGGAGCGCATTGCTCCACATGTGACTGTGGTGTGTGGTGAGAGAGGTACCCCTGAGGGTGCTCAGTGAGATTCAAGGTCGCCAGTCAGAGACTTTGCTCCCCTGAATTCAGTGACCAGTTGTAGGCTGGTTAATGGCACACTCTGTCAGCTCCCAAAGGCGGGCTTTTGAGTACAGAGCTGTGTACATGCTTCTCTACCAGTGCCAGGTGTAAAACAATGGCATGGGCCTGGCAAGTGGCGATAGAGTGTAGTGATCAGGATTTCTTTTCTTAGCCATCAACTTTTATTTGCACCATACAAACGGAAATGAACTTAACATGTGTATAAATTAATCATTATGGGATTAGTAATTTTTATCCCCCATCTCACCAAGTTAAATTGAGCAGATTTAGCATCTGATTCAGGCTATGTTCTTTTCAAACACTTATTATGTATGTGAGAGCAGGACGGAGAATAAGGATGAAAGGAGAGAAACTGATACCTTTGAGTTGTGGTGGTAGAGAAGAGTGCTGAATATCCCACGAACTGCCAAAAGAACAAATAGATACATTATGAGAAAAGTGCAGCCAGAATGTTCCTTGGAAGGAAGGGTGGCAGAGCTTTGTCTCACGTACTTTGGGCAGGTTCTAGGAGAGGCTGTTCCGTGGAAAGGGACATTATGCTTGGGAAGGTGGAGGGTCAGCGAAAGACTGACTCTCAATGAGATAGATTGACTTCACCTGGCTCAAGCGTGTCAGAGATGAAGAGAATGGCACAGAATAGGACAGAGTTCAGATGTGCTGTTCATAGGGTCTCAATGAGTCAGTCATGCACAACTCAACAGAAACAAATAATAATAACAACCACCCTACAATAGACCTCATTCAAAGTAAAATTTAAACTTCTTTCCTTATAACCTCCCACAACATTTCTTCTGTCTTCATTGGGTTAAACTGGATCATGTGTACATATAGAAGAATAATTACAAGCAACAAAATGCTCGCATCAGACAAGTACAGTTCTATAAATGTTGACAGATGTAAATACTCATGTAGACCAAAATATGGAATATTTTCAGCTTCCAGAAACTTCTCTTGTATCCTGTTCCATTTCCTTAAAATGAGCCAGGTTGGGACCTGAGGCAAAGGCAATAATCAGTAAGTTTTGTATATTCAGTTGTGTCCACCAAAAAAAAGGTAGACTGAAATCCTGATGATTAAATGTGATCCCATTTAGAAATGAGGTTCTTAAGACTGGCATTAGGTTAACATGATAGATAGATTAAGGTGGCATCATTATAAAAAAGAGAAAAAACTCATAACCGCAAGCAGATGGAAGGACATCATAGGATGGGGGAGATGCGCAATTGGGGATGCTGGAGCCGCGCACCAGAGGATGCTGCAGCCATTCACCCTGGGATGCTGGAGCCACACAGTAGGGAATGCTGGAGCTGCGCAGAAGGGGATGCTGTAGCCGTGCACTGTGGGATGCTGGAGCCGCGCACCAAGGAATGGTCACAGTCGCCTAAAGCTAGAAAAGATGCATGAGATAGATTCTCTCTAATTCCCTTAGGAGGAATCAGTATGCTGGGTACCTTATTTTTCACCTTCAAAAATTTTAGACAATAATTCTATGATTTTTGTCCTTGAAACTCGAGGACACAAAGACATTAATATCAGCTCTATATATAAAATGTTGATGCTTGATTCATTGTTGTTTGCATTCTTTTTCATTTAAAAAATGTTGCATTAAGATAAAATTTGTCTTGATCATTGAGTTTTCATGGCACTCACAGAAGTTTTGAGCCTGAAATAAGTGTCTCACTCAACTTCCTCAACTTGTCCTAGTCAAAGCTTTGAAGTTCTCGAGTGCTTTCCGTGCAGTATATTGTCTGTCCGTGTCCCTCTCACAGTGGCCTCAGAGCCTCCAGACTGCCCGCTGTCCTTGCTGCACAAATCCATTCATCAGGACAGTCACAAAGACTTCCTAGGCACAAGGAAAGGGGACAGACTAGTTCTTGCTAGGAGTGTCTGTCAAAGTATTTTCAGGCATATTTTAAAACCAGAACAGTGTCCAACATTTTCACAACCATAGTGGGACATTAGTGAGCAGCCCTTATTTATTTATTCATTCATTCATTCATTCATTCATTTATTTATTCAAAGTAAACAATAGACCTTAACATTTGACATTTAAAGCAACTCTTTCTTGCAACAATCTGTTTGAAAAGTGTAGATTTTCCTCATTCTCTCTGTTCTGCCTTCTTTCAGATTAGTCACTGCTGTTTCAGGCTACTCTACATGTAGTATAAGGAACTGGAAATGAGATAAAAGAAGGAAAAATACATTTTTTTTTCTTGGCTGTATGTTGAAATCTGTCTTCAGTGGCAGTTGGCCAAAGGCTGACTCCTTCTCTTCTGAGGTGACTGGGTGAGCTGTGTGAAGGCTTCCTCCTCTCCATCTGCGAGAACTTACACTCTCCATGGGAGTGATGGACATTCCAGTAGACCTCATAAGACTCTCCTTAAATTCCTTCTTTCCGAACACATTCTTCACAAATTCTTGCAGTTAAAGTTTTCCAATCCAAGCAGGCAATCCTTTTGGGATGTCCTGTCAACATGACGCTCACATTTAGATCCACGACCTCCAACTGTATCTCTAGTGCATCCTGGGGAAACTCAGAAACTCAACCCCTAAAAATTCTCAACATTTGTTTTAGACCCATCATCAATCAAGACAATTTCAGACAGTCTCTCACATCCAGACAGTTTTAGGAGAGAGGCTAACAGTAATCTCTGTGTGCTCCCCGAACTCCAGCGCCCACAAGACAAGTTACCCTGCAGATTTCTAATGGTTGCACCAGGAGGACCTATGGATTTTGCATCTCAACCAGCATCAAGGTTAAGAGTTGCAATGTTCCCTCCTTGCTTTGCCTGAAGGCAAGTCAGGCTCTGTGAGTGATGTTCTTTTCTGAGGCGGTGGCTGAGTAATAATAGTACCCTGTCTTTAAGGAGAAGAGAAATGTGCTGCTCTATCAAGAGCACAGTTCCCTTCAAAAAAGCCTCTTTTTCCATATGACCTGGCTATTTCATTGCTTGGAATATACCCTGAGGAAATGAGAACTGAGATTCAAATGGAGACTTGTCCACCAATGTTCACAGCAGCATTATTCACCGTCACAAAAACATGGGAACAGCCCAGATGTCCAACCACAATCAAATGGATTGAGAAGTTGTGGTAAATTCATACAATGGAATACTATGCAGCATGCAGAAGTAATGATTTTGTAAATTACAACCTAACTTTGGTGGGACTGGATAGCATTATGCAGAGTGAACTTCCACAATCCCATAAGGACAAATACTGTATAAAATCATTATTGTAGAATGAGTATGAGGATCCAAGAGGCATGAGAATGGGCTGAGGGGTGGAGGGTTACTCATAAGGACTCACAATTTGATGGGTTGGTGGGGGGTGAAGGAAATGGGAAGGATCTTGTGTGTAAAACAATGTATTAGAACTTTGTAAGTAAATGAGTATAAAATAAAATTTAAAAAATGCAGAAAAAGA
Organism: Elephantulus edwardii; assembly: GCF_000299155.1. NCBI lineage: Eukaryota > Metazoa > Chordata > Mammalia > Macroscelidea > Macroscelididae > Elephantulus > Elephantulus edwardii. The sequence goes on along the minus strand of NW_006399764.1, from coordinate 19,022,225 downwards.
CTATTTCTGAAAACACACACCCCATCATTTTCAGTCCTACTTTCCTTTAATGCAAACTAGAAGCATATGGGTGAAGTGTCAGGCTCGATGTTGCCTTCTCCTAGTATCTACCATAGGGATGTGACTAGCACTGCTGTTTTCAATGTGCTAAGCATCATAAAACCATCACTGTAATTATTCTAAGGGCTTTGGGAAGGGATGGAAGAGTTGTTTTTTTGTTTTTTGTTTTTTTTTTGTTTTTTTTTTTTTGCCACTTGAAGAAATATTTTATTATATATTGATTTTTCAGGGACAGAAGAGTTTTAAGATGAGAAAGAACGTGATCTTCTTTATACGTTTTATAAATATTATCAAAATAATGAAGCAGCACATGATCTTTTTCAAGGCTGACTATAAATACTGAAGGGATATGTATATCAAAGATATTAAGGAATATTGTTAACTTTCCATGTTTGTACTATTTGCTCCCAAAGTCTAGTTTCTTCTCGTGTACAATATGGGTTAATAGATGTTTTCAATTGAATGAAGTTTCTAATTTGCTTGAACTTGGCTATTAAAAACAAGACATAATGAAATCTTCTCAATACGTTTTCTCTCTGCTCTCTTGTTAGTTATAAACTACTTGGAATACTGTATATCTTTGCTTCATTTTATCTTTGCAAAAAAGAGAAAATGAAGAGATTATCAAGGGAGCTCTGGTGGCCTAGTGTTAAGAAGGTGCACTGCAATCTAGAGGTGCACAGTTCGAATCCACCAGATGCTCTGCTGGAGAAAAGGGACAATTTCAGCCCAAATATCCAACCACAAATGAGTGGATTGAGAAATTATGGTACATTCACACAATGAAATACTATGCAGCACGCAGGAGCAATAACTTTGTAAATTATTACCAAACTTGGGAGGGACTGGAGAGCATTATGCTGAGGGAACTAACTCAGTCTCACAAGGATAAATATTGTATAAAACCATTCTTGTAGAATGAGTATAAGGATCTAGGAGGGGTGGGAGAGGCTGGAAGCAGAAGGATGTGGATGTGCAGGAGGAGGAGAGATTAATCATTAGGTTGTACAATTTGATGGATGGGGGAATAAGGGTAATTAAAACAATCTGTTCAAATTTGTATTAGAGTTTTGTAAATAAACTAGGAGAGGGAAAAAAAAAAAAGGTATAATTAGCTCTAGTGGCTTAGTGGTAAGGTGTTGCCCTGCCAAGCTAAAGGCACCTGGTTTGAATCCACCAGCTGTTTTTTGGGAGAAAGATGGGGAATCTCTTGTGTGATTTACTGCCTTTGAGAACCAACTGGTGGGTCAGCTGTGATCCAGTTCCAACCTGACCATGTACAGCAAACTAGGAAATGAATTTTGATGAAAAATTTGGAGGAATCAAAGTGATCTTGCTGATGAGACTTGGAATGAAAGACAACATACAAATTCTTTAAATAATATTTGCATAATACAAACTTCCACACTATTGGGGACAAGTCTACTTTGAAAGTAAGAGAACTATTCTTCAAAAAATTTAGTTTGAAAAGGAAAAAAATTAACATATTCAGAACTGTTCTGTACCTCATAAAACTGCCCCAGCCCCCCCAGTGAAAGCCATTTTTACTTGCCTACTTTAGCTGTTTTCTGGTCTGCTAGGATTTCTATGGTTCCTATATGTCTAGTCTGATACCTATGCAGTACCTTGCACATGAGATGCAAAATATCAACTTCCATACCTTCTCATTGGTCAGGTTACCAGGGAAACATGAAATGGGATCAACACATTGCTAGGTTGTTGTCAAAGAATTAGGATTGGGAAAAAAAAAAAAAAAAAAGGTGAACTTTTATTACATGGGGAAGTCAGAGACCACAACAGACCCCACAGGGAACTCCAGATTGAGATGGCTCTTCAAAGTTATCTCATCCTGAGGAAAGGGGGCCAGTCGTCCACTGAGCAGATTGAAAGCAAACTCTCCTTCCACACCACTCCCCTGCCTCCACCTACCTTGGCCTGATCTTATCCCAGATAAGTCTTTTTGGTTCAGGACAATTACAGCATTTTCAGAGTGAGATAAATAGAGCTTTATCAGAGACAGCAACATTCCAGCACAGCTGGCACTATTTGCTTTTTTCTGTCTGTCTCTCCACTTTATCAATTGTATTCTCTTTATCTCTGGATATTATCCTCATGATTAGACATTGTAACTAAAGATTGTTACAATATTATCATCTTTGCCTGTATCTTTGTGGATTTACCTACACAAACTAGTTTTCCCCCTATGTGTTCCCAATGTGATAGTTTTTAGTGAAAACAAAGTTGAGTTGATTTTTTTGGTCTTGACTTCCTCTCTGTAAGTAAGGGGCTGAGAATAGTCAGAAAGTCCACCTATTAAAAATTAGCATCTGGTCAGCTCATCAAAGGATTCTTAAGTGAAAGGAGACAAAAGGAATGATTGACTCAAGGCTGGGACAGAAATGCAAACCTCAAGGCCAAAGGCAGAAGAGGGGTGACAAAGAGGAGAAACTTAGTTAGGATCAGGGCCGAAACTGGAGCAGGGAAGGAACTAGGGCAGAAGAGCAGGTCAGAAACAGGACAATTGCTACAAGAAAACCAGATGGCCAGCCTGTGCTTACTGGTCAATTTAGTTCTGAGAATGTGATAAGTGGGTTTGTTACAATGATTAAAAATACATAAAGAAATGAGAAATTCACATATTTGGGGTGAGCTCAAGTGAAAAGACACAAACCAAATGAGAAATCAGACCTCTATTCATTGCAAACCAAATAAGCCACCACACTAGATCTAACAAAACAGGCTTCAGCCTTGAGTTGTCTTTGTCTGAATTCTCCAGACACTATTCAGCCTACAGGACAAATTGCTCAAATTTCTTAAATGTATTTCCTGACTTCTTAAATAGTCATGTCAAAAATCCTAACGCAGTTCCATTAGGACAAATATTCTATGAGACCATTATTGTAGAAATAGAAAGATAACTAGTGAAACGTGTGTAAGATCCAAAGGGGGTGGGGAGCACAGCAGAGGGGTGAGGGCGTGGTGTTAATAGGGCAGCACAATTTGATGGATGGAGGGACAGGTGAGTAAAGGAAATAGGAAAGATCTAAGGTGAAAAACAACATATACAAACTTTGTAAGTAAACCAGTATGAAATAAATATTTTCTTTTGAAAAAAAACCCCCACTATACAGGATTGTGAAGATTCAGAGAACTAATCTTTATAAATCACAAGCACAATGTCTAATTAATAAATGCCCTTCAAGGACTAACTCTAATAATTGTATTACAGACGACAGTGACAACAATTTTGATGAAAATGAAGAAGATGGTGATGATGATGTCTCATTGGAGATATGTAAGTGAAACTACTGTGAAGTAGGCCTTGCCTCCATCCTAATATTACTTTTTTTTTTTCATTTTCTATATTTTGTTTTTCTTTTATTCTCCATTACTACTTTTTGGGGTATATTAAATTTTCTCTAACAATAGCTATCTTTTCTAAGAATTTTGACATTATTTTGACTGAAAATCCACATGTACTTGTATTCATAGTATTACTAGGGAACTCTTGTGGTCTAGTGGCAGGATCGCACGACCAGCCCAAAGGCAGGCAGTTCAAATCCAACAGCTTCTCCTCCGAGGAAAGATGGACAATCTCTTGTACAATTCAGGCTCTGAAGACCCGCTGGAGGGTCAGCTATGAGTTGGCTCTGACTCTGTGGCAAGGAACAACAACAATAGTATTACTAGTGTTACAGCTGCAGCTTTTCTTTACTCTTTGGTTCTCATTTCTTACTTTTTTTCTCTCTCCAACCCCACATCCTAGGGGAACCAGGAATACAGTTTTGTTTTGTATCTAATTTGATCTTCCTTACTCGTCCAAGTCCAAGTCGGCCATCAATTGCTTCTTCTGTTCTTCCTGTTTACTTACTTTCTCCACATTTATTTCCAAGGTGAGTTGTAGTGGCAAAATTTTCAAGTTCATATTCTTGAGATTATTTTAATTATGCTTTCATTTGAAACAGTAGTTTGTCAATTTTTATGTATGTATGTATGTATGTATGTACGTATGTATGTATTTTTACCGTTGAATGAGATCTGACAGGCACAGGAAGAGATTGCCCCTCCTTCTCCAGTGGACCATGTTGGTGGATTTAATGCCTTTTGGATAGTTTGTCAATTTTAAGTTCAAAGTTTTCTACCTGCAATACTTTAAAAATATTATTCTGTGCCTTCTTGTAACCAATGTTGCTTTTAGGAAGTCAGATTTCAATATGACTCAGTTTCCATTACAGCTAATCTCCTCTTTATATCTTCTAGAATTTTCTTTATTTAATAATACTCTTAACTTTCACTGTGCTGATGTGCTATTCCAGTCGTTTTTGGATAATCTTCAGTAAAATCTTGCTTGCATGTGAAATCAGTGAGATTGTTCTGTAGCTTCCACATTCTGTTGGGTCACCTTTCTTTGGGATAGGAACAAATATAGATCTCTTCCAGTCAGTTGGCCAAGTGGTCGTTCTCCAGATTTCTTGGCAAAACTTGGTGAGCACGTCCAGGGCAGCATCTGTTAACTGAAATATGTCAATTGGTATACCATCTATTCCTGGAGCCTTATTTTTTGCCATTTCCTTCAAAGCAGCCTGAACTTCTTCTTTCATCACCATAGGCTCTTGCTCATATGTTGTTTCATGAAATTCTTCTGTGTCTTCCAATTCCTTTCGATACAGTGACTCAGTATATTCTTTCCATCTTCTTTTAATACTTCCTGGTTCATTTAACATTCTGCCGAAAGCATCCTTGATTATAGCAACTCGAGGTTTTAATTTGTTCTTCAGTTCCTTGAGCTTAAGAAATGCTGAGCGAGTTCGGCCCTTTTAATTTTCTGACTCCAACTCCTTGCACATTTCATTGTAATATTTTGTTTTGTCATCCCGTGCTGCCTTTTGAAATCTTCTATTCAACTCTTTAGTATCTTGAATTCTTCCTTGTGCTTTGGCTTCTCTGCGCTCCAGTGCAATTTTCAGAGTATCTTCTGACATCCATTTTGGTCTTTTCTTCCTCTTCTGTCTTTGCAATGACCGTTTGCACTCTTCCTGGATGATACCCTTGATATCCTCCCACAACTCATCCGGCCTTCGCTCATTAGTGTTCAAAGCCTCAAACCTGTTCCTGAGATGGTTCTGAAATTCAGGTGGGATAGACTCAAGGTCATATTTTGGTTGCCTTGGATTTGGTTTAATTTTCCTCAGCTTCAGCTTGAATTTGCATATGAGTAGTTGGTGGTCTGTTCCACAGTCAGCTCCTGGCCTAGTTGTCACAGCTGATATTGAGCTTCTCCAGCGGTTCTTTCCACAGATGTTCCAAAAACGACTGGAACAGCACATCAGCAGAGAACTACCAGAAGTCCAGGCTGGGTTTAGAAGGGGTCGTGGTACTAGGGATATTGTAGCTGATGTTAGATGGATCTTGGCTGAAAACAGGGAATACCAGAGGAATGTCTATCTGTGTTTCATTGACTATGCAAAGGCATTTGACTGTGTAGATCATAACAAACTATGGCTGACTCTGAGAAGAATGGGAATCCCAGAACACTTGATCGTTCTAATGCGAAACCTATGTTTGCAGAACAGATTATCCGGGAGGCTGGGCTCATTGAGGAGAAATGTGGGGTCAAGATTGGTGGACGATTTATCAACAACCTGCGTTATGCGGATGACGCAACCCTGCTTGCTGAAACTGAAGAGGACCTGAAGCGCCTGCTGCAGAGTGTCAAGGACTACAGCCTCCAATATGGATTGAGGCTCAATGTCAAGAAGACAAAGATTCTCACCACTGGACCAATTGGCAGCATCAGGATGGATGGTGAAGAGATTGAGATTGTACACAGCTTTAGTTTGCTTGGCTCCATAGTCAACAGTCTTGGCACCAGCAACCAGAAAATTAAAAGGCGCATTGCCATGGGAAAGTCTGCTGTTAGGGACCTCTCCAAAGTACTGAAGAGCAATGGTGTCTCTCTGGAGACTAAGGTGTGTCTGATACAGCCTTTGGTCTTCCCAATCACTTGTTATGCATCAGAGAGTTGGACAATGACCAAGGAGGATAGAAGGAGAATTGATGCCTTTGAGGTGTGGTGCTGGAGAAGAGTATTGAGAATACCATGGACTGCTAGGAAAACAAACAGATTTGTCCTGGAAAGGGTTAAACTGGGTGGCTCCTTGGAGGCAAGGATTCTGAGGCTCCGTCTAACATACTTTGGACATGTTGCTTGGAGAGGGACATCATGCTTGGGAGGGTGGAGGGACAGCACAGGGGAGGAAGGCCCTCTATGAGGTGGATTGATTCAGTGACTGGGATAATTGGGATGGGAGTGTCAGAGACAATGCGATTGGCACAGGACAGAGTGGAGTTTAGGGCTGTTGTACATAGGGTCGCTATGAGTCATAGCCGACTGGAGGGCACATAACAACAACAACAACAACTTTCACTATCATTTATATATATAATGGTTTTTCTCCTGCGCTACATTCTTTAGATTCTTTAGGTTTGAGGACTTATCTTAATGCTTGGAGATTATATTTATCACTTCTTCAAACAAAGTCTCCTTTTACTATTTTATTTCTATTTTGAAGCAGTGTTTAGACCTTATCTATAAACTGGAATTTCTGCCACTGTCTTTCACATGTCTAATTTTTATTGCTTTATAATACCTTGATAACCCATAGATATAAAATATTAATAATTCACAATATTTTTCATCTACCTCCGTCATCAAGTCAATTGTGTATTCTTCTTTCTGATTTTTAAAAAATAATTTTAGGGGAGCTCTGGTGGCCTAGTGGCAAGGATCTGCAACTACAATCCCAGAGGCGCACAGTTTGAATCCACCAGATGCTCTGCTGGGAAGGAGGGACAATCTCCTCCTGTACTAGTCAGATCTGATTTGACGGTACACTCATGCAAAAATAATAAAATAAAATTTAAAAAAATATTAAAAAAATAATTTTTAAGTTTATATTGGTTTGCATACTAAATTTATGTATCTTGTGTTTAATTTATGCATATTGTATTTCACACATTCCTTTATTTGCACTGTTTCTCCACTCCCCCTCCACTGGACCGTCTTCATGGTGATTTCCTCTCCTTTCCACCTTCCTCACCCTCTGCCTCTCTCCCATTTCCTTTTTGGACTTTTTATCCACATCTTCCTAGCTATCTTTCTATTTTTTACAGTAATTGTCTTATGCAATATTTGTCCTTATGAGATTGAGTTAGTTCACTCAGTCTAACACTCTTTAGACTCTCCTATGTTATATAGTACTTTACAAAATCATTGCTCCTGTGTGCTGCATAGTATTCCACTGTATGAATGTACCTTAATTTCTCATTCCATTTGTTTGTTGATAAACACTTGGGCTCTTTCGATTTTCTTGCTATTGTGAGTAATTCTGCTGTGAACAAGGTCTACAAAGTTACATATTCTTCACATTAAGAAACAAAGCTGGGGGAGCTCTGGTGGCCTAGTGGCAAGGAGCTGCAACTACAATCCCAGAGGCACACGGTTCAAATCCACCAGATGCTCTGCCGGGAAAAGGAGGAACAATCTCCTCCTGTACCAGTCAGATCTGATTTGACGGTACATTCACACAAAAATAAAAAAAAAAGAAACAAAGGTACCAGATATATTAACCAAGAATATATCAAACTTCTATGGAGATACTCTGTTTAAAGAGCAGTGTAGCATGATGCATTACCCCTTTTGAGGCCATACTAATTTCATAAGAACTTAGAATTATTAGAATTACAAAAATAGACATTAAAGAGTTAATGCTTAAAATAATTTAATACTCAGTAAGAATTTACCAGAGATGGAAGATGAATTCCTGGCTTTAGCAACAACAGGCACACATATTTATGAAGCAGCTGTGTGCATATGAGAAGCTTCAATCAACTTAGTGCACATGTAACTTGGGTAGCATGTTGCACAGTACAGAAGGAAGACACTGTGGTGGGGGGCAAGCTGACTAGGCCTGAGGGAATTATTTTCTCTCATAGCAAAGAGTTTCTCTTATATTATAGGACAAGGACTCTCTAAAAAGTCATTCTAACTTTTAAATCATGTGATTGAATGGACGCTTTTAGAGACTGCTTTGTCTACTCTTTGGAGGGTAAAGAGAGACAAGGAAAATATTATTAATATTCCCACTGTGGTTTATCTGATTCTTCCTCCAAACACTCTCATAGAAATAGAGCTGTGCCATAAGTTTCAAAGGCTGTAAGGTTTAAGACTCCAGATTTCCTCATCCTTCTCCCGTTGAGCTTCTGAGAGGTTCGAACTGGTAACATTTTGGTGAGCAGACAATGCTTAGCAGATTGTGCCACTGGGGCTCCCTGGCATCATTCGCTTCCTTGTAACCATCATTTAGGGAGCTCTGGTGGTATAGATGGGAGGGAGTTAACTCTGCTCACTCAAGACCACTCCTCTGATGCTTCTAATCAACCGACTGCACTGCAGGTGGGAAATGCCTGGCACTTCCCTCTCTTGTGATTTACAGCCTTCAGAAATGCACTGGAAGGCAAGCTCCAAGTCTGTTTCGACCTGACAGCAGTCCATTCTTTTTGTAGTATCATTAATCAGTGCATACTAAATGCAAGCTTCTGTGCCAATAAACTCTTTGCATAAATTATTGAATCTCATATGTGAGGTTGTTGTAGTAAATCAGGAGCGATGACACTGTGGTTAAAGACTTCGGCTTCTAATCAAAGACGAATTGTTTGAACTCACCAGCTGCTCGGTGGAGACAGAGGAGGTAATGTGTTTCCACTAAGATTTACAGTCTTGAAGATCCTCTGGTCAATTCTACCTTGTCTTACAGGGTGGCTTTGAGTCAGAATCAACTTGGAGGCAGTGGTTTGCATTAATCAGCTGAGGTATGATAAGAATCCAAGTTTTGATGGGGATAAAGAAGAGAATGGGATTTCTTTTGAAATTTATTGAAAAATGTTAGCATTTATAGCACTTGGTGTGCTAGAGAGATCTGAGGATGCAGGGTGAATGATGGTGAAGCCGAAACCTAAGAGATAACAAGGAGAAGACATTATCATCTAAGTTTCTGACTTGGGGAGACAGTGGGTGTTGAGGACATTAGGGTGAGCGTGAAGATGTTGAGGACATTCAGGGAAAGCATGAAGAAGAGAGGTTTGAGGATTTAAATCTTAGGGATCTTGAGTTTCTGTGGCACCTTCCACTGAAGTTATCTGGTAGCTGTCACCATCAAATAAAAGAGAATGTCGACAGGAAACAAAAGTAAGGGAGGCATACCGATGCTTGAAAAAATATTTTGGCCTTAGTGGTAGTTTTATGATCACACTGAAGTTCCTCTATAGGAATAAAAGGGCTTTTATTTTGCTGCAGTGTTGTCCATCATCCTAGTATTACATCTTCTGAAAAATTGGAGCTGGAAGAGGAGGTTAGTGTCCTAGACAGCTTGTATAATTTACAGTCACAGTATCCTTTCAGAAGATTCTTCATATTCTCCTATCAGGTGGGTAAAACGTGCTGGAAGTTGGTAGTAGATTCATTTCTCAATATACTATTGTTAATAATTATAATTTAATAAGACTTACCAAAGCATTTCCTAGCCATCAACTAAAGAAGTTGTTACTACTTCCTAGAGAGTAGGAAACAGATTTTATTCTGATTGTTGTTACGTGCCGTAGATTTGCCTGTGACTCATAGTGATCTAATGCACAATAGCTCTGAACCCCTTGCTCTAACCTGAGCCAGTCTCACTGTCTTTGACATACCAAGCCTCCTTACCCTCGTTACTGTGTTAATCCATCTCATTTGGAGTCTTCCTTTCCTATGCTGTTCCTGTACCTTTCCAAACATGATGTCCTTCTCCAAGGATTGGTCACTCCCAACAACGTGCTCAAAATATGTGAGACAGATCTTCAAAATCCTCCAAGGAGCAGCTTGATTTTACCTTGTCCAGAACAGACCTGTTTGTCCTCTTGACAGTCCATACAACATTATGTACAAGAGCTCAAAATCATGCTCAGGCCTGAGTATTCCATGCAATTTCCACTGTATTTAAGCCCATTGTTGTAGATTCCGTCAATCTTTTTTATTGGAGGTCTCACTCACTTTGACCCTTTCCTTTGCTAATCGTGATGATCTTATCCATGGATCCTCCTGAGAACATAACTGAAATATGTGAGATGAGCTTTCACCATGCTTGCCTCTAGGAGACATAACAATTCCTCAAAGGCAGATTTGTTGTTTTGGGGTGTTGGTTTTTTTTTTTACATTCTATGGGATACTCATTATTCTTTGACAATATCAAAAGTATCCATTCTTCTTCTCTCATCCTTGTTTATTGTCAATTTCATATACATAAGAAGCATTTGAAAATATCATTACTTGGGCCAGGCATACCTTAGTCTTTAAACTGACACCCTTGCTCTTTGGCACGTGAGAAAGGTCTTCAATGGCTTTTCATTTATTGACTGCTGCTATCACGGATGTTGATTATGGATCAAAGTGAAATAAAATATTTATCAGTTTCAAACATTTCTCCATTTATCATGATGTTGTCTATTGGCATGATTTGTAAAAAAATGTTTTTGATGAGGGAGAGAACAGTTTAAAAGCAATATATTACAGGGTTTTATGATTATCATAAGAGTCCAGAATGAAGGTTGCAGAGTGGAGTATACTCGGGGTGGGGGTGGGGGTGGGGGGTGGGTGGGAGAATTGTATGCCAATCAAAGAATTTTTCTTTTACTTTTCAAAGAGAAGAGCAAACTGGATGTGGGGTGGGGGAAGAATAGTACAACAATGAATGAATGGAAATCTAAAATCTCTGTAAATGTTCATTAAAATGAATAATAAAAAAAAGATGGAGAAAAAAATGTTGTTTTCTTGATGTTGAAGGCTGTAGGATGTTGAGTACCACTAGCCCCCCCAATGACCTATGACGAATATAGAGAGTTGAGATTTATGCTAGACTCTGGCAGAAAGCTTAAACCAATCAGTGAGGCTGTTGTCACTTTAGATGCCTTCTAGTCAACCGTAACTCATAGCGACCCTATGAACAACGGATCTGAATCATGCTCTACCCTTCACCAGCCTCCTGAGTTCCATTGTTACAACCACTGGGTTAATTATCTCGAGTATCCTCCTTGTCTTTTTTTAGCCTCTACACTTCCCAGCATGGTGTCTTAGTGAAAAGACTTGCTTGTTCTTTTGGCACTCCATTCAATATTCTTTGCCAACTCCACAGTTCAACATCATTCACCATTCTTTGATCTTGCTTATTCTTTGTTCAATTTTCAGGTGCATAGGATGCAACTAAACATATCATGGCTTAGATCAGGCATACCTTACTCTTTAGACTGATATCCTTGCTCATTAGCACTTTGGAAATATCTTTGACAGCAGATTTTCCTAATGAAACATGTCTTTTGATTTCTTAACTGCTGCGACAATGTGTGCTGGTTAGGATCTGTTGTTGTTTGTTGTTGTTATGTGCCGTCGAGTCACTTGCGACTCATGGCAACCCTATGTACAACAGCCCTAAACTCTGCTCTGTCCTGTGCCAATCACATTGTCTCTGACACTCCCATCCCAATTATCCCAGTCACTGAATC
>NW_006399764.1:19007879-19009893 GCF_000299155.1 Elephantulus edwardii | reverse complement strand
GATCTCTTCCAGTCAGTTGGCCAAGTGGTTGTTCTCCAGATTTCTTGGCACAACTTGGTGAGCACATCCAGAGCAGCATCTGTTAGCTGAAATATGTCAATTGGTATACCATCTATTCCTGGAGCCTTATTTTTTGTCATTTCCTTCAAAGCAGTGTGAACTTCTTTCATCACTGTTGCAGACCGAGGGTCCCAAAGAATAGAATAATTTTATAATTATTAATAAAGAGACAAACAGCCAGGAATAAGATGGAGCAGAGAGCATAAAACAGGCGGTCAGCAGTTCTCAACTGAAGACCTCAAGCCATGCTTCTCTGAGTATTTATTTAGAATCACAAGGAAGTACAAAACAAAGGGTAATGGTGAACTGTTTTACAGATAAGGCCAAGTTCCTCTTTATGTTAATCTCAAGAGGGAGGGATTCATTTGATACAAACTAAGAACAATGTTGACTCCTAAGGAATGCCCCAGTATCACAAGGTGACCTTCAGCTTGTATTAAGCCTCCCTTATTTCCCGATACAGCAATTGGTCTACTATTATTAAATTTGATATTCGGCTTCCCTCACATCACCATAGGCTCTTGCTCATATGTTGTTTCATGAAATTCTTCTGTGTCTTCCAATTCCTTTCGATACAGGTTAGGATCTAAGTAAAAGGAAATGGCTGACAATTTAAATCTTTTCTCCATCTATCATGATGTTGCCTTTTGGTCCAGCAGTAAAGACTTTTCCCCTTGATGTTGAGGAGTAATGTCCATTGAAACCTGTAGCCTTTTATTTCCTTCAAATGCTTCAAGTATTCTTCACTCTGCAGACAACATTGCATTCTACATATTTACAGGTTATGGATTAGTCTTCCTCCCATCCTGATGCCACATTCTCCATGTTGTCTTTTTCAAATGATTTAACCAGCATACAGACTAAATATATGTGGAGAAATGATGTAACCCTGATGCACACTTTTCCTTATTTTAAATCATGTTGTTTCCCTTGCTCTATGTGGACAACTGCTTCTTGGCCAACATATAGGTTTTTCATGAGCACAAGTAAGTGGTCTGGGACTTCCATTCTTCTCAATGTTACTCACAAATTGTTATGATGTATGTAGTCAAATGTCCTTGCATAGTCAATAAAAGAGCTTTCATCCGAATTCATCCAATGTACGCTTCTTCTATATTCATCTCATACGTTTTCATAAAAACATTTTATTTTCCCCCCAAAAGGAAAAATTACTTTGTTCTCTGCCATCAAGACTCCTTGTGACAGAGCAGAATTATTCCATGAAGCTATAAGCTTCAAAAAGAACACATTACTTGGTCTTTCTCATCGAGAGTCTGATAGGATTAAACTGCTAATCCTTTGATTAGCAACAAAATGTTTAACCATTTCATCATTAAAAATTCTTACAGAAAACATAAATATATACAAAGCTTCCTCTTTCTACCTCAAATCCAAGACCTGGTGAATCAAAGTTTCTTAAAGGGAGGGATATTTTAGAGACATCTTCGATCAACAACAGTAAGCTACCTTCAACAAGGAAGAGAAGATCAAATAAATAAAAAAAAACAAAACGAAAAATAAATAAAAAGAAGAACAAGGAAGAGAAGATCTGTGTATTATAAGATGGTTTTTTGTTGTTTTAGTATTGTTGTTTGTTGTTGTTATGTGCCCTCGAGTTGCTTGCGACTCATAGCGACCCTATGTACAACAGCCCTAAACTTTGTTCTGTCCTTTGCCAATCTCATTGTATCTGACACACTCATCCCAATTACCCCAGTCACTGAATCAATCCATTTCCTAGAGGGCCTTTCCCTCCTGCGCCTGCCCTCCACCCTCCCAAGCATGATGTCCTTCTCTAAGGACCAGTCTCTCCTTACAACATGCCCAAAGTATGTTAGACAGAGCCTCAGAATCCTTGCCTCCAAGGAGCGGCCCGGTTTAACCCTCTCCAAGATGAATCTGTTTGTTTTCTTAGCAGTCCATAGTACCCTCAATACTCTTCTCCAACACCAAA
>NW_006399764.1:19004880-19007274 GCF_000299155.1 Elephantulus edwardii | reverse complement strand
CACACTCACACTCACACAGAGACATATTTTTCCATTAGAATTACATTTTCAGGTACTTAGAATTTTATTTCTATAGCTATCTACAGTAATTCATAAATGTGCATATAAAATACACGGTTATTTTTCACCGGCTTTCATCACGTCCCATAACCAATATAACAGTCCATTTGTTTACTACTAAATACTTACCAAGCAAAACTTAGCAAACACTATCTCCAAAATATACTCAAAACTCTCTGAGAAGTGCTAATCTTGTATTTAATGAATTTCCGTTTTAATTGGCATGTTTGCCTTTAATCCTAACCTCTCCCTTACTTCCTGGCTCCCATATCTTCCCTTACAGCAACGAGGCAGGATCTCGTGTAGAATCCTGAGAGAGTGAATGGATGAGGTTATTTTTTTTTTTTTTTTGATGAGGTTATTTTGAGGCAGCAAGATACCGCAAGTTGTCATCGGTAAATCATTGAATTACGAATTGTAGGCTGGAAATCTCATTTCCTTGGAATGTGGAGGCAGATTGCTGCTGTTTATTCCAGGGCCATTATAATTCTTTTTTTTTTTTTTTGGTGTGCCCAAATTTATTGAAAATATTACAGCACAGCAAACAGACTTAAACGGCTCCACGTGGTGTTTTGAAATTCATCCCAACTGTGGGCTGAGTGACCTGGAGGTTGGACAGACTGCCAAAGTCCAAGAGTTTCAGCATTTCCTTAGTATCAGGATCTACTTCAATGATCTCCTGATCCAGGGCTGAGACCTCTGGTACATAATTATCTCTCCTTTCTCTCTCCTCCTCCTGCAGCTTAATGGAGATGCCTCTCACAGGCCCTCTCTGAATCCGCTTCATCAGATGTGTGACATAGCCTGCTATCTTGTTCCGGAGTTTCTTGCTGGGAATAATGGCGATCTCCTCGCACACGCGCTTGTTCGTGTGGAAGTCATTACCCAGGCGCGTGTAGTATTTCTCAATGATGACCCGGGCCGCCTTCTTCACGGTTTTGGTGAGAACGCGGCCCATGTTGGCGGGTCCTTGGTGAAAGAGTAATTCTTGATCTTTAAATGGAAGAGCTTTTAGAGGAAGACTCGTTTTTCAGACGCTTGTGTTGTTGTTGTTATGAGCCATCGAGTCGTTTGTGACTCATAGCGACCCTATGTACAACAGCCCTAAACCCTGCTCTATCCTGCGCCAACCGCACCGCCTCTGACTCACCCATCCCGATTACCCCAGTCACCGAATCAATCCATCTCATAGCATACAACCACGATGGATCATATAACATGCAGATTGATGATCAAACTTTCCACGTCCTTGGAGAACTCTGTAGTGAGGGAGACTGCACCTACCTGAAAAGTTCCATCAATGGAGTTGCTCGGAAAGCTAAGCTCATTATCCTGGAAAACAGAATTCACCTCTTTTCCATGGAAGGAACTGTCCAGATTGACATTCCAGTACCCAAATACTTATCTTCAGTGACCTCCGAGGGAGCTCAAGGAGGTACCAAAGCGCCTATGACAGGCACCATTGAAAAGGTGTTCGTGAAACCTGGAGACAAAGTGAAAGCTGGAGATTCTCTCTTGGTGAGGATCGCCATGAAAATGAAGCATACCATAAAGGCCCCCAGGGATGGTATGATAAAGAAGATTTTCTACAAAGAAGGCTCTCAGGCCAACAGACATGCTCCTTTAGTGGAATTTGAGGAGGAAGAATCCAACAAGAGGGATTCAGAATAAACTCTGTTAAAGAAATGGCCGCAGAAGTTCTATCTCACCTAACTCTGCACCTAAAGAGAACTGTGCCTTCCTCTGACAGTGCTTCAACTGAATGATTACGTCAAATGATTGTGCTAAAATCTTCGTATTTGCGAATCATGTATTTGTGCCATAAATATTGTCAAGTATCTAAAAATACTTCCTATTAATAATTTTTTATTGTAAGCTTGTGTCATTTATTTCTGTCTGAGGTTTTATACAAAGTAGCATCTTTGGAGAGGCACTCTTCCCCCATCTCCCAAAAAGAGAAAGTTTTGAAGAGAAAAAGAGTAATTTAACTGAATTAATTATTCCTAGTTACAGTCATACTTAAAAGACAGTTACATATTTCAGAAACAGAAGCCATAGAGTAAAATGCACCCAAGATTTTGTTTCTCCTAAAAGTAACTTAGTGGCAGTTTGAAGGTATGTATTGTTTGTTTCTTGTCTTGGTGGTTAAAAAGTTTCTGTCCTGGGTGGAGGGTAGGGGTGAGTAAAGAAAATGGGAAAGATCTGGTGTGAAACACAAACTATACAAACTTTTTAAGTAAAACAGTATAAAATAAAATTTTGATTTAAAAAAAAATCCATCTCATAGAGCGTCTTCCCCTCCTGTGCTGTCCCTCCACCTCCCAAGCATGATGT
>NW_006399764.1:19000707-19004780 GCF_000299155.1 Elephantulus edwardii | reverse complement strand
ATGTCCAAAGTATGTCAGACGAAGCCCCAGAATCCTTGCCTCCAAGGAGTAGCTTGGTTTAATCCTCTCCAAGATGAATCTGTTTGTTTTCCTGGCAGTTCATGGTACATTCAGTACTCTTCTCCAGCACCACAGCTCAGGCTTGTAGGTTCTTATATTTTCTTGAAAATGTCTGGAAAGAAACAAATCTGTGCCGTGGTGTAAATCTATATTGACTCATTTTTCTGTCAGCGGTATTTACACTTTGAAAACTCATAATCTTTTGTTCTGGGAAATTTTCTTGGATTATATTTTTAGTGATTTTTGCCCCCTCAGTTTCCGCTGTTCTGTCTTCTCAACTCTGATTGCTCAAGTTTTAAACTTTGCACATAGATCTTCTCATGTCCTTATATTTCTGCCTGACTCTACTTTTCCATTTCTTCTATCTCCTTGACATATTTTAATTGAACATTCAAAACTCCTTTTGCCATTTTAAAAATCTCTACTCTTGTTTTCACATTTCAAAAGCTCTTTTTTTATTTTTTCATTCTTGAAAGTATATTTATTAAAGGGATGAATTGTATTTTTGGAACAAAAGGTTATTTTACCAAAGAAATCTACTGTGAGACTTTACATTTTTTATGACTTTTATAAATAGGCGTGTGTATATGTGTGTGTTTTCACACTTGTATGTGCTTACGATGCTTTTCTCAGGACTGTGGTTTTTATAATGGGGCAAAATATCAGGCTTAGATATGAGAAACATTGATTTTTGTCACATATAAAATAATCTGAAGTTGGAAAATTAAGGGTAATTATGACAATCTTACGGAATCCTCATGATCTTGGATTCCTTCTAATTGAATAATTCTTCATAGCTTCTAGTCCTCAAGGTGACCTCACGGTTACAGCATGGGCTAGCAGCTCCACCACTCACTTCCTCATTCCAAAGTGGAAGAAAGAAGAAAAGAGACTGTGGGGAAATGCAAGACTACGGCAAAACGTTTGGCAGCACAAGAAACTGCCCCAGGAGCCAAATGCAATGATTGCCACTTACATGTTGCTGGCTTTCTCATTGCAAAGGAAATACAAACAAATTTTTTAAAAAAGTAGGCTTTCATTCTTTTACATTTGACACATTGTAACCCTAAAGAAATGCTGGGTTTCAATCAAATGGATGGAGAAATTATGGTACATTCAGAAGATGGAGTACTATGCAGCAAGCAGGAGCAAAGATTTTGTAAATCACTGCCCACTGCCTAACTTGGGAGGGACTGGAGAGCATTATGCTAAGTCAACTAATTCAGTCTCATAAGGAAAAATACTGCATAAGACCATCATTGTAGAAAATGTATGAGGATCCGTGAGGAGGAGAAAGGGAGCAGAGGGGTGTGGATGGGCAGGGGTGGGGAGTCTGGGGAGTGGTTAGTCATAGGGTTGCACAACTTGACTGGTGAAGAGAGGGGTGGGCAAAAGAAATGGGAAAGATGCAGTGTGAAAAACAATGTATATGAACTTCGTAAGTAAACCAGTACAAAAGAGTAATTTTATTGAAATTTTAATAATGCCGGGTTTCTTTTATGGAAGATGAGGGGAACAGATATCAAGAAAATGATTACGAGTGTGAGACAGTGCTGACAGCAATGATTTTACATTAACTCTCAATGTTTATCTCCTTGGATTTTCTTCAGTTTTTTTTAAAAAAAGATGTTCTCAGTCTCTCCCCAACCCTGATGTCAGTCCCATTCTACCACAGTGGCACTAGGCTGCAGTATTTGTCCTTTTGTGAATCAGATATTTCACTCAGCATAGTGTCCTCCAGGGTCACCCATTTTGAGTTATATTGAATGAATTCCTTGTTTTTCAATGCAGTGTAGTATTCCATTGTGTGAATATACCACAGCTTCTCTATCCATTTGTTTGTTGACGGGCACTTAGGTTATTTCCAACTCTTTGCTATTGTGAACAAAGCCACGATGAACTTGGGTGTGCATACATCTGCCTGAGTGGCGGTTATGGTTTCTTTAGGGTATATTCCCAGTGAGAAAAATTGGATAAATTATGTATAGTGCATTGAAACAGATAAGAGAAAGATTAATTTAAAAGCCATATATGATTAGGTATTATGGTTATGACAAGAGTCCAGAATGAAGGTTGCATAGTGAAGTGTACTTGGGGGAGGTGGGGAGGTATTGTATACCAAGGAAAGAATTTTTCTTTTTCTTTTTCAAGAGAAGAGCAAAATTGTGGGAGGGGTGGGCAGGGAGAAAAATGCAACGATGAATGAATGGAAATCCAAAATCTATGTAAAGGTTCATTAAAATAAAAAGAGATGTTCATCCATTAGCCTTAGCATATGAAGTAATAGAATAAATTTAAAGGATTGTATTAGACTAACTGAATGCATTTCATTGTTTTTCCTGCAAAAAAGGATTGTATGGGTCTTAACTCACCCACTTGTACACATTGTTGTTGTGTATCACCGACTCAGAACCTACCCATAGCTGACCTGCCAGCGGATTTTCAGAGACAGTAAAATGCTTGGAGAAGATTGTCCATCCTTTTCCTGTGGATCAGCTGGGGGTTTTGAACAGTGAGCCTTTGGAATGACAGCAAAGTCTCTAAAGACTAGGCCTCTAGAGTTCCCCTATGGATACATTCAATTGTACAGAAATGGTTGTTGTTGTTGTTATGTGCCGTCGAATCGTTTGCGACTCATAGCGACCCTATGTACAACAGCTCTAAACCCTGCTCTATCCTGTGCCAATCTCATTGCCTCTGACAAACCCATCCCGAGTACCCCAGTTACTGAATCAATCCACCTCATAGAGGGTCTCCCCCTCCTGCGCTGCCCCTCCACTCTACCCAGCATGATGTCCCTCTCTAAAGACCTGTCTCTCCTTACAACATGTCCACAGTATGTCAGACGAAGCCCCAGAATCCTTGCCTCCAAGGAGCAGCCTGGTTTAATCCTCTCTAGGATGAATCTGTTTGTTTTCTTGGCAGTCCATGGTACATTCAGTACTCTTCTCCAGCACCACAGCTCAAAGGCGTCAATTCTTCTGTCCTCCCTAGTCATTGTCCAACTCTCTGATGCATAACAAGTGATTGTAAAAACCATGGCCTGTATCAGGCGGACCTTAGTCTCCAGAGAGACTTGCTGTACAGAAATAGGTTTCCTTTTATTATGATTATGAGGTCATGCCAGAGTAGGATGGGTCCTCAACCTCATTTTTCTGAATAATAGTTTATAAAATGAAAACAACAGACACAAAAACATGGGAGCAAGACAAATGATACATACACATATGTTGTAGCCATTGTTGTTATGTATCTTCAAGTCCTTTGTGACTCATAGCGACCCTATGTACAACAGCCCTGAAACCTGCTCTATCCTGTGCCAACTTTACTGTTTCTGACACACCTACTCACATTAGCCCAGACACTGTATGAATCCATCTCATCGATGGTCTCCCTCTCTTTCTCTGTCCCTTCACCCTTCCTAGCATGATGTTCCTTTCCAAGAACTGGTCCCTCCTTGCAACATGCCCAAAGTATGTCAGATGAAGCTTCAGAATCCTTGACTCCAGGGAACATTCTGGCTTCACCCTCTCCAGGACAAACCTGTTTGTTCTCCTAGCAGTCCATGGTATATTCAACACTCTTCTCCAGCAACACAACTCAAAGGCATCAATTCTCTTTCTATCATCCCTAGTCATGGTCCAACTCTCTGACACATAGCAAGCAATTGCAAAAACTATGGTCAAGGTCACATGCACCTTAGTCTCCAGATGGACGTTGTTGCTCTTTAGTAATCTGGAGAGGACCCTGACAGCTGACTTTCCCAATTCAATTCGTCTCTTGATTTCCTGGCTACTGATACCTAGAGTGCTGATTGTGGAACCAAGCAAACAAACTGTTAACAACCTCAATCTCTTCACCATCTATCATAATGCTGCCAATTGGTCTTGGTGTTGAGCTTCAATCTGTATTGAAGGGTGCAGTCCTTGATCTTCCATATATGAAATAAATATGTTGTTGTTGTTGTTATGTGCCGTCGAGTCGCTTGAGACTCATAGCAACCCTATGTACAA
>NW_006399764.1:18984624-18999743 GCF_000299155.1 Elephantulus edwardii | reverse complement strand
ATCAAGTGTTCTGGGATTCCCATTCTTCTCAGAGTCAGCCGTAGTTTGTTATGATCCACACAGTCAAATGCCTTTGCATAGTCAATGAAACACAGATATACATTCCTCTGGTACTCCCTGCTTTCACATAAGATCCATCTAACATCAGCTACAATGTCCCTAATGCCACGACCCCTTATAAATAAAAAAGAACTTATACTAGCACCAAGTAGCTAAGACATCTACTTTAAAAGCATTATTGTAATTTTGAAGAACACTTGCTACACAGAAAACATCTTAGGGAGTTCTGGTGGCTTACTAGCACAAAGGTACCTGATTCGAATCCACCAGCTGCTCCACAGGAGAAAGATGCAATTTACAGCCTCTGAAAACATGCTGGAGGGCCAGCTAAGAGTTGGTTCTGACTTGATAGTATTCAAGAAGCAGCAGCCAGTATATTGTGTAAATTCTTCACATTTTTCATTATAGCATATTACATCTGAATGCAAAGTAAATAGATTTGTGACCATTTGAAATAAAAATGGAACATAGTTATGTTTGACTTCAGATATTAGCAAAAATATCTAGGATTAATTTGCTTATTATTTTATGTATTTAACAGAAGTTTTGCTGTGTTCACTGGTAAAAGCTGACACAGTTGTTATGTCTGTGTATCACTGAATTATTCCAATGTGTTATAAGTGCAAAGACCTCTTAGAAGTTGTTTTAAAAACATTTCAGAAATGCTAACACTGTAATCCCTGGTTCTACATTAAAGGGCATATTCTTCCCAAGATACTAATGCATAAAGAACAATAGTAATAATAGGTACTTGAATATGGGTACTCAGGGAAGAATATAACCTTTTAAAATTACTTACAAATGGAAATCCATGCACTATGACTGCCAAAACACATTTCATCACAACGAAAACTAATTTTCTATTCTTGCAAATACAATTACAAAAAATTCCAAATGAATTCCAAGTAGGAAACGTAAGATAAAGTTTACTCATTTCTTGCTCTCCTAATTGCATGCATGGTGTTTCCAAAAGTAATCCTCTAGCTCAGTAGTTTTCAAACTTTCTCAGAGAGATAGAATTTTTCTTCAAATAAAATTTCATCCAGGTTATCTATAGATATAAACCCTAAAAGAGAAAACTTCTTTTGTTAGACTGATGAAGAGAGGGCCTAATGACCCCTCCAACAGAACCTCTGACTTTCAATCCATTATACACATGAGTGTTTTAGTGGAGACTATAGCGTGGTCTCAGAACTGGAGGAAGACTCATCAACAACCTGCATTATGCTAATGACATAACCTTGCTTGCTGAGAGGATAAGGATATGAAGCTGTTGCTACCAAAGATCAAGGACTACAGTCCTCAGTATAGATTACATCTCAACATCAAGAGGACAAATATCCTCATCAAAGGCTCCAAAGTCGACATTATGATAGATGGAAAAACGATTGAAGCTGTCAATGATATCACCTTGCTCAGATCAACAATCAATACCCTTGGTACTAGCAATCAAGAAGTCAGAAGATGTCTTGCATTGGGTAAGTCTGCTGTCAGAGACCTCTCCAAAATATTGAAGAGCAAGGATTTCAATTTGAAGACTAAAGTGTGCCTGATCCAGGCCATGGTCTTCTCAATCATCTGCTGTGCGTCAAAGAGCTGGACAATGACTAAGGATGCCAGAAGAAGAATTTATGCCTGTGAGTTGTGGTGCAGGAGAAGAGTACTGAATATCCCATGGACTGCAAAATAACAAACAAATATATCTTGGAAATAGTGTAGCTGGAGTGTTCCCTGGAGGCAAGGATGACAAAGCTTTGTCTTTGATATTGTGGACATGTAGTTAGGCGAGGCTATCCTTGGAAAGGAGCAACATGCTTGGAAATATAGAGGGTTAATGAAGAACAGGAAGACCCCCAACAAGATGGACTGACACTGTGACTTCAACGATGGGCTCTGGTGTCTCAGAAATGATGAGGATGTTACAGGATAGTTTCAGATCGGCGGTTCATAGTGCCACCATGAGTCATACTTGACTTGATAGCCCCTAACAACACAACAACATAAAATACTAAGGAAAATTACTCATGCTTTTGGGATAAGCCTCTGATCTAGATTTCATTTATTAAGTATTTATAAACTATAAAATTCAGTGATGATTTTGAAAGCACAAGAACTCGGTAGTTCTGTAACCAAGCACATAGATTTATAATCTCATTTAAAATCATCATCACCATCTAGAGCTAGCTAAGTAAACCGAAATAAGTTGAAAAAGTACAAAGTGAAGCAGGGACCTACAGCTTTTCTCTATTTCTATTCCACCATCATTGATCACTTCATGAACCAAGAGAGGAGATAGAAATCCATCCATTTTATCCTTATTCCAACAACAGAAAATAAGATGGAAGGAAAAGGAAAGAAAAGCAAAAGGATTGGAGGAAGATTTATCAACATCCTGCATTATGCACATGACACAATGGTGCTTGCTGAAATGGAGGAGGACCTGAGACATTTGCTGCAGAAGGCCAAGGACTGTAGTCTTCAATATGAATCGAAACTCAACATCAAGAAAACAAGGATTCTTTCCATTGGACCAATTGGCAGCTTTGTGATACATAGAGAAGATATTGAGATTAACAACCTCAGCTTGCTTGGTTCCATAATCAGTACTCTTGGCACCAGCAATCAGGAAATCAAAAGATGAATTACACTGGGGAAAGTCTACTGTTAAAGACCTCTCTAGAGTACTAAAGAGCAATGATGTGAGTTTGGACACAAAGGTGCACCTGATTCAGGCCATGGTCTTCGCAATTACTTGCTATGCATCAGAGAACTGGATAATACCTAAGGTTGATAGAAGAAGGATTGTTGCTTTTGAGCTGTGGTGCTGGAGAAGAGTGTTGAACATACCATGGACTGCCAGGAGAACAAACAGACCTGTCCTGGAGAGGGTGAAACAAGGCTGCTCCCTGAAAGCAAGGATTTTGAAGCTCCATCTCACATACTTTGGGCATGTGGCTAAAAAGAACCAGTACTTGGAGAAGGACATCATACTTGGGAGGGTGGAGGGACAGTGCCGGAGAGGAAGACCCAGGATGAGATGGATTGACTCAGTGACTGGAGAAATGGGATTAGATTTGTTGAAGACTGAGAGATTGGCTCAGGATAATGAAAGGCTCAGAGCTAATGTATGTTGTTGCTGTTGTTGTTATGTGCCATCGAGTCATTTGCGACTCATAGCGACCCTATGTACAAGAGCCCTAAACATCGTTCTATCCTGTGCCAACCTAGCCATCTCAAACACACTCATTCCCCCCACCCCACTCACAGAATTGATCCATCTCATCAAGGGTCTTCCTCTCCTGCGCCGTCCCTCCACTCTCCCAAACATGATGTCCCTCTCCAAGGACCAGTCCCTCCTTGCAACATGCCCAAAGTATGTCAGACGAAGCTTCAGAATCCTTGACTCCAAGGAGCATTCTGGCTTCACCTTCTCTAGGACAAACCTGTTTGTTCTCCTAGCAGTCCTTGGTATATTCAACACTCTTCTCTAGCACCACAGCTCAACGGCTTCGATTCTACTTCTGTCATCACTATTCACTGTCCAACTCTCTGATACATAGCATGTAATTGTGAAGACTATAGCCCAGATCAGGCACACCTTAGTCTCCAGCCTGACGTCGTTGCTCTTCAGTACTCTTGAGAGGTACCTCACAGCTGACTTTCCTAATGTACGTAAAGTCTTTATTTCTACTTACAGATCTTGCACCAGAACCTGGCCACACCTAGCTTCCCTACGCTGAGTATGAGGTTTTATTTTTACCTAACTTAAAGTTAATAAGCTCTCCTGTTTCATGGGCCTTGGTAGAAGACTGGAGACTACAGAGTCTTTATTGCAAAAGGCACAGTAAGAAGCATGAACATTGACATGTTTGTGTCTGTTCACCTTGCTCCCAGAGTCCACAGGGGCAATGGGATGCGCTGACTGTCCACACATGCTTTTTACAGACGAGCACTGACATCTGGTAAGCAGTCAGTGTAGCACAACCACAGGCAAACTTGCTCTTTGTATATGTAAACACTAAAACCAAAAATATCATTCTCAGGACGAAGGTGCAACTGATCCAAATCTTAATTCTTTTTTTCCCAAAATAGCAATTCATATTCTTGCCAAAGCATTTATTATCCAAAGATGGATAATAAATAATATCCTGGGAAAATGGAAGCATGTGAATTATAATGTTGCCTGAGAATATGAAATATGCATGGATTGCCAGGACAACAAATGCATCTTGAAATAAGGACGGTCGGAATGCTTCTTAGAATCTTAGAGTAACTAAAGTTATTTTAACAGATTGTTACTGGAGAGGACATATCAATGGAGAATAAGAAATAATTTCCAAATATTTTGTATTTATTTGGCAATTTAGTGAATATTAAATTTGCTATTCTTTTTTTTAAATTTTTTTTAAATTTTATTATTTTTGTGTGCGTGTACCGTCAAATCAGATCTGACTGGTACAGGAGGAGATTGTCCCTCCTTACCCGGCAGAGCATCTGGTGGATTCGAACCGTGCGCCTCTGGGATTGTAGTTGCAGCTCCTTGCCACTAGGCCACCAGAGCTCCCCTAAAATTTGCTATTCTATTTAATGGAACAAAAGATGCATTATTGTTGCATCCTCTGACCTATTCTCACCACTTTCTCCCAAGTATATTATTCTTTCTGACCCAGTTTGATATTTTGATAGTCAAGTTCCTTGAAAGTTCTGATTTGGTTTATCCTTAACATCCTTTATTTTTTTATTTGAAGTTTAAATTACAATCATTACTTTGTTGAGCTCTTCCTTATTCAAATACTTATAAGAGGGAAAACCCCCACACTCTTAAAAATGATGGAAATTGAGGGTGTTTGGTATATACACTAGCTTCCCAACTCAGGACAGATACCTGACACTCAGAGTCTGGAAATCAACCAGTGTAACTACAATGTCCTAGGGCCAATGGCTTGGCATGGAGGGAATTTGAGAAAGAACAGAGACAGAGAATATTTATCTATATATCAATTTTTTACATATTGTTGTTGTTAAATCAACATATATACATATGTTTTAATACTAAGTTTTTTTTATATAAAAAAGGTGCAGTGTATTTGAACCTTCAATTTAATAGAATATATATCCAAAATATGATTCATTATCAAAATTACCAGTTGTTGTTGTTATGTGCCGTCGAATCACTTACGAATCATTAGCGACCCTATGTACAAGAGCCCGAATCACTTACGAATCATTAGCGACCCTATGTACAAGAGCCCGAAGCCCTGCTCTACCCCCTGCCAATCTTATTGTCTCCTCTATACCTATCCCCATTACCTCAGTGACTGATTTAGTCCATCTCATCGAGGGTCTTCTTCTACATTGTACCTCCACCCTCCCAAGCATGACAGCCGTCTCCTGTCGCTCTGGAGACTAAGGTCCGCCTGATACAGGCCATGGTTTTTGCAATCATTTGTTATGCATCAGAGAGTTGGACAATGACTAGGGAGGATAGAAGAAGAATTGACGCCTTTGAGCTGTGGTGCTGGAGAAGAGTACCATAGACTGCCAAGAAAACAAACAGATTCATCCTAGAGAGGGTTAAACCAGGCTGCTCCTTGGAGGCAAGGATTCTGGGGCTTCGCCTGACATACTTTGGACATGTTGTAAGGAGAGACAGGTCTTTAGAGAGGGACATCATGCTGGGTAGAGTAGAGGGACAGCGCAGGAGGGGAAGACCCTCTATGAGGTGGATTGATTCAGTGACTGGGGTAATCGGGATGGGTGTGTCAGAGGCGGTGCAATTGGCACAGGATAGAGCAGGGTTTAGGGCTGTTGTACATAGGGTCGCTATAAGTCGCAAACGACTCGACGGCACATAACAACAACAACAACAACAACATACCTAGTACCTCCACCCTCCCAAGCATGACAGCCATCTCCAAGGACTGATCCCACCTTGCAACATGTCCAAGGTATTTCAGACAAAGCATCAGAATCCTTACCTCCAAGGAGCAACCTGGCTTCACCCTCTCCAGGACGAACTTGTTTGTTCTCCTAGCAGTCCATGGTATGGTCAATACTCTTCTCCAGCACCATAGTTCAAATTCATCAACTCTCCTTCTATTATCCCTAGTCATTGTCCAGCCCTCTGATGCATAGTAAGTAATTGCAAAGATCATGACATGTAGCAGATGCACCTTAGTCTCCAGACTGACGTCATTGCTCTTCAGTACTTTGGAGAGGTCTCTGACAGCAGACTTTCCCAATGCAATTCGTCTTTTAATGTCCTGGCTGCTAGTACCAAGAGTGCTGATTGTAGAGCAAAGCAAACTGAAGTTGTCAACAATCTCAATCTCTTCACCATCTATCATGATGCTGCCAATCAGCCCAATGAAGAGAATCTTTGTTTTCTTGATGTTGAGCTTCAATGCATATTGAAGGGTGCAGTCCTTGACCTTCAGCAGCAAGCTAGTTTATATATTTCTTTCTGCTCAGACCCAGTTTTTTTTTCCTTCTGGTATTAGTGACTGGGGCTCCTTTTGGAGAATCTCCTCATCCTTGCTCAGAGGCCCTGCTGTGGCTTCTAGCTGTCTTGGCTAATCACATTTATTGCACTGCCAATGGGCACAGGAACATTAAACAAGGCCAATTGTGGGCCTTCTGATCAAACTGATGGGTAAGAAGATTGGGGGGAAAAAGGAGAGCATACACTTCCTGGAACCATCTGGAATAATTTAGAAGGTGAACTTGAAGAACGGATTTAATATGCAAAGTAAAATCCAAAATGGAAAGTATGAAATCCAATTTCTGAGGACATTATTTAAATTTCCAAATCCAGTTGTGTTTCATCCAGCCTTTCCTTGAACTGTGAAAATGAATTCTCTACTTTGCTTAGGTTAGTTTGAGTCACTTCCCCTGCCCCACTCCTTTTTTACCCATTTGTGTGTAATTTTACACTGAATTTTGTTCAATATACTTTTACATATTTTCAGATCCACCCCCAGAAGTTATAGGGAAAAGTACTTTTAAAAAGATCCTAAATGATGATTATACTTTGAAGAACAAGGATCATAGAGAAAAAGTATGTCTTATAAAGATGTTAATGAGAAAAAGCATGTCTTCTCAGGATGTCTTTCAAACAGACAAAAAGGATGGCTTGGGTTCCAGTTTACCTCTTAATAATTCCTATCTTTGGTTTAGGAGCCATGATTTTATTGTCCACATTCAAGTAAGAAATAGTGATGATGGGTGTAGGAAGAAATACATTGCTTGTATGTTGCTGTTCCTTAGGACCATTGAGTTGGAGCTGACCCATAGCTGACCCTCCAGTGGGTTTTCAGAGGCAGTAATTAACATGGGAGAAGACTACCTATCTTTCTCCCATACAGCAGCTGGTGGATTTGAACCAAGTGCCTTTGGGTTGATAGTGCAACTCCTTACCACTAAGCCACCAGAGCTCATTGCTTGTATAGGAAAACAGAATCCAAAGCTCCTGAAGAAATCAGGAATTTCATTATTTGATAAACTCATAAATTGTTCAAAGTGCTTTGATAAAGTTTTTTTCCTTTCTAGTAGTCTTTCACCTCTCCTGTTTAATCCTGAAAAAAATGTTTTACAACCTAAGTGTCCATCAACAAACGAATGGATAGAGAAGATGTGGTATATTCATACAATGGAATATTACACTGTATTGAAAACCGAGGAACTCATGAAATATACAAAATGGGTGACCCTGGAGGACACTATACTGAGTGAAATATCTCAGCCACAAAAGGACAAATATTGCATAGTGCCTCTGTTGTAAAATGGGACTGACATTGGGGTTGAGGGGAGACTGAAAAAGATGAGACAAATAATGTATACTGCATTGAAACAGATGAGGGAAAAAACTGTTTAAAAGGAATATATGACTAGGTATTATTATCATGACAGGAGTCCAGAAGGAAGGCTGCATAGTAGAGTAGACTTGGGGGGAGGGCTTGTATAACAATGAAAGAATGTTTCTTTTACTTTTGGAAGAAGAGCAAACTGGGTGGGTAGGTTGGAGAGGGAGAAAAGTGCAACAATGAATGAATGGAAATCCAAAGTATCTGTAAACTTTCATTAAAATTAATTTAAAAAAGATCTTTAGTACTTAAAAATGTTTTATGCCTTATTCTTTGTAAGTGAAGCTGAGCAAAACTTGTTAGTTGTTGTTGTCGTTTGGCACCGCCAACTACAGCTCAAAGACACTCTATTAGCAACGGATCTGAACGTTGAGCTGCGCTGTGTCACCCACACCAACTCTGACATACTCGAATCTATTGCTGTAGTCACTGTGTTAATCTGTCTTGTTAAGGATCTTCCTTTCTTTCTCTGATCCTTCACTTTGCCCAGCATGATGTCCTTTTCTGAATAACTCTTTCTGAAAACATGCCCATAACACGCGAGACTAAGTTTCACCCATGCTTCTGAGGAGTTAGGAGTTCTCTCGCTGCCTGGCTGCACTTCCTGAAAGATAGACGTGTTTGTTCTTTGGGCAGTCCATGGGATAGTCTATCTTCTTCTCCAAAACCCCAACTCAAAGAAATGGATTCTTCTTCCGTCATCCTTATTCACTGTCCTTTTTCTCACATGCATAGGAAGGAATAGAAATAACTTAGATCAGGCACACTTTAGTCATTAAACTGTCATTTTTTCCCCCACTATGGAGCGATCCCTGACATCAGATTTTCTCAATGCAATACATCTTTTGGTTTTTTGACTGCTATTACCGTGGGTGTTGATTGTGGATACAAATAAGATGAAATTGTGGGCAACTTCAATCTTTTCTCTGTGTATCACAATGCTGTGTGTTGGTCTGGTGGTAAGAATGTTTGTTTTCTTGATGTTGAGATTTAACCCATATTGAAGGCTATCTTGAATCTTCTGTAGCAAGTGTTTCCAAGCTTCCTCTTTTCCACAAGCAGGATTGTATCATTCATATAACATAGGTCATTGAAGGCACATTTCTAATCCCGGTGGCACGTTTGACTTCATCTAGTCCCACTTCTCCAATGCTTTGCTCAGCATACAGGTCAAATAGGTAGGGCGAGTCTCGGTCCCTGAGCAAGCACAGCACCTTGATTTTTGAACGCTCCATCTCTTCTGCCAGATCTTTCTTGTAAGACTGAGCCAAGGGTACATTCTCTCATTCTATTTCCCCTGCTCGTCTGCAGAAATAGATTTCATCAGTTCATCTGCAGAAATTGATTTCTTAATATTCTCAGCCACGTTATTACTGCAGATGGGACAGTCTGAAATGCCTAAAGAGTGAAATCATCAAACTTCTGCAAAGTGATTTCCAGTTATTAACTGCTATATAACAAACTGCCTCAAAAGTTAGTGGTTTAAACATCAACCTCTTTTTAAAATGAAAAAGATCCCCTCATTCTGCAGTTTAACTGATTTGGCTGGTCATACCACCTCGTAAGACTCTAATGTAGGCCACCGGTGCTCTTTCACGGATGCATGGGCGAGTCTGGAGAAGCCAATAAGAAGCCTCCTTATTTGTGTGTCTGTAACTTTGGCAGAAAGTTTAGAAGGCTGAGCTCAGCTGAGAAGGTGCTGACCAGAACACACACACATGACCTTTCCAGGCTGATAGCCTTGACATAGCTGGATCTTTAAGTAACTGATCAAAGCTCACCCATCAAATGTTCTAAGATGCAAGAGTCTTTCTAAGATCCAAGGTCCTTATAGCCTAAACTCAATAGCTTGAGAATATCACTTCTATTATGTATTCCATGGGTTAAGTAAGTCCAAAATGTCACAACAGAGTCACAAGGATGGAAATGGAACTCTTCACTTTTCAATGAAAGGACTAAAATAGAATTTGTGGCCATGTTATTCTATCACAGTTAGGATGACACTCATGTGTTATGTGGCCATGGAGTGGAGTCACCCAGGGTTCAATCCTGACATTATTTTGTTCTGAAAATGTTGAGAATAAGATGCCCCTCAGAACCTTAGAAGAAAGAGACCATAAACAAGACAACTAAGAGAGACAACACTAGTAATTAGAAAGGAAGGCATCACTTGTCACCACCATCTAATATAAACATTTAGCAGAGCCCACCAAAACTTCCTACAAAACCCTCTGCCAACAAACACCTGAGGCCCTCCTCAGTTTCAGCAAGAGAGACAAGGAAGGCATCTGCATAACGCAGATTGTTGATGAGTCTTCTTTCAATCCTGATGTCATGTTTCTCCGTGGAGAGTCCAGCCTCCTAGATAATCTGTCCACGATATAGATTGAAAAGTTATGCAGATCGGATGCATCCCTGATGCACACTTTTCCTGATTGTGAACCGTGCAGTGTTCTGACAACTGCCTCTTGGTCCAAGTATAGTTTTCACATGAGCACAGTCAAGTGTTTTGGGACTCCTAAGTTCTTGGAAAATGACATCATCCTCTGAGAAGTAGAGAGGCAGTGAAGGAGAGGAAGACTTTTAACCAGAGAGATTGACAGTGACCTTAACAATGGATGGACGTGTGGCAGGGACTATGAAAACAGTGCAGAATAGAGCAAGGTTTCAGACCATTGGTCACACACGTTGTAGCCGACTTGATATCACCTTAACAACAACAACAGCTGAAAAAGAGTGAAGTCCAGCTGGGGATTAGACATCAACCTTGAAGTTAGCAGCCCAGCACACAAAATGCCCTAAGCCAGTAATAAGAATCTTTATATATGAAAATGTTCAGCTCAGGATAGAAAGAAAAGGAGCAATAAGGAACCACAAAAACAGAATTTAGCTAAGAAAAAAAAAAGAGAAATTCCATGGATAAGAATGAAGTCGATCCTTTTAGTCATAGATGACTAAGCGATCTGAGCAGTTTCTTAGTCTGAAGGATTAAGCTCTTGCTCTAAAAACCCTAGTACATTATCGTTAAAGTCGTCTAAAATCTTACTTGCATTAACCACTGAGTAACTGAATATAGTGATCTTTTCTCCAGGCTTTAGTTCTGAGTGAATAAATATTTCTGATTGAGCAACTGAATGTATAATGTAGATGCCAATTAAAGATCATTAATACAGAATGAAAAGTAGCACAATTTTCTATAATTTTATAATCTGCAGGTCCATTGAAAACAATATTCTAAATTAAAGTAGAAAAAGCTAAAATTGCTGTGTTTGCATATCTGGCATATAGTTTGAAAGATCAAGAGATTATGTCCCTTCTGTTCTAGGACAATGGACTTTGACCTAAAGATCTCTCAAGTCATTGCAAATTTCTTTAAGATGTCCTCCTATATTTAGTCCTTCACTTAGAAATAAATACCCCAAGGATATTGACAGAATGTTTGTAGGAAGCTAAGGCAAAGGTGTAGATACCCTTTGTCCCCTAGTAAAAGAAGAATAATAAATAGTGGTCTTGCTGTTGACATTGGCCTCTTAAGGGGATGGGGGGAGGTGGTAACACAGGCATCTTAGCAGATGGAGTGCCCCAGACTGGCAGGAGCCTAGTGAAGAAATTTTATTTCAGGGATACAAGGAGAAAAACGCAAACTGACAGGAGTCAAAGCTTGTAATAATGAAAAAAAAAACACCAAAAAACAAAGAACAGGCTATTCAGTGGGATATCAATCAATTATTCAGGAAGGATAGATTTTTTTTATGAAATAGACTTCTCTGGGAAGTGATGGATAACTTTACATAACTTGAAATTAGAAAACAATGTTCATCTTTTAGCTTTGTACAGTCTATTATAAATTTCCTTTGCATTGTTAACAGTATTAGCTGTTTAGTCTGGGGAACGACACAAACTGGAGCCAGGCCAGGCATAAGCATAATGAAGGCCTTTTATTTGTGTGGGGTTGTAATTATGCAAATTAAAATTTAGCTACAGTTACTGTTGCCTCAGCTCTGAATGGATGGTAAGCACAGCCTTTCTGGAAATCTGCGCTGTTATCTGCAGTGATCTCAGCGCACCTGGGCATGAGGAAAGGGCTTGGAGAGGTAATGGGTGCCCTAACCACACGGACTCACTAATGGTCACCAGAATCACTTCCAAGTCTGCACTAAACTGAATTGGTCTTGTGGTCTTACAGAAAAGTTGAAATATTTTGTTAGCATACACATGTTCCCAACTAAAATATTAATACTGAAATTCAAACTCACTACTGTCAGTCTTCAATATGGATTGAAGCTCAACAAAAAAGAAAACAAAAATTCTCATCACTGGGCCAACTGGCAGCTTCCTGATAGACTGAGAAGAGAACGAAATTGTTAATAACTTCAGCTTGCTTTGTTACACAATCAACACTCTTGGTACCAGTAGTTAGGAAATAAAAAGACAAATTGCACTGCGGAAATCTGCTGTCAGGGACCTCTCCAGAGTACTAAAGAGCAACGATGTTAGTCTGGAGACTACGGTGCACCTGATACAGTCATGGTCTTCGTAATTACTTGCTGTGCATCAGAGAGCTGGACAGTAACTAAGGATGATAGAAGAAGGATTGATGCCTTTGAGTTGTGATGCTGGAGAAGAGTGTTGGCCCTATTGTGAACTTGCAGAAAGACAAACAGATCTGTTCTAGAGAGGGTGAAACCAAGCTGCTCCCTGAAGACAAGGATTTTGAAGCCCAGTCTCACAGACTTTGGGCACATGGCCAGGAATCATAATTTCTTATGTACTTAATAATCGTTCTTTTCTGATTAGTTTGCAATCCTATCTTTCACATACATATTCTCCTTTGTTGTTCATCTGAGTTTTTGTACTAAAAACATGGAGTTTTATAGAAATTATGTATTTAATGTTTAAACCAATGATCATTGCTAATTCATTCGTTCTGGTGACCTATTGTTATTGTTAGATATCATCAATGCCTGGTTGCCTAGTGGTAAGGAATTAAGCTTTCAACCCTAAGGTAAGTGGTTTGACTGGACCAGTTGCTTCACAGGAGAAAGATACACATTCTCTTTCCCCTGGAGATAACTGTTTCTGAAACCCTGCTGGAGAATCAGCTATGAGTCAAGCCTGACTGAACGGTACATAACAACAACGACATGTTAGTATTACAACTCCCTAATTTATTCTTGGAGAACAAAATTGTTAGATTTATTTATCAAATAAGGAAACAAACCTTATTTAGTTCTTGTGTTCCTGAAAAGTCTAGCATGAAAACAGAGGTAATCTACAAAGGTTGTATCTGACTTTTGACATGAGATCTTTCATAATTGAACTATGACAATCTGTAAATTTTATGCTTTGCTTTCTCAATTCAAAATTTATGCTAGGCAAAAATCTATTAAAGACAAAGCATCATTACAAGATAATAATTGCAAATAACAAAGAAGATTTAACATTTAGGAAGATGCAAATGAATAAATTCTACAGTGGATTTTCTTGACTTTTTGATGAAAAAGTCATCAACCTTCCTCTCTTCCTGTGTATACTAAGAGTGTTCCTTCTCTCTGAGTTCACTGGCACAGGATAATTCCAGCTCCACCATAACTTTACTTCACTCGTTCTCCTTAGTAATACTTCTTTGTGATTAAGAGTTGAAAAACTAAGCAGGAGAATATGCAATATCTAGTTATATCTAACATTACTTCTTGGACTCCCAAAAGTCAACCGGGAATTGCCATGTATGAAAAATTAAAACATCTGAACATCTGTTGAAGTTCAAAATGTTCCTTTTCTTTGAGGAAAAAAAATTAATTTTGGAATAGCATCTAAAAACAATAAACATAAGGAACTAGATAGACACTATTAATTTGGCAGAGGATTCAGTAAATTAGGACTTGGGACATTGGAAAGTTTTTTTGATTCCTTTTGAAAAGTTAATAAAAATTAAGAAAATTCCCAAGCAATGATAAAGTATGTATGTATATGTTAGGTTTCTCAAAAGTCTAAGAGTTGGAAAATGACTAGAAACAATAAAAAATTTGGGAAGAAAAGAAAGAGAAGTTAACGGATAAGCATTTTAAGGTATCAAGCAAGTGAAAAGTTTGAAGAATTATTCATTCTTCTTTAAACTCATGTGCGTGCCTTTGCAACTTGTATTTTTCACATTAACCAAATAAGTGGTTTGTAAGACTTGTAAAAGGCCAAGATTCTTCAGATTATATATTATACACATGTGGAAAGTTTTGAATATTCCAGTGCTGCTATAAAGAACATATTTAGCTCTTACTATAAAACAATAGTCAAATGCCTTGCCCTCTTTTCAATTATTGTTTGTCATTATTCTCTCCATAACCTTTAAATTATGGTGAGAAGTGTGATTTCTGTCTGTCTTTCCAGATTTTTGTTTGATTGTTTTTAATGTGTGGTAACTTTAAAATTAGTAAGGGAAATCGCCTATTTTCACACTTTATATTTGGAAATTACTTCATTGCAGAGAATGTCATTTTCAACACCACAGTAGCACTAAGTGTCAGCACACACACCTGCAAGCCGAACTATCAGTCTCACTTTCCTCACCTCACCCCTGGACTTGCATCTTCTTGGGAGGAGGGA
Source organism: Elephantulus edwardii (assembly GCF_000299155.1). Lineage (NCBI taxonomy): Eukaryota > Metazoa > Chordata > Mammalia > Macroscelidea > Macroscelididae > Elephantulus > Elephantulus edwardii. The sequence goes on along the minus strand of NW_006399764.1, from coordinate 18,985,221 downwards.
TGCTTATGACATTGTCCTTGATCTCTGTATTTACTTGCTATGCTATCTGTGCTCAGAAAAAAGGTGTTCAGTGAGCATCTTCAAGTCATCTGTTTTGTTTTGGGTTTTTTAGATACAGATCAGGTATATAGGCTCTGCTGGTGCAGTGGTTTTCATGTTGGGCTATTGCCTGGCAGGTCTTGGTTCCTGGGATAAAGTCAAGACAGAAGGCATGTTTCTTCCCTAATGATTTTCAGCCTCAGGAAACTTTTGAGACAACTCTGCTTTGTTTTATAGAGTCATTATACATTAAAATAAACAAAACTGCATTGGGTTTCCTTTTGTATTCATGGAAAGTCATGAATACAAAGACCGACTTCAAGCTATGAGAGAATTCTTTGTGAAGACACCCCCATTCCATTCCCTGTTACTCTGACACTGCTTCTATGTCAGTTGTCTTTCCAATTGCAAGTTCTAACTTGTCACAGGTGCTGCTCTTTTGAGGCATGTGATTAAAATATTCTGGAGGGAGACATTGAAACACAAAGCAATGATATTAACAGAAAAGACAGGGGTGTAAAACACCCTTGAGAGTAAAGGCGGAAAAACTTCAGTTAG
>NW_006399764.1:18980894-18984524 GCF_000299155.1 Elephantulus edwardii | reverse complement strand
AATGTCATTTTCAACACCACAGTAGCACTAAGTGTCAGCACACACACCTGCAAGCCGAACTATCAGTCTCACTTTCCTCACCTCACCCCTGGACTTGCATCTTCTTGGGAGGAGGGATGCTTATGACATTGTCCTTGATCTCTGTATTTACTTGCTATGCTATCTGTGCTCAGAAAAAAGGTGTTCAGTGAGCATCTTCAAGTCATCTGTTTTGTTTTGGGTTTTTTAGATACAGATCAGGTATATAGGCTCTGCTGGTGCAGTGGTTTTCATGTTGGGCTATTGCCTGGCAGGTCTTGGTTCCTGGGATAAAGTCAAGACAGAAGGCATGTTTCTTCCCTAATGATTTTCAGCCTCAGGAAACTTTTGAGACAACTCTGCTTTGTTTTATAGAGTCATTATACATTAAAATAAACAAAACTGCATTGGGTTTCCTTTTGTATTCATGGAAAGTCATGAATACAAAGACCGACTTCAAGCTATGAGAGAATTCTTTGTGAAGACACCCCCATTCCATTCCCTGTTACTCTGACACTGCTTCTATGTCAGTTGTCTTTCCAATTGCAAGTTCTAACTTGTCACAGGTGCTGCTCTTTTGAGGCATGTGATTAAAATATTCTGGAGGGAGACATTGAAACACAAAGCAATGATATTAACAGAAAAGACAGGGGTGTAAAACACCCTTGAGAGTAAAGGCGGAAAAACTTCAGTTAGGATTATAACCAGGAAAGACCAAATGCCAGAAAATGCCATCATGATTAGTAAAAGGTACAAGTGTTCACACTTACCTTGTGACACATTTTCTCTTTCATAGGCAGAATTTTGGTCTTTTTTTGTTCCTTCCTCTTTGGTCATCCCCAGCTCCAGCTGCCCTGTCCAGCTGCTGGAACCCTTTCAGACAAACCCATTTCCTTGTGAATGGTTTTTCAGTTCTTCTTATCTTTCTCATGTCAACCTCGTGCCCTTCCAAACTGCTTCTAACTACTTTGGGAAAGGAATAACAAAACAGAAGCTAACTTTAGATCCAGTGTATTTCCATGTAGTATTTAAAGAAATGATGATGTGTGCAACAGAGTAGATGGGAAATGTCGTTTGGTGCCGTCACGTTAGGCAGCATGTCAGAATGTTCTTAGGTGCTAAGCTGACTCAGTGAGCCTGTGAACAGCAGATCTAAGCCCTGTGCTATCCTGGGTGTCATCCTCCTCATGTCTGACACACTTGAGCCCATGGCTGTAGGGACAGTGTCAATCCATCTCATTGAGGATCTTCCTCTCTTTCACTGAACCCTCTTAAAACCATGATGTCCCTTCCCAAGGAATGGTCTCTCTTACAACATGCCCAAGTATGTGAGATGAAACTTCGTCACCTTTGCCTCACAGGAGTACTCTGGCTGTACTTTCTCTAAGACTCGTCTGGTGTTTTTTTTGTTTTTCTTTTAGCTGTCCATGGGATACTCAGCACTCTTCTCTAACATCACAGCTCAAAGGAAGCAATTCTTCTTCTGTAATCCTTATTCCTTCTCTGGTTCTCAGATGTATAGCAAGTGATTGAAAAAACCATACCCTGAATTAGGTGTGTTTTAGTCTTCAAGTTGACAGCATTGCTCCTCAGTAATTTGGAGAGTCCCCTACAGTGGACTTTCCAGTGCAATACATCTCCTGATCACTTCGTGGCTTGTATCAAGGATGTTGATTGGTGATCCAAATAAAAAGAAATAGTTGACAATTTTGCCATCTGTCATGATTTTCCTATAGGTCCCGTGGTTAGGATTTTTAATTTTTTTCTTTAAATGTGTTATTTTTAAAAATTTATTTTAATAGACAGTTACAGAGGTTTTGGATTTCCACTCATTCATTGCTGCACTTTTCTCCCTGCCCACCCCTCCCCACCAGTTCACTCCCCAAAGAAAAAGAAAAATAAAAAATTCCTTCATTAGCATACAATTCCCCCGTCCCTTCCGCCCCCCGCCCCAGTACACTTCTCTATGCATGCAACCTTCATTCTGGATTTCTGTACTCAATCATATATCACCTCTGATCTGTTCTTTCCCTCATCTGTTTTAATAGAATATAGATCTTTAATTTTTTTAAAAAATACACATACATACATAAATATTTAATAAAGTTAATGTATGCACATAGTAAAAATGGAAAGTACTTCAGTATAGAGTTAAAAATATATACTTTTCTTCCCATCTCTGATTCCTGGTGACATGGTTCTCAGTCTTGTGGTTCTTGAAAATTCCTGTTCCTGTTTTCCTGCGTAGTTTTCTAGAGAGAGATAAGAAGATATGCAAATATTACATGTTACAGTTACAATGTAGATGAGCCTTGAAGCGTCCTGCTGAGCAGAACTCAGTTATAAAAGGACAAATACTATCTGATCTCACTTGTTAGAAACAAGCAAGATTATTAGATGATAGTGGTTTCTACTACAGGTGAAAGAAAAAAGGGAATAAAGGGAGGGTTTTTTTTTTCTTTGCTTCTTTTTGTTGTTGTTGCTATGTGCCGTTGAGTCGCCTGCAACTCATAGCGACCCTATGTACAACAGTCCTAAACTCTGCCCTATCCTGTGCCAATCTCACCATCTCTGACACACCTACCCCCCATTATCCCAGTCACTGAATCAATCCATCTCATTGAGAGTCTTTCTCTCCTGCGCTGTCCCTCCACCCTCCCAAGCCTGATGTCCCTCTGAAAGAACTGGTCCCTCCTTACAACATGTCTAAAGTATGTTAGACGAAGCTTCAGAATCCTTGGCTTCACCCTCTCCAGAACAAACTTGTTCATTTTCTTAGCAGTCAATGGTTTATTGAATACTCTTCTCCAACACCAGAGTTCAAAGGCATCAATTATTCTTCTCTCATCTCTAGTCATTTTCCAGCTCTCTGATGCATAGCAAATAATTGCAAAGACCATGGCATGTATCTGGCACACCTTAGTCTCCAGACTGACATTGTTGTACTTCAGTATTTTAGAGAAGTCTCTAACCGCAGACTTTCCCATCGCACTACATCTTTTAATTCCTGGCTGCTGGTACGAAGAGTGTCAACTGTGGAGCCAAGCAAATCAAAACTGTGAACAATCTCAATGTCTTCACCATCCATTATGATGTTGCCAATTGGCCGAGTGGTGAGAATCTTTGTTTTCTTGATATTGAGCTTCAAACTTTTTGTTAATTGTAATGTGATGGTATCTGAAAAGACAGCTAGAATGGATGTACATGTTGAAGAATATAATCAGTGTCACTATAACGAAAATTTTCTGGAAGGAGACATTGAAATCCAAGGTGAACAAACAGAACAATGAAAGCATTCTGGCTATTGAGGCAATTAATTTTAGAATCAATAATGTCATGAATGCATGTAAGTAAAGCATGGAAATCAATTGCCCATCTGAAATAACTTTAGATTATTATTAATATAAAAATAAATAGAGAGTTTCTTAAGGAATAAAACTATTCAATCAGCATATTCTTGCACTTTCTAACATGGAAATAAAACCCTCAAAACATGTTGTTGTTGTTGTTATGTGCCATCGAGTCGTTTGCGACTCATAGCGATCCTATGCACAACAGCCCTAAACCTTGCTCTATCCTGCGCCAACCGCACTGCCTCTGACACACCCATCC
>NW_006399764.1:18958436-18978839 GCF_000299155.1 Elephantulus edwardii | reverse complement strand
AGAAATTTCATTTTAATATATAATGACTAATACTGGAGTAAGGGATAGTTGAGTATTTATTAGTTATTGATTGTTCAAATTTTCTAAATTTCTTCCAAGTGAGGTTATATTTAGTTTTTTTAAATTCTTTGTTTCATATCCATAGACCAATAGACAACATTATGATAGAAAAAATATTGGAATTGTTGATGACTTAATTTTACTTGGATCCCCAATCAATACTCTTCGTACCAGCAGTCAAGAAATCAAAAGATACGTTTCATTGGGAAAGTCTGCTGTCAAGGATCTCTCCAAAGTTCTAAAGAACAATCAGCAATGAATGAATGATCAACAATGATAATTTCTATTGCTCCTTAAGCATTTGATACTTGGACAGTGAACTTACAGAAGAAAAAGAAAATTCAAAAACCTTGAACTCATTGCCATCAAGTCAGAGCCAGTTCATAGCTGACCCTCCGTTGGGTTTTTGGAAACTGTAAATCGCATAGGAGAAGGTTGCCCATCTTTCTCCCTTGGAGACACTGGTGAATTTGAACTGCTAGAGAAATGTAGGCTTTGGGTCATCAGCACAACTCCCTACAGACTGCACCCAACAAAGATAATGTTATGTAAATGATAGATGGTCAATTTCAAGCTCACTGGGGACCTAGAAGATTGTAAGAATCAATGCCAGAATAGCATACACTGACTTATTCAATGTTCTATTTCTCCTCTACCCCAGTTCCAGGCAAGACCACGGCTCAAACCATGCATGTATAGTGGGTGGGAGAAAGCAGGGATCGAGGGAGAAGACTGATCTGGGTAGGAGGTAGGCGGATTGCCAGACTCCCCAGGGTGCTAGAGAAAGCTATTTGTTATAATTTAATACAGAGTCTTATGCCAGAAATGCTTCCATAAATAAATACATATGTTGGTTCTTGTTGAAAAATGCAAATCAGATGGTTTCAATGTTTGAAACTTTACTTGGAATACCTTAAATAACAAGGGCAAACATTGAAATGTGTACATGTACACATTTAAATGCACACCAAATTAGGCACACAGAAAATATAATACTGTTATTAATAAGACCCCACCAGCAACCCAACATCAGGCTGATACAAATCAGATAATGCAGCCTGGAATTATTGCAGGAATCTTCATCACCACAGCAAGTATTAATTAGGTTTTTTCTAAGGTTGTATTTAAACAATAACAGCCCTAAACAGACACAAACAAACATCTGGGCTATCTGTCTGCATCCAGTGCTGGTTTTACCCAATGTGGTAAATCGGCATGACCTCTGCCATCCCCCATCATCCCACCCCTGCCTACAGATCTCTTCCTATACCAGACCATACTGGAGGTTTAGCAGTGTTTTTAGTAAATCTCTATATACTTACAAACCTTAATTCTCATATGCCATTGAATATAATGACCACAGTAGTGATATAAACAATGTGATTGCTGTTAGGGGCCTTGAAGTGACAACTTTTCCATCGCTGACCCTCCAGTGAGTTTTTGAGGATGTAACTCACATACCACTGACCAGCTGGTGGGTTTAAACTACCTGCCTCTAGATTGGTAACACAGTTCCTTAGCAGTAGGCTTCCAGAGCTCCCTATAAACAGCTTTGTTATTGTTATGTCCCATCAAGTCAGGACCAAGTCTTAGCTGACCTTCCAATGGGTTTTCAGAAGCAGAGAATCTCTCAGGAGGAGATTGCCCATTTTTCTCTGGTGGATTCAAACTGCAAGCCTTTGGGTTGGGAGCACACCTCCTTATCATGAAGCCAGCAAAGCTTCTTTAAAAACAACTAGAAAAGTTTAAAATTACACCTTTAAATTACAATACCATAGGTCTAGCCTAAGTGTGTTTACATTATTTAATGTAGATAAAGTGAAAATGCCATAAGAAACTAATAGACTTGGAAGTGAAATTCTTAAGGGCTACGTCAAATTGTGTTCATTTTAAATGTTAAATTTCTCTCATTTGAGATTTTACCATCTATAACATGAGATGCATTAGCAAACTAGTTATATAAACAATTTGCCTAAACAATGGAGAAAGTGTAGGCAAAGCATATAGATATGTATTTATAAATGAAAGACAAAAAGAAACAAGGAACAAATACACAATCATATTAGGACTTAGTGAACATCTCAACTGAATCATAACTTTCTTTTTCTGCCTTCAAGGCTACTAACTGGTGAACTGCTTCATCCAAATCAACAACATGGTGAAATCCAAAGCTGTAACTTTCCTATGGTAGAATGAAAATAGTTCTTTTTTTTTTTAAATAGTTCTTTTTAAGCTTCAGTTTTGTAAAAGTTCTCTTGCATTAAGTCACACAAGCATAGATAGTCAGAGCTCATTTTAGGAGTAGTGAAAAGATTGGGAGAGATTAAAAAACGTCCTCTTCAGCTATGAAAGTAAAAAGGTTGCCCAGGTTATAATTTTTTCCGAGTCAGTCTCTGCCTTTTGCAGGTGCCTTCTCAGGCATGGTCTATCAATTATAAATTCACTCTACTAGAGCTCATTATAGAAAGTGATCAGTTTTGAAATAAAATAAAAACTAAGCCCAGCAACGCCAGCTCTTGAAGACTACTAGTTGGATTGCCTAAGCTTGTAAATCTTAACGGGAGGAGATCTTCTATCCTTCTCTGGTGGACTGGTTGGTGCTTCTGGGTCACCAGGGCTTTTCATTTAGGAATCTCTTGCATTCTCATTGCCGTCAAGTTGGACCTGACTCATCGTGGACCCTCCAGCAGGTACACAAGACTGTATATAGTATGAGAGGAGAGTGTCCGTTTTCATCCCTCAGAGCAGGTGGTAGCTTCAGACAACCAGAGAAATGTGGTCTTTGTGTTAGCAGTGTCACTTTTTATAGGCTGTGTTAAGAGAGCACTTTAGTGCTGAATACGATACTCTTCTATTGAACAGCCTCAAACATAGCTGCAACTTCCTTGATGACTGTTGAGCTCATCTGGAATTCAGAATGAAAGCAATCAATGCATACCTTCTTACTTTCTTTTGGGAAATGTCTCCAGTGCCTTTTGCCTGCTCCCCATCACCCTTGAACTTCTTCCTGAAGCTCACTCTTCTCTCTACTGCAATGCCATATTCATCTAAGCTGAAAAGCAGTTGTTCAGTTGAAGGTTCTACTAGGTGCCTGTATTCTTCAGGTAGAAAACAGCTAGACTTTTTCTGTCTTGTCACCCTTTTATTGAGAGCTAAGCACCTGGTCTGTGTATGATAGCCTCCCTGGTATACATCTCAGTATGAAAAGCACAGAAAAGTGGAATCACAGACAGCAGGCAAAAGAACATAACGTTGCTTCTCTTGTATTCAAATAGTCTTATGGGTCACAAGGAACTTTGTTCATGGCTTTGCATTTTTTCCAACTTTTCTTTAATTGAATTAACTACAAAGCGATGGACGGTCCAGTATGGTGTTGATAACCTTTTCACTGACATTCCAGTAGGGTCAATGAACACAATCCATTGATGCGTGTAAGTAAACATTGTCTCAAGAGTGAAAGAAAAATGTCATACACGATATACTTCCAGAAAAATTGTATTGACTGCATAAACTAAACAAACGCTCTATACATACATTAAAAATCTCTCTCTTTTAAGGAAGTGCCAAAGTGTTTTCCAGAGTGGTCGAACCGTTTTAAACTCACAGTGCGGAGTACGAGCATTCAAAGCTCTCAACCTTGCTGCCAGCATTTGTTGCTTGTTGTCTTATTAGCATTAATATTTTTTCCAGGGTAAGATGGTAGCTCATTGTTGTTTTGAGAATGGAACCTTTTTGCATTGTCCATCGGGGTTTGCAAAGCTAACCCAAAGGCCAAACTTCTCCAATGGCTCACACCCACTAATGGCTCCATGGGAGAAACAGAGGCAATCTCCTCTCATGCGATGTTCAACTTTGGAAATGCAGTGGAGGGTCAGTTTTCCTTGGAGAGCAGGGAAGAGGGCAAGAGACAGAATGACTAATTATCTTGAGCGTCTCTTCATTTATTTGTTGGGTTTTTATTCATCTGAATGTCTTTTTTGGTGGAATGGCTAAGAGAAATATCATTTGACCTAGCAGTCCTTTATGACTGATTTATGTCACTTAATGCAATTTGTATTAGATTCATCCATGCTATGCAGTATTTCATTAATTCATCATTTTTTAATGATGTATAATACTCCATATGTAAATGTACCATAATTTCTTTAGCCATTTGTCTTTAGATTGGCACTTGGGTAGTTTCCATTTCTTTGCTATTGTAAATAATGATACTATTATAAATAATGCTACATTAAACATTTTTTTGCTTTGTGGGATCTCTCTGGAGACTAACAGGCCATGGTCTTCACAGTCACTTGTTATGCATCAGAGAGTTGGACAATGACCAAGGAGCATAGAAAGAAAATTGATGCCTTTGAGCTGTGGTGCTAGAGAAGAGTATTGAGAATACCATGGACTGCTAGGAAAACAAACAGATTTGTCCTGGAAAGGGTTAAACTGGGTGGCTCCTTGGAGGCAAGGATTCTGAGGCTCCATTTAACATACTTTGGACATGTTGTGAGGAGGGACCGTTCCTTGGAGAAGGACATCATGCTTGGGAGGGTGGAGGGATGGCGCAGGAGGGGAAGGCCCTCTATGAGGTGGATTGATTTAGTGACTGGGATAATTGGGATGGGAGTGTCAGAGACAGTGCGATTGGCACAGGACAGAGCGGAGTTTAGGGCTGTTGTACATAGGGTCGCTATGGGTCGCAAGCGACTAGACAGCCCATAACAATGACAACATTAAACATAGATGTGGATATGTCAGTTTGTATAGCAGCTCTTGTTCCTTTGAGAGACACACCTATTCCACTGGTAGATATATATCTCAAAGACGTGAGAGGTGAAACACAAACTTACATATCTATACCTGTGTTTATTGCAGCATCATTTATGGTAGCAAAGAAATGGAGACAACTCAAGTGCACATCAACAGACAAAGGCTAAAGAAACTATAGTACATTTATATAATGGGGTATTATACATCACTAAAAAGCATGAATTAATGAAATACTGCATAACATGGTTGAATCTGGAACAAATTTTGCTGAGTGACAAGTCAATCATAAAATGGTAGAAGAATAACTAAAAAAACTAAGAATAACTAAAATAACTAAAAAAAGGTTTACACACAGAATTAATCTTAGATGATTAACAAGGATGAGAAAGGAGGGAGATGGGAGTAAAAATTTTAAAAAAATCATTAAGTTGGGGTAAAGTATAGGCAATATGCAATAAGAGTTTTATTAGATATTATAATTAATTATATTAAAAAATTCTTTTTTAAAGTATGGAAAAAGCCATATTTTCGTTCAGTGGGGAAAACCCACCTTTCTTGTTCTTTCCTTTAAGTGGGTCTTACACAACTGAATTGACAGCAGTCATAAGAACAGTGTTATTGGAACCAGCTCAGCACACCTCCGTTTTCAGTCTATCGCTTCTAATTTTCCAGGACTGTCAGGTCAGAGTAGACAGTTTTGAAGTGAAAAAATTCCAGAAAGATTTGTATTATTAATTTTTACATATCTGATCACCTTCAATGTCTGGCCAATATGTAGTATGTCCAGTGTGCCGTTGAACATGTTTGCAAAGTGTGTCCACAAGTGTTTTCTTCACATAATAAACTCATTCTGAGTTTTCGGTGCAAGAAAGGAGACTGATATAGTAGTTTCTGTGTGCTCTGCTTCAATCTCATTGGATCCTCTTCTGACCTGGATCATGTTTTGAGGTCTTCTGAACCATCTTCAGAAAGTTTTCTTGATTCAGTGAGGATTCACCTTCCTTGCAGTCAAAGGATGCCACATTCTGCATGGCAAGAAGCAAGGTAATGCCATGCAATCTGTCCCCCCACTTTTCTTCTCCATTTCCATCAGAGCAATAGTTTGGGTGTCAATGTTTGGGTTTTTTAAAAAATTTATTTTAATGAACATTTACAGAGAGTTTGGATTTCCATTCATTCATTGTTGCATTATTCTCCCTGCACCCCCCCCGCCCCCCCAGTTCACTCTTCTCTTTGAAAAGTAAAAGAAAAATTCTTTCATTGGTATACAATCCCCCCGCCCTGAGTACATTCCATTATGCAACCTTCATTCTTGACTCTTGTCATGGCCATAATACCCAATCATATATCGCTTTTTAACTGTCCTCTCCCTCATCTGTTTCAATGCAGTCTACAGAATTTACCCAGTTTTTACAGTCTCAGATCTGCAACCCATGTTTCACACTTTCCAAGGAGCTCTAGTGATGGTGTTTGTAGTGTGTTTAACTGCTTATCAGAAGGTGGTTTGCAAGATGGGTTTTCTCCGCCTGTTAGTATTTATAGTCTCGGAAACCTGAAGGAAAGTTTCTACGGGTCAGAACCAACTCAGGAAATGAGTTTGAGGGTTTTTGTTGGTTTTTTAAACTCTGGGTGATACAAGTGATCTTCAGCTGTCTTATGATTATCTACTTTTAGAGTCAGTTTCCTTCACTTCTGGAACCCAGTCACAAATCTGTAACTCAGACGGCAGATTAGATAGCTGGTAGCAGTAATCATATAGATTTTCATTGATGAGTGAATAAACCATTTATGATGCAATTTTTTTCCTCACCATTTGACATCACCTTCTAAAACAACATATTTGAAAGGTCGAAGGGGTTGCGGTAGAAACTTCTAAACTACTTCTTCCATGAGAGACTCATGCTCACCATCCTCAAGTGGGGAGGTCCCATCAGGAATGACAGCTGTTCCTCCACTGTTACTTCATCTTCATCAATGCTCAAGCCCAGCTTGACTATGCAGTAGATGCGGTTGGAGTGAGTCCGGGGATCCTCAGAATGGAGCAGTGCATTTTCAACCAATAGCACCCCCAGGTCCTTATCAGCCTTGACAATCTTCTCCACCTCAGTTTTCTGCCTCAATGTCCCAACAACAGGATGAATGGGAACGGTCTCCAGGTCTTTGGGACCATCACGCAGTCCATGGTAGAGCCATCCTGAAGTGCCCGTATGTTCACCCTCTGCTCCGTATTGGCTGCCCAGCCTTATGTACGTGTCACAACCCAGCAGGTGAAGACAAAAGGCTATTGGAGATTGTTGCCTTCTCAACCTTCTTATCTAAAACGTCCTTCACGAGCTTCCAGAGCTCAAACTTGGCCTTGCTCTCCTGCATTTTCTTTCTCCCTTCTTCATCTTTGGGTAGCTCCAGACAGACGTTCCTTGGTAATGGACACCAAGCTCTTCTCATCAAACTCCTTGAGCTGTTGCACACAGTACTCATCAACAGGTTCAGTCATCTACACAGCCTCAAAGTCCAGCTTGTGCTCTTGCTCTACAAAAGCAAAGTTGGCCACTTGCTCTTTGTTCTCATGGTGAGATGATGTAATAGATGGACTTCTAGGCTCCTTCATATGAGAATGTATTCTGAAAGGGAAGTCATCTCATCTCCACATCGGATAATATGAGAGTGAAGTAGTTCAGAAAGGCAATGCCAATTAGTAGAGTCCTATGGGTTCCATACTTCATGCTTTAAGAGAATGTCTCAGAGAATTTCTTGCAGGGCTCCTTGTCTCCTACTAATTCAGAGAAGAGCTCAAGGCAGGTTCTTTTTTATGATGTTTTTGAGGATGACCGTCAAGATTTTGCTTTGTTGCGGCATTACTCACAAAACATTCAGGGGTAGATTTTCAGCATCAACCACAGCACGGGTGAAGTTGAGACACTCTATTCAACTGTTTATCACCTAACAACACTCTACTAACACTATGACATATATATGCCACACAAATGCCATACATGTTGCATGCTAGAGCTATTGGTCCCAAAAGATATCTTCTCTGCCTGTGAGGAGCACTAAATAGGTCTCGTGGGGGTACAGCAAGAGGATGAACACAATAGAATAAATAATACAGTGCAAACAAAGAAAAGAAGTTTAGTTAAATCAAAGGGGCACTCTGTTAAGTTTCCAGGAGCTTCCTGGGCCTTATTTGTCAGCATCGATAGAACACACAGCAAAAAGACAGTTAAAGGTAGCAAGGAGAAAAAGGTCCTCTCAGACAGACAAGGATAGGTCCCTTCATTGTGTGAGAAAAGACTCCTTTCTCTGTCTTCTCTTATATAGATTCCTGGTCTCCTTTAAGTCCTAGTAGACTGCTGCCTAGTCTTTCTCAGAGACCAAGGAGCTGGGTTACTGTGGTACAATTCCACTGGTTCCTGCTCAGTGGTTGTTAACAACCGCTGATTGGCCCCACCAGCCTGGGTCATGACTCCACTTCTTGCTTTTTCTTCCTAGAATTCTGGCCACCCACCACCCTTCTATGGACCAGGCAATGTCCTATTCTTGCTCTTAATGTACAGATATATTCTCATTCTCATTCTTTCTCTCTCTCCCTTCCTCCTTCTCCCTCTCCTTCTCCCTCTCCCCCCTCCCCTCTCTCTCTCTCTTCCACTCCTCTCTCTGGCCACTCACCATCCTTATATGGACCAAAAAATGTCCTATTCTTGCTCTTAATGTACCGATTCTCTGTCTCTCTCTCTTTCTCCCTCTCTCTCTCTCCCTCTCCATTCCCCCTCTTGCAGGGAGGTAATTACTATTAATTCAGATAAGAAATGATGTTAACAGAATTACCTGCGATGGCCCTTAGGTGCACATTCAGATCATGAGGTGAGCATTCTCTTTTAGTCTGGAATGAAGTGCTAATGATACTACGGTTTATGCAGCTCTCTCTCAATTTGACCTGGGTGGAAAGATTGAGCAAGTCAAACATTTGAATGTCACATAAACTCTCAGTGCATATTGCATAGGCCAAGTGCACAGTTCACTAATATGCTTTGAAAAATAATAAAGGTAAGAGATTAATTCATCAACTTACATTGTTTAAAAGCCTACTTACGTTGATCAGGCTGTTTTCTAAGTGGTAGAAATGAAGAAAGTGTGTTCTGCCTTCAGAGTCCTTGTAATATCATGTGGATTTTTAGTACACTCACCTTTGCTTGCAAGCTGAGCGTGCATGTATGGAGGACATGCTCAACCATCCTGTGAGGTCTGGGAGGGGTCCACGATGACATTCATGAATGTTGAAGGAAATGGAAAGTCTACCAAGTAATAGTTGGAGAAAGTATGACTGGGCAATCCACAGGCAGGGAGATGACACTGGTGGGGGTCCTTGATCTCTGTGAAGACATTGGAACGTGGATTCAATGATAGATGATGGCAAGAGACGGCACTAGAGAAGGTCATGGTCATGCGTTGGAGGATAGGGAAACCACGGTGGAACTGTTGGCAATTCAGATAGAATCTTCCATTGTACAGGAAAGGTCAGCTGTCAGGACTCTAGGGGCACCTTCTGGGGCATGGATGCACAGTGAGATCAGGTGAGGACTCTGTGGCTTGCAGACCTCGTCACTTTTTTTGGAACATGGATTTATTGACCATCAAGGGAGACTGAAACTGAGGGATTCCCATGGCTATGACTGCAAGGAATTTGTGGGGAGGGTAAACGCGGCTGCCTGACACAGCTACAAACATTTCCCCCTCTGTTACCAGGCACCTGGTAGCCCAGAGGTACAACAAAACACTGGAGACACCAGTACAGCAGTTTCCCTTAGAATCACCTGGGGAACTGTAAACAAATATAAACGCAAAGGTCTCCTCCCCAGGGGGTGTGCATTAATTGCTGGAGGTGGCGTGAGCAGTTTACAAATGTTCTCTTGGCTCACCATCAGTAAGGAGTGACCAGATGGACATGGCATCTGTAAGCTGCCATGTGATGCTGTCCACAAAGGTACGAGAGGTGCATCGCCCCAGGAACCTTGACCCTCAGACAGAAAAAAAAACAAATGAGTGGCATGAGAACTAACTTGTCAAGTAGTTACCTTTGCTGGTGGGAGGGACGTGGTAGGCAAAAGAACCACATAATGTCCCTGATGGTCACTAGACTGGAGCATGGATGAAAAAAACTTAAAGATAAAATTATGCACTATGATGGAAGGACAAGGAACGAGATAGAAGGAGAACTCAAGACAAAATCAGTTTAGAGTCATAGGTCCATCAATCTGTCTTCTCTTGAACGTGACATTTGACTTCTGCTGTCTTGCCTTGAACATGACATTTTTCTTCTCCGAGTGTTACTTCCTTCTTGTGAGAAAGGGAGATTATAGTAGCTAATTTGAAGGGTCATCATGTGAATTAACATTATTACATCCAGTTTAGTTTATTTCTAGCACTTGTGGATCATCCATCAATAAAATCTGTGCCATTTTTGGTGACACCCCCAAAAAGCTCACTGTTGTGGAGTTGGTTCGAACTCCTAACTTTCCGAAGCTGTAAAGCTCAGCTGATGGAGATGACCTATTTTTTATCTGCAGAGGTGGGTTCAAACATGCAGAGAAGCAGAACCTTTGAGTCCTCAGGAGAACTCACTATGAAGCATATGACTAAAGAAAGAACAAACACTTTCAAAGAGAATTGTGAGTTCAATGCCTGTTATTGGTGCTGTGATGTGCCCTTTGGGTTGGAACCAACTTATAGCTGGCAAATCAGAGGCTGTAAATCTAACGGGAAGAGATTGCCCATCTTTCTCCCAAAGAGCAGCTAATGGATTTCAGCTACGTGCCTTTGTGTTGGCATTGCAACTCCTTACCCACTAGGCCACCAGAATTCCCTGTCAGATGGCTAGGAAAGGCTTTTTAGGATTAAAAAAACCCAGCACCCTCAGAAACAAAACAAAACCAAACCCCAAAATGATTTTGTGTAACTCTTTGTGTAAAGGAATAAGGAGAAGATGGACATTCCCCACCTGTGTGATGAGGGGAGGCAGGTGTGAGAGGAAACAGGGCCACATGTGGCTAGGTTGTGGGAAATGTGTCCACAGAAGGGGTGTGGCTGTCTGTTGGGGTCTCCAGAGTCTGTGCTTTGAGCATTAGCAAACAGAGCTCCCAGCTAACTTGACGTAGAAGATCCCTGAGCATGAGCCACATTGTCAATGAGGAACAGTACGTAGTTGTAGTCAGAGCCCCTCAGAGATAACGCTATAAATACTCTGAATTCCCAATTCATGCAAAAGCCTTCTTTCCCCCTTTGTTTTCTTCTATGATCGTCAGAAACATTATCTCTCCTGGGCATCTTGGCTAAGAAGAGACATCTGGTTTTGCAAAAGCGTAAATGAAATGATTTGTTACAATCTGTTACTAACCAAAGGGGATTTTTAAAAAGACATTCCCGCCCCCAGCCCCCCATCATAGCACAAACTATTGCAGGGTAAATGCTTACTTTCTGCAAGAAACTATTATTTGCTTACATTTTATAGTCAAAGAAATTAAAGTGAGTGAGCTAGTGAAAAGACTACATCCATGTTAGGGAGTGAATTGAGTACCTGAAAACGAGGTCCTAGACTTTAGATATTTTTGTTTTCAAGTAGCTTAAAGACACAGATGAGCAGCCTTTCCAGTAGGTGTCACTGCAGGCATTAAACACAGCCTTTGTTTCCAGGGAACTTTGCCCCATAAATGGTGTGACTTAATCGTTAGAGCACAGTTATGATAGGCATAAAGGATATTTATTCTGAAAAGCAATATATTTTATCATGATCGAGAACTTGTAAAAACATTGGCTTAAGGAAGCTAAAGTGTACACTGTAAATGGGCTTACCTAATACAATATACAGCGAGAGTAATAGAATCTTATGAGGTTTTTAAATATATACAGTGGTTTTCCTGGATAAGATAAGGCTTGCTTTTCACAGTTATTCTAAAGAATCTGATTTATAGGACTAATTTAATGGGAATCCGTAGTTTCCATTGCTACCTTCTAAATCTTGGTGTAATTGATTTCCCCTCCTTTTCTCTGATAGAATGTTCGAAGTTTTGTTACTGAAGGGAAGGAAATGAAAAACTTTTACCTGATTTGCACTACTCATCCTCGTTAGGGTTCCTTTGGCCCTTTTAATCCTTTAGCCTGTAGCATCAGGAAGTTACAGTCAGTAAGCTCTTAAAGAAGTACTCTCAGCGATGTCCATGCACCTTGCAAAGAGAAATATTAGCCATCATAAAACAAATGACCATTGTCCTATCTCTACTGTGTTCGTAGAGTTGATTCATTAGTGCTGTTCTGCTGGCTTTGCTGATTTGAACTTCTGAATAGTGCACACGCTGTAGAAATCTTTGCACTGTAATATTAATTTGCCTCTGTGAAGAGTTGCTAGTTCTTACATCTGCCTAATTTAAGGGCTAGGTGTATGAATGTGCCCTTAGCGGCAGTTTCATTGGCTCCATTTTACAAATTGAAACTGATGGTGGTGACTGGGTTGCTTTTCAAGTGTGACTTGGGGGCAATCTAATTTACCTAAGCTGTTCAAAGGTGAACTCAATCTTTTCAACTGTAAATTAAAAATCTCTTTCAATTTTCAAATCAGGGAGAGCACATAGGACATATCTGCAGGCCATGAGATTCTTCTGCCTTGATTTATATTTGTGGTTTTATCAGGATAAATTAGACTTTCCCGGACACCCTGGGTTGTAACATGTCCCTGTAAATATCCGAGGTATTTCAGGAACATCTTGTTGTCTCTTCCTGTATGTAGTAACAGAAATCTAGCCATCTCCTTACCAATCTCTTTGGAGTACTAATGCCACTTTTAATTTGTGGGATGCCTGGATTGTCATGACATGAACAGGTTTTTTTTGAAGAGACAATGTCATAGACTAAAAATCTAGATATTTGAAATACACCAAAAAAATGTAAAATATGTGTTTCTTTTTAATACCTAACAGCATGCTGGTGTCAATTATAAGATGTAGACACTTTCCTCTACCAAGCCCATATTTTAGGTTATAAAAGTGATAAACAAACAAACAAAACCCACAAAAAACCCACCCAAAACAAACAAACAAACAAACAAACAAAGTTATAAACACGGATATTCAGTAAGGGAACAAACTATAAACATTTGTATTCATAATATTTACAATAGAAAACATGAGGAAAGTTACTCCCCCTTTCAGAGATATTCTGAAACCTATAAAATAGATGCATATGTTACATTGGCTCCTTTTGCTATGCATAAGAGAGCTGGACAATGTCTAAAGATGACAGAAGAATTGATGCCTTTGAATTGTGGTATTAGAGAAGAGTATTGAACATATCATGGACCACCAGGAGAACAAATAGATCTGTCTTGGAGAGGGTGAAACTAAGCTTCTCCTTGAAGGCAAGGATTTTGAAGCTACTTCACATTCTTTTGGACACATGGCGAGAAGGGACTAGTCCTAGGAGAAGAACATCATGCTTGAAGGGTGGAGGGACAGTGCAGGAGAGGAAGAACCTGGATGAGATGGACTGACACGGTAACTGGGGCAATGGGATTAGGTGTGTCAGAGTCAGCGAGACTGACTCAGGAGAGGACAGGCTTCAGAGCCACTGTACAAAGGGTAGCTATGAGTCATGGGCAACTTGATGACACATAACAACAATGATGCTACATTGGACATTTAGAGATCGATCAAAGGACTACAATTTCATAAATTTGGAGCCAAGTCCCATTCCTTTTACTCTTTCTCTTCTCCTGGAATGTCTTAGCCCTCATTGAATGCCAGCATACGCGGTAGCATATTTGGACACTTGATAAAGAGTAAGAATGTTCTTGATAATGTAGATTTTTCTATTTCCTGGCATGCAAAAAAGTTTTTTTCTTTTCTATAATGAGTTCATTATAATACTTTAAAATTTCAATTTTATGATAAAATTAATTTTTTTAAATAAGAAGGTAGCATCTCCAAACGCCAACTTATTAGAAATTATAGATGTGACATTTTGGTTTGAAAGCAAGTGCTATGGAGCCGACGGGCCTTTTCACTTATGTTTGCATATTTCCCTCATTCTTGACTACGGTTGATTTTCTTTCGTCTATCCATTTACTTTTAGTCTCATGTTACTTGTTAGGTGCTGCCAAGTCGGAACCGACTGCTAGCTGACTCTCCAGTGGCTTTTAGAGACAGTTAATTGTACAGGAGGAGATTACCTGTATTTCTTTGTTGTAGCCGCTGGTGGATTTAAATTCCATTCTAGTGGTTTGGCAGATCAATTCCTTACCACTAATTAATGGTGGTGGTTGTTAGGTATGATTTAGCTGATTATGGCTCGTAAGACCCTCCAAACGACAAATCTGAACCCTGTTCTATTCTGTGCTATCCTCACCATTTAGGACCCACTAGAGCCCGTTGCTGTAGTCACCGTGTTAATCCATCCCTATGCGGATCTTTCGCTCATCCTCCACCCAGCCAAGCACAACGTCCCTTTTTAAGGAATAGCCTATTTCCATACCTTTTGAATCTCTATACAGACCAGATTATCTGGGAGTCTTGGCTCTATGAGGAGAAGTGTGGCATCGGGACTGGAGGAAGACTTATCACAACAATCTGTGTTATGCAGAGGGCACAACCCTGCTTGCGAAAACTGAGGAGGACCCGGAGCACTTGCTGCAGAAGGTCAGGGATTGCAGCCTTCAATATGGATTGAAGCTCAACATCAAGAAAACAAAGGTTCTTGCCACTGGGCCTATTGGCAGCATCATGATAGATGGTGAAGAGATTGAGATTGTGGACAGCTTCAGTTTGCTTGGCTCTGCAACCAACACTCTTGGTACCAGCAGCCAGGAAATGAAAAGATTAATTGCTTTGGGAAAGTCTGCTGTCAGAGATCTCTCCAAAGTGCTGAAAAGCAAGGATGTCAATCGGGAGGTGAAGGTGCACCTGATCCAGGCCATGGTCTTTGCGAATGCACGCTCTGCATCAGAAAGCTGAACAATGGCTAGGGAGAATAGAAAGAGAATTGATGCCTTTGAGCAGTGGTGTTGGAAGAGAGTATGGAATATACCATGAATTGCTAGGAGAACAAACAGGTTTGTCTTAGAGAGGTTGAAACCAGGCTGTGCCTTGAAGGCAAGGATTCTGAAGCTTTGTCTGACATATTTTGGACATGTTGTAAGGAGGGACCAGTCCTTGTAGAGGGATGTCATGCTTAGGAGGGTGGAAGGACAGCGCAAGAGAGAAAGACCCATGATGAGATGGATTGATTCAGTGACTGGGGTAATGGGAGTTAATGTGTCAGAGACAATAAGATTGGCACAGGATAGAGCAGGGTGTAGGGTTGTTGTACACAGGTCACTATGAGTTGTAAGTGACTCGATGGCACACAATAGCAACAACAACAAAGAATAACCTATTCTAGAAACATGTCCAAAGTATGAGCGACAAAGCTTTGCCATCCTGATGATAATATAACATTATACTAAAAATGGATATTTTCCCCTTATGGTGGTGGAACACATGCAGTAATCATGGTTCCAGATAATATGAAAGATACAGTGTTAAGGTTTATTCACATCAAGTAAGTGCACCTGTTAAACTAGAAAGGTCAGGGTGAGCTGAGAAATACTTTGCCATTATTCACATTAGAGAGCTTAGCATGACTATTTTAGATTATTAGAAGACCCGTGAGAAGAGCTATATAATTGAGACACAGACTTGAAGACTCTCTGAATTGTGAAAGCTAATCTATTACCTAGGTAACTCCTTGCTAGGCTTCATAAATGGATTTCGGGAGGACTGGGGAAACTAGCTGAATGGAAGAAACGAAAGCCCGTCTGGGTAGACGTGAGTGACTCAGTCAGCGGTCGGGATAGGGAAGTGGCTCAGAGAAGTCTCTTTCAACATCATGCTTTTGTGATTTGTTTCTGGACATGGGGAATTTTGGCAAAATGTCCTAAAGTTGAAACAGAAAATGAGTCTTGATTTATAAAGTATTTGAACAGTTTTGGAACTAGGGCAGATTTTAGGAAAATAGGAATATGAGATTTATTTGATATTAGCGATGGAAATGAGTAGAAAGAACAAGCAGTAGATAAGTGCTTCTAATCAGAGTCTCCATTAAATATTTATCGTCTTACTGACATTTGAATGGATGATTGATTGGAAACTTTGTCTTGGGGAAGGTTTTCTATCCTTCAAGAATTCTTTTCTCTAAATCTTAATAATTTTATCTGGCTTATTTTTTATTCTTTTTGCTTTTACTTAAAAAAAAAATTAATCATTGAAGAAGTATTTTTCAGCCCGACTTAGAGAAGTTATTTAGAATAGAAAAAGTGAAACTTTTGGAAAATGTACTTTTAAAAACTGAATTCAAAACAGTAAAAATATGTCTCTGTGAAATTTGACAAATTCTTCTAAACCGATACCTTTACTTCTCTAACTTTGTATGTGTTGCTGTTGCTACGTGCCACTGAGTTGACTGTGATTCCAGTACCACCTTCACCTAGGGTGATAGTCAATGTGTTAGTCCATTTTTTTAAGGGTCTCCCTCTCTTGCTTTGATCCTCTACCTTTCTTAGCATGTCTTTTTCCAAAGACTGACACCTCCAGCCAACATGCCCTGAGTATGTGAAAGAAGTTCATCATTCCTGCTTCTAAGAGGCAACTTGATTGCAGTTCCTCTTAGACAGACTTGATGGTTCTTTTGGAAGTCCATGGAATACTCAATACTCTTCTCCAGCACCATGACTCAGTGCATTGATTCTTCTTCTGTCACCTTTATTTGCTGTTACTGTGAAGTGCCGTTGAATCAAGTATGACTCGTGGTGACCCTCTGAACAATAGGTCTGAACTCTTTTCTACCTTGCACCATCTTTATCACTGTTATGCATTTGAAATCACTGCTGCAGACACTGTATCAACCCATCTTGTAAAAGGTCTTCTTTTCCTTTGCTGGCTCTGTACCTTTCCAAGCATAATGTCAATCTCCAAGGAAGAGCCACTCCTAACTACACGTCCCAAAAAAGTGGGAAAAGTTGCAACGTCTTTGTCTTCAGCGAATATTCTGGTGGAACTTTCTCCAAATCGTATCTCCAGTTGGTCCTGATTGTATGGACAGTGTAGGGTCCGGAAGAGTTGTCCCAGAGCAGCCATCCACCCACATCTCCCTCTGGTATAGCAGTGAGTGAATTTGAACTAATCGACCTTTTGATTAGCAGTCAAATATTGAATCATTGTGCCACCAGCACACGTTTATTTAGAATTCATTAGCAAATGGATGCAGGAGAAACACATTATTTTAAATTTGAGGTTTTTTTGCTTGAAACATATTTACCTCTTTGGCAAGTTGTTATTGTTCATTGTTGTCAAGTTGGAATTGACTCGTATATGACTCAGCAGGGGGTGTTTTTAGGCTGTCAATCACATGGGAGGAGATTGTCTATTTTTCTCCTCTAGAGTACCTAGTGGATTTGAATGACATGCCTTTAGGTTGGCAGTGCAATTCATTACCACTAGGCCATGGGAGCTCCTTTTGGCACATAGATGAGATTAAGAATTTTTATTTGTCAGATCAGAATATAGACAAGCAGTCACTTGAGCTGGGAGTCACATATTTCCAAAAGACCAACTTAGATATCAGCAGAGCCCCGTTAAGATGTATGTTGTTTTTGTTGAATACCGTCAAGCCAGAACAGACCCATTGTTGACCCTCCAGTGGGTTTTCAGAAGCAGTTAATTGAATTGGTCTGGAGAAGACTGCTTATCCTTCTCCCTCAGAGGAGCTGGTGGATTCGAACCATGTGCCTTCGAGATTGCAGCATAGCTTCTTACCAGTAGGCCACCAGAATTCTCGTGCTTATGTTTTGAATTAAAAGCAAAGGTAAATTTATACTAATTTCATTTCTTTTAGTCCCTTAATCTCACTTTACTATGTCATTGTTATATTTTAAAAGACTCATGTGCTTACAATTTGATATATCAAAATTAGTTATGAGTTAGAATACTGGATGTTGAAGTGGGAGCAATTTGAGTGAATTTTGACTCTCCAATTATTGGGTATGTAATCTTAGGAAAATGACTTTGTTCCTTTGAATTTCAGATATCTTTTCAGAAGGCAGTGAATGATGGCGATCAGTTTGAGAAACTTAAGAGAAATGCTTAATACGTTTTAATACTCAACCAATTCTGATTCTTTTCCTCATACTTTGCCAACTACAATCGTCACACTCGGCCTTACCATTTTTAAACTGAAACTTATCATGTATGTAACATTTCCTTGATATAAGTAACAGTATCAGGAGTCAAATCAAGACCTTTTCAATTCTAGGGCCATTTTGTTAGGTTCACATACAATGTAAGTTTAGTGTCATATGTTGAGAAAAATGTGAATAAATTGGAAATCTAAATACTTATCAAAATTGCTTTCATGTACTTCAAAATCCCAAGGTTTTCATGTTAAAAATAGACACGTAAGGCCTAATTGATAAGGTTTTTATATTGTTCTTTAAACGTGTTTAGCTGAATTGAGTTTATTGAACTAGACTACAAAATTAGAGAGATAGAAAACCTGTTCCTCTCACACTCTTCAAAGAGAATTACATTAAGGATTTATGGTTTTATCCATAATTAATACATGTTGGCAGGCTATATGAACGATTTAACAATCAAATGCTTAATGTTGAAAGAATAACATTTAAACTGATTGCATTTAAACTTTTTAGTAAGGTAAACCTTAGGAAAGGATCATTAGATTGAGTTTTAGAATTTATCAGAATGCCAGTATCTTTAACTCCCATGTACCTGTATTACTAGTCTCTGAGGATATTTAAAGAATAGAATTAAGCATCATTTGATTTATGCAGTTTAGAGAAGAAGAATACTTTCGTTTTGGTGGACTTAGAACCTCACAAAATTGTTGGAAGTATCTAGGCACAGTGGACTCATAGCAATATATTATATTTTCAGACTATGAAGATGTCATAAAGATGATGCCAAGGAAAAGCAATGCTATTTCTGTCTCATTAATCTTAAAGCTCTCCTATTAATTTCCAGTGCAAGGATCTTAGCTAATAAATTTTTCTTTCGGTTGGCACTCGAAACAGTTCTGCGTGGATGCCGCAGGAATGATGTTTGTCCTTGGAAACTAACAGGGCTTTAGTGGAAAAGAACTGTTTTCATTACTTCCCTTTTTAGGTAAACTGAGGACTTCAAGGATTTTCGTGTCAGTGCCCCTTCGTCCCACAAAGAGCTACCTTGTCAAACACACACACACACACACACACACACACACACACACACACACACCCCACCGAGAAAAGCACAGCTACAAGTGCCTGCCAACAAGACCGAACATAATTCTAGAAAAATTGCCTGGTGGCCAAGTGGGAATAAGTTGTGCTACAGTCCTAAAGGCAAGCGGTTCAAATCTACCAGCTTCTCTGAGGGAGAAGTGTGGACAATCTCCTCCCATGCCATTTACAGCCTCTGAAAACCTGCCGGAGGGTCATCTGTGAGTCAGTTCTGATTGCACAGCACACAACATCCACTTGTCCAATCACTGCCTCTAATCTTTATCTCCCACCCCCACAGGATCATGTACGACCCTCACTCCAGTTCTAAACGGGATGACTACATGATCCTTAGGGACCCTTCTGCGTCTAATACCCTTTCTGAGTTCATCTATACACAATTTTCTTGACATTTCAATAAAAGCTTGTTGAATCAATGAGGAATGAATATGCAGATGTTTGGCACCATCTGCCCAAACATCTGGAGATCGGACTGAATTTTTCAGTTCTTATAGGTGTTTAATTTGTTGAAGATACTGTCTGCATATGAACCATGGGTTTAATCCCCAAAAGGTAGAATGTTAGTATTAACAGCTCTCGAAGGACTACGGTTTACCTCAACCACACAGAATTAACCGATTAGAACTGGTTTCAGACGCTTTCGATAGCAAATCTCTAAAATCAGTGCTGGGGCATACGGACCACTATTCTTTGTTGGAGTTCCACACATCTGCTCCCTCCACTTCTTCCTACTCGTCATTGCCACAACATAAGCGTAGAAATTGGAGTCTGGCTTTTATTATCAAAATTAGAGAAACCTGTATGGTAAGCAGGAGGTTGCCCACCTCATGCTTAACAGTAGTTGTGAGGCTCAAATACCTTAAAGGCTTTTTCCTTTATGTCGAAGCTCTTTCTCTGATACACATAAACAGGCCTGCATACCAAACACATGTAGTCACCAACTACATTCACTAGATGAGAATTGGGCCTACAGCCATACCACCAACAGACTCAAAGCCTGCCAAGGCTCACAGAGAAGAGTTAGGCCCACTTTGTTCTGGATAAATTGACTCGAAATCAAGTCAGGAAAGGAAGAGGACCAGGGGGATTAGAGTATTCCTGAGAGCTGAAAACTCCAAGACGTGACTGCATTCCCGGTCGAAGGGAATGCCGCCGTGGTCTCAGTGTGTGCAAATCGAATTTATTTGTTTCCTAAACCCAATTCACATACCCTCTTTTAACTAGTCCATTTTGAATGTGGGTTTTGTTACTATTACTTTTCAAGAGGATTG